>NW_026136702.1:4093940-4656440 GCF_905237075.1 Dicentrarchus labrax
TAATCAATAGTGGATTAGCGAGGTATCGATGAACGAGTCACCTGTGTGTGTGTGTGTGTGTGTGTCGCACATTTGACTCACTGTGGTGATCAAACTCTGGTCCGCGGCCGCTGATCGATATTAAATACTCTAATAATTATTATATTCTCTCAAGGTAATTAGTGAAGTAATTAATTTAATATTAATACTATAATATATTATATTATATTAATCTATTATAATAATTAATATTAATATATATTATATTCATATATATTTTAATATATTAATATATATTATAATATAATATATATAATATAATATATTGTATATATTATATTATATATATTATATCATAATATATAATATATTTTATTATATTATATATTATAATATAATATATACAATATAATATAATATATTGTATTATATTATATATTATTATATAATATATATAATATAATATATTGTATTATATTATATATTATTATATAATATATATAATATAATATATTGTATTATATTATATATTATTATATAATCATGCACCATATTAATGAAAAAAGTACTATATTCACTGACTTTGTGATAGTCAATAATTAGTGATGAGTAATGAATTAATGATTTAAGGATTTTATTAATCTGCTCTGTGACAGTAATGTTACACAACACAATACAATATAATTAATATTAATTAATGGTGTCTGTTCTGTGGTAAATGTTACAGTAAGGTCTGCCAGTTAACGAGGACACACACTTAAAATTGTGTATATATATATAATATACAGTGGGTATGTGGGTTCGAAGGAACTGCCCAAGGAGCTCAGAGACAGAATTGTGGCAAGGCATAGATCTGGCCAAGGTTACAAAAGAATTTCTGCAGCACTCAAGGTTCCTAAGAGCACAGTGGCCTCCATAATCCTTAAATGGAAGAAGTTTGGGACGACCAGAACTCTTCCTGGACCTGGCCGTCCAGCCAAACTGAGCAATCGTGGGAGAAGAGCCTTGGTGAGAGAGGTAAAGAAGAACCCAAAGATCACTGTGGCTGAGCTCCAGAGATGCAGTAGGGAGATGGGAGAAAGTTCCACAAAGTCAACTGTCACTGCAGCCCTGCACCAGTCGGGGCTTTATGGCAGAGTGGCCCGACTGAAGCCTCTCCTCAGTGCAAGACATATGAAAGCCTGCATAGAGTTTGCCAAAAAAGCACATGAAGGACTCCCAGACTATGAGAAATAAGATTCTCTGGTCTGATGAGACCAAGACTGAACTTTTTGGCGTTAATTCTAAGCAGTATGTGTGGAGAAAACCAGGCACTGCTCATCACCTGCCCAATACAATCCCAACAGTGAAACATGGTGGTGGCAGCATCAGGCTATGGGGATGTTTTTCAGCTGCAGGGACAGGACGACTGGTTGCAATTGAAGGAAAGATGAATGCGGCCAAGTACAGAGATATCCTGGAAGAAAACCTCTTCCAGAGTGCTCAGGACCTCAGACTGGGCCGAAGGTTCACCTTCCAACAAGACAATAACCCTAAGCACACAGCTCAAATAACAAAGGAGTGGCTTCGGAACAACTCTGTGACCATTGTTGACTGGCCCAGCCAGAGCCCTGACCTAAACCCAATTGAGCATCTCTGGAGAGACCTGAAAATGGCTGTCCACCAACGTTCACCATCCAACCTGACAGAACTGGAGAGGATCTGCAAGGAAGAATGGCAGAGGATCCCCAAATCCAGGTGTGAAAAACTTGTTGCATCATTCCAAAGAAGACTCATGGCTGTAGTAGCTCAAAAGGGTGCTTCTACTCAATACTGAGCAAAGGGTCTGAATACTTATGACCATGTGATATTTCAGGTTTTCTTTTTTAATAAATTTGCAAAAATGTCTACATTTCTGTTTTTTTCTGTCAAGATGGGGTGCTGAGTGTACATTAATGAGAAATAAAATGAACTTTTATTTGATTTTAGCAAATGGCTGCAATGAAACAGAGTGAAAAATTTAAAGGGGTCTGAATACTTTCCGTACCCACTGTATATATAAAATATGTGTATTTATGTTTTATAGTCGTATCATCCGACTACATTTCCCGCTGAAACTTCGCAGCAGTTAACCTTCATATTCTCGCTCTGTGTAATTCCTGTACAATCAATCAAGTAAAATTCATAAAATGAATATATGTGCCAGTTTCTCTGTAAATATTTAACTAAAATACTGAATGTTTTTATTTTACAATAATTGATGCGAGTTTGCAACGATGTACAAACTCAATATTTCAGTTTTTTGTCTTGATACTTTTTTTGTGTGACGTTTTTGTCAGTAAATATCAAAATCCACCTTTTAATAATATTAATTATATCTATTATCATAAATTCTGCTGTTATGTGTCAAAACGTGTACTAAAAAGTCTTTATCTTCATTTATATGTTGGTATATGTTTGCAAAGAGGAGCTGCAGGTTTTCAGTTGGAAGCATGAAAGTATTAGATGAAGTTGTTCTCGTGCAGTTAGAAGCTGTTCAGGTTCACTGAAGCAGGTGTTTAAGATCAAATCAAATTACATTTATTTATAAAGCACATTTTAAAAACAACCCTTGTTGACCAAAGAGCTGTTTTTAAAGGTCCAGTGTGAAACATTTAGGAGGATCTATTGTCAGTAATGTAGTATAATGTTCACAGGTATGTTTTTATTAGTGTATAATCACTTGAATATAAGAATCATTTTGTTTTTGTTACCTTAGAATGAGACGTTTTTATCTACATTCAAAGACACTGGACCTTTTAAAATGTTATAAATGTAGAATAAACTAAATATAAAGACCTAGTCATGCAATATCCTGAGTTTTAAATATATTCTTTAGAGCTGTATTAATGTTTTTTAAGTTGAAATTAAAGTATTAATATTTCAATCTACAGTTATTCAGTATGTTAACATAAGCTTTAAATCTCACTAACAATCGAAGCTCTCGAACGAGGTTGAGCTCGTCATTAATTCTTTGGCACAGGGCGTTCAGACTGTTGGCGTCGAACGTCGCCCACTACTTCATCCGCGGCTCGTACAACAGTCTTGCATTCATTAGCGGTTCTTAACAAGCCTTGTCGAGCTCTTGAGCATCTTTCACATTACGACCTTTGCTCACTAGACTCTGAAGTGGTAGCAGCAAAAGAAATCCATGAAAATAATAGAGGAAGGACGTGTTTTCCCCTCGAGGAGGACAAATTAATCTGTTTCAAACATAAAAGATCAAATATCTTTGGATTTATATATATATTTTTTACTATATTTTAGACACAAAACCAGGTCAGGTTAACCAAATAGTATTTCTTCTGTGTATTTGTGGATTATTCATGTTGAATTGATTGATTTTTTTCAGGCAAGAGTTGCAGCAGCAGGGTTGAAAGTCACAGCAGCCTGTCAGCATGGAAGAGTCCTCGCTGGTCCTCTTCAGAGAGCCTGTTTCTCTACCAGTACGTACAAAACCAGAGTCATAACTTACTTTATGAAACAGCAAGAGCATAAACGGTTAATCCAGCAGCCTTAATATTGGTTAATCTGTAAACTGCTTATCTTTGTGTTTGTGTCTTGGCCTCCTGGTCACTGGCGGTGTTTCATTCATCAGTTAATTGAGAAAATAATTGGCAGATCTGGATGGTTTTTCTCAAGCTTCTTTAATTAATTAATATGGCCAAGTGGAATATCCACTGCAGTCTTCTTGATAAAAGGATTAAAACGAAACAAAAGCACCGGCAGGATCCGCCCTGGAACTACAAATCTCCACTGGGCTGCACTAAGAAGAGAGGTAACTGGCTTATCCAGGTTACTGCAGGAATAACTCTGTGACGTCAGCTGTAACTTCCAGGTTAACTCAAAAGTTTCACCCCTGAGGTACGTCGTCACGGCAATGTACGCTCCACGTCTAAACCTAAATCTTGGATGTTTTCTCCTCTGTACATTTGGGAGATGTTGGATTGTGAGTCTCACTGCGGAGGACGAGGGAGTTCAGTGTCGTAGTTTACTCTGATGATGTTCTTTATGAAAGACATGAAGTCTCATCTGAGGGAATTCAGCATCTCTGCCAGCTTCTACATTTATTATGTTCCCATTTAAAGCTTTTTATGCAGTCGGAGGTCATTCACTGTATAGAAATACTTACATATAAACTGGGCCTGTATACAGAGCACTTTATTCCAGAGTGATTGGTGCGACTGACTTATTCTAACAGTAGCTTTACACTCACACAGGTTGACCTTCAGCCCCGCTGCTTTAGGGAGTGGATTTTAATTCAGGGCTTAAAGTTCTCAGGTGCCATGTCTGAGCAGTTTTAAATTCATATAATACTTCATTCAATACATTTGGACTTTTCAGGCTCACTTTCTTGCTTTTAATCCCCGTTAGTTAATTAAGTAAAGGGTCAGTTTCTGAGATATTTTAATTCACCACTTTAATTTTGGGAATTTACCGCAGTTGTATTCAATCACACTGAACACTCACTACCTCAGATTAACACCAACTCAACTAACTAACCTCTTAATCACCGTCGTCGAACCGTTTAACACCAGAGTACTTGCACAGAGTTCTCTAACAGATTGTCAACAAGGACTTTCCTTTATAACCTCGAGTTAAATCTGAGTTGGTTCATCTCTCCCTACATAGTACAACATCTCTCTGATGTAAGGAAACTGTGTCACAACAAATGTGATTTGGTATCATTGTGATTTTTATTGTTTTTTTCAGTGAAATTAAAATTGTGATGCAAAAATTATCATCCTCTGTTGTTGTGCAGCCCTAGTTCTGTCAGTAAGTCTGAATAACCAGGATAATGTAGGTGAAATAGATCTTTCATTGTTCTTTAATGTGTTTTCAAAAGCACATCATTAGATTACTGCTGGACAATAATATCACAATATTATAATTATATTCCCTATCACCTCACAACCAATCAGAAAAACTATTAGTTTCTAATAGTTGGTATTTGTAGTTGATATGATGTGATTGTATCATCAAACATTTCCACCGAAAGTCTTCTAATATTCTTGCTTTGGTGTCGTTACTAGTTTTTAAAAAGGGAATTTCAAAGTTTCTGTAAATAGCTCCCATCAGTAAATATTCACTTCTTTCATCTAGATCAATGTCAAAAGAATATTTAACTTAAATATTCTTTAATAAAGTTATTTATATCTATAATCAGTGAATTTTTCCCTCTAAAATCAATATTGACATCAATCAGACTAGTTTTTATATTAGAAATGAGGGAAGGCATGTTACATAAATGTTATCTTCACTTCAGAGACGTCTCCAGTTTTCAGTGTGATGTCTCCGTGCTTGGACACTGCAGGAGTGAAGCAAATAGTATGAATGAATAAATTGTGTTTGACTTTTCTATTAACAGGCACTTCCAGATGGACCCCCGCTGTCACTCAGCCTGCTCCGGCTTTTAAGGCCACAGCTGTACACAATGGGGAGTTCAAGGATATGAGCCTCGCTGATTTCAAGGGCAAATACCTGGTCCTCTTCTTCTACCCACTCGATTTGTGAGTTTATACACGGTGGCGTTCCCTGACTCTGATTTAAATATACGTAAAGGTACTCAAATATTTTTCGGTACCTCCACTGATGACCATGTCTCTCTGTTATATTGCAGCACCTTCGTCTGTCCAACAGAGATCATCTCATTCAGCGACAAGGCCAGTGAGTTCCACGACGTTAACTGTGAGGTGGTGGGAGTTTCTGTGGACTCGCACTTCACCCACCTGGCGTGGATCAACACTCCACGCAAGGTACTCGCCCTCCTTTTTAATGATTATTCAGTAGCAGACACGTTGTGCGAAGGTTCAATCTGTTATTTCATCCGTCCTTTGATGTGGACCATAAAGGTAGTAAATGACTGACCTGCCAGTGCTGTCTGAATGAATCTGAAACACATTGTTATTGACTGCATTAGCAGCAGTTATTGTGTCAGTGTTGATCTAACAGCTGTTATTTGATGCTGTTTTGTCAGACTGGAGGCTTGGGCAACATCCACATCCCCCTGCTATCTGACCTCAACAAGCAGATCTCTAGAGACTACGGGGTGCTGCTGGAGGGTCCGGGCATTGCACTGAGGTGGGTTCATTATGCAAATACCATTTTATACTTCACTTCACTATCCTGGGGTAAAAAATGGTGAACGGGACACCGCAGGGACGTAGCAAGGTCCTGTTTCATGGCAAAAAACAATCTGTGGTATCGGATCAACGCACAGGCACGTGTTCTGCCGATACCTGGTACTGCCGATACCTGGTACTGCCTATACGATACCAGGTACTGCCGATATGATAGATAGATAACTTTATTAATCGCACAATGGGGAAATTTACTTGTTACAGCAACATTTGAGTGAAATAAATACAGATATAAAAAACAGGAACATTTGCATACAGCAGGTCCAAGGTCTTATTGTCTCTGGTGGTGCATGTGACAAACTGGTGGAAGGTTGGGAGTGTGGACGAGAGAGAAAGAGTACCTGGTACTGTCAATACCTGGTACTTTTGGGCTATATCAGAGGAATTTCTGATTTTGGTACCTAAACAACTCTACGCTTTAATGCGAATGTTTAAATCTTAAAATGTCCTTTTCAACACAATTTACAGGTATATCATTATCTTGACTACATTCTGAGTTGTGTAGTTTATTTGCAGTATTATAACTTTCTGGTAAAATACAGAGAAGAAACAGAAAAGACAAAACAGTAGGTGTGATGTCCTTTAAGGGCTCGTCATTTAACGAGGGCTGCACGATATGGTAAAGACATCATATTGAGATTATTTTTGATGGATGATTCATGATCAGTGTTGAAATCATCATTTTTACATAAAAAATTTAATTGTCATTGGAAAAACCAATAAAATCATGATTTGAATGTTGGGGGGTCTTCAATCTGGAGAAAAGGTTTTGTAGACCAGGGAATCTCTGCAGCACTGCAGTACTTCATCTAATTTATGAATTGCAAAATATTGTACTTATGGTACAGATTTTGTGTTTTTATTGATTGTATGATAGTGTTATCATAGTATATTATACATTAATGTGGTCTTTAAAAACATACTTTGTAGAGAACCTTATAGCCATTGTTTATAAAGATGCTTGAGAACTTATTTTCATGTTACGATTGTGTTTCAGGGGCCTGTTCATCATTGATCCAAGCGGTGTGGTGAGGCACATGAGTGTGAACGACCTGCCGGTGGGCCGGTGTGTAGAAGAGACCCTTCGTTTGGTGAAGGCGTTCCAGTTCGTGGAGACCCACGGTGAAGTGTGTCCGGCCAGCTGGACTCCCAAGTCCCCGACGGTGAGTTCCTTCAACCTCTGATACCTTCTGTAAATCCCAGAGGTGCAACTCAAGTCCTAAAGTTTGAGTTTTGAGTCCTGAACAAGTCATAATGTGGTGCTCAGTAGAACCTTTCGAAGAGTATCGACTTGCTGGGAATGAATAACGTTAATATTAGTTGTTTTAGGAAAAGAAGGGAGACGCATTGATTCATGGCCCAGTTTTTAAATAACATACTTTTTAATCTTTGGGCTTGGGGGCAGGTATCAGGTATTTTCAATTAAAACGGCTCAAGTGAAGTTACGTGTCAATGGTGTTAAAAGGTGTCGAGATGAGCTTCGTCTCATCCGGAAAAAGTGGATAAGATCAGTTGGCAGCAGCTGGAGGAGTCGAGTGTGACATCCTTCAAAGAATATATAGGAAGTCACTGAACTATTTACATCCTGTTGATTAATCTGTATGATTAATCTGTAGGCTGCCTGTAGTTGGTGATCAGTGCAGGCCTGGCTCACTTCGAACAAACCCAATGTCCAAATTACAGAACCTTTTTTTGATTTTGTCGACTCCAAAATCATCAAATTTATGACTCGAGTCCACACGTCTGAATCCTCTTCAATCCACACACCCAGTTTATTTCTGTTGCAGACTTAATATGCTGCCCACTGTCCTTTTATTTTTTTGTTTAATTATTTACTAGCAGTGTTTGTGTGATCTGTAATCTGAAGAAACTGCTGCATGCTCTAAAATGTGCATTAGGTTCACCAGCCCCAGTGGAAACTAGATTTTAAAGTTCATTTTATGTAACTGTTTGCTTTTCAGATCAAACCAACCCCGGAGGGATCAAAGGAGTACTTTGAAAAAGTCAACTGAAGAAGACAAAGTTCACAAGTCAACTCTTACACCTAAAGCAGTGAATGCTACGATCTAAAAACCATTTATCACTCTTAGTTTACAGTTTATAGGTTGTATCTACTCGTAAACGCACCCTAATAAATATATTCTTTATAAATGACAGCTCTTTGTTTTGATTCATGTGATTGTAGTTCAGAGTTACCCCCCCTTGATACTCTGCATCGAACAGACTGAACTACTGTATAGTCCTGTGACTGCAGTACACATCTACAGTGCATTATCTAACAATTCAGTCCAAAAATATTTAATCACACTTAATAACCCCTGTACATAAACATGTTTATTTTCTCTTTTTACAGCAAGTTAATATGCAGGTTCAAAATGTCTAATCAGACATTGGTACACAACATGAGGTGCCAAAATCAACTTCAGTGGGGGAAGAACTGGAAATTAGAAAAAAAAAAAAGGCATTGCCACTTCTCATACAAGTAGGGTACATACTGTATTTACACAAAATGGGGAAAAAAGCAGTTGAAACACTCCGCAGCACTGTGTGTGGTTATGAAAACATCTAGTTTTAAGTGTACATAAACTTCACTTTGTACAGTATGTTTGCGGAAACAAAGCAATCGCCTCATTCCTTCCGACATTCACAAATGATGTTTCAGGTTAGGCAACAGAAAGGACGTGAGGGGAAATGGCTTACCAGAAGATGTAGAGCCTCTTAAAGCTTTAAATAATATATGAAATCAAAGTAAGAAGAGAGTCTGTAAGCAGGCCCACCGGTCATCATGTACCTTTACCCATTTTGAGACAGAGAAAAACAAAAAAAAAACAAACAACTGACAGCGCTGACTGAAGTGGAGTTTGATGAGCAGATGGTTTTGTGAAAACTTCATGCAATTTCAGGCAAGATGTAACAGCGCCACCAGCCCCATCCCAAGCACCAAACAAAGACAAAAAACCAAAACAAAATCTCTTTTTTTTTTTTTTTAACTGAACGATTCATTTAAAAAAAAACACCCTGTAGTAAATCTGTACAACGAAAATACATTTGGGATCTACATCTAAAGGTACATTATTAAGGTTATATACACTCCCCCCCATCCATATATTATCTTTACAAGTAGACTTCATTCAAACCCAAACATTAAGAAAACCCCGACTGAACGGGGAAATGGGATCACATCAAACATCCATTTAAAAATCTGTTCCTACTGTACCTCCACTGTTGATCAGTCCCTCTGTTCTCGTCTGTACAGTAAACTACAGCAGGACTAAAATCTCTCACCAACTGGATGGATTGCTACTGTAACAGGGAATTATGAATCGTCAAAATGGGGGAATGATTCTGGAGTGACGACAGCTTTCTTTTTAATATATATATATATATCTCATCTTTTTTTTTTGCTGTGGAAGTAAATCAGAAGAGACTACTGTACTTGTGTAGTAACGATATTTTGAGTGACTTCAAGAATACAAAATAGAAATCAAGTCAGAACACGGGCACAAACCCAACTCTCCAATATTCTGACACAATAGAACAAAGGCTTTCAATACACTTAGGCCTCTTCACTGAAGAGAGCTACACTATTCCATCAATAAACATTTATGTTCTCTGGTCTCAGGTGGGACTGGGTTGGAAAGGAGAAGCCATGTCAGCCTTAAACATTTGCCCCCAACGTTATTTGTTTGAAAGCAACTGATAAAAACAGAACCGTGTGTTTGATATCTCTTCCCGCAGATTTGCTCTTGTTCACTTTGAGTTGCGGCGTTGAAATTCTTTCAGAAAATGGAAAAACTACATTGTACAAAGTGAGATTCTCACAATCTCTTTGCAAGAAAGAAAAGTAATAAAGAATGACTTGTGCCCGCCGTCTTTCAGGATACACAGAGGCAAATCCTTTAATATCCCTGTGTTGCTGCTTCGCTGCTTAGTCAATTTTCACATTTGTGTAGATCTTTCTCACAAAGGCACTTGTTCCCATGTATCCGACGGCACCTGGAACAAACAAATGTGTTTCTTTTTACAGCGTTTCTGCAGGTTTCAACAGGTTAAATCTGAGACTTCAGACTATTATGAATGCAATTCAAGACCCATTTCACATCCATACTGGCAAAATAAAAAGGAAAATCTGTATTGGTTCTGTGTCGGATTAGTTGTTGCATGATCAATACACATTTCCCCCCCCCCAAGAACAATGAAAAGTAACCTTTTCATCATTTAATAATTTTTAAGACCTGTCAAAATCATATTTAAGCAATTTTAAGGCTTAAAATTCCAATTATTCGATTTTAGACTCTTTACAGACACCTTGTTTTAGGTGGCCTGCAACTGCAAGCATCACCCTCCAGGCCTACTTTTCCGGTAAATCAATCACAAGACAAAATGATTACAGGTAAAGGTATCCAATAAAGGTTTGAGCAACATCCAACAAACCCAGGAGGCACCATGAAGTGGCTAGTGCAGACTAGGGAGAGAGCGCTCCACAAAGGTGCTTTAAAAGTTGCCAGCCTTGGATTATTACTCTTCAAACTGAATAATGAGTTTGGCTCGCAGCTGGTGAGGAAAAGTCGATTTAACTGCACTTAAAGCTGAAGAACCGATGTGGAAAAAACGTGCAGGCTGCCCTAAAAAAAAAAATATAATCAAATAATGAAAGCAGCACGTAGGAGTGAACTTGTAACAGTCGTGTTTTAGACTTTGTGTCTAGCCCTGTTGCAGGAGTCATGTACAGTGTTACAGACCCTTTAATTATCATCCTTTTCCAGTTCGTTGAGAGGTGTTAAGGTGCAGGTCGCTGTCAAAAGGAACATCCTACATTGTATTCAACCTGCTGTGCGACATTCTGTTCTCACATCCTCTGACCACCTATCATCCAAACTGCTTTGGTTTAGCAGCACGTTGTCAAACCCTCTTTATCTTTGTCACTATGCGCTCTAAACGACACATCTGCATTATTCATAGTTACTAATGATTTGGATCCCTTACGAATACCAACGCTGCTACATTTTATATTTACATCTGCTGAGTTCTGGCAACAGGACTTGAAGCTCAGCGGTGTGAAACTCTTCGCTGACATTTTTGTGAATGAAGACTTATTTATGCCGATTCAAAATGGACGTGACCCTCCTCATAAACAGGCGGCATTCATCAGGCTGAAACAAATCATTTTTTTTACAACAAGTTCACGCAGTTAAGAGGGTTTGGCAACAAGTGAACCTCATACAAAAATGTTTAGGATAAGAATACGTCTTCACGTTGGGCGCAATCCTTTGGAAACGGCCCAAAAATTCAATTCAAAAGCTCTGCCCCTGAGCTAATTAATCACATTGTGATTGCCAAAACATCTTTTACATTAATTTGTCACTAAGACAAATGATGAAGTTGGGAGTATGTTCCAAATCTCTTGTATTGAGTTTTTAAACGAAATCTGAAGTTCATAAGAGATTAATTCTGTGATTATTATGCATCTTTAGTCCATGACAGTCCTACGGTATTTAAACAACGTGATGGAGGACTCACCACACATGATTCCTAGGGCAGTGCTGAACACAGCCATGTAGCCAAAGTAGAAGGATGTCTGGAAGAGTCCATACATCCTGAAATACAAAGAGGATAAAACATGTAAGATTTTCTTTTTCTTTTAACTGGATGAATTTAAAAATGTTTGCCGGTGTTTAAATGAAAAAAAAACTTACTTAGTTTTGAAGAAGTAGTAGTAAAAGGAGTACATGTAAACATAAACAGCAGTGGATGCAGCAGAGAGGAAGCTTGTCCATTGCCTAAAAGAGAAAAGACAAGCAGGAAATTAAAGTAACTGCTCCAACTGACTCCATCAGTAGTCACTTTTTGACTCATTACTGACATTTGAATCATTAATAATTTACTCAACTCCGCTCTTGTTTAGGTTCTGAGGCAAGAAAAACACGAGGTTTATAGCAAATATTCTCAAATATTAATATTTCACCACAAAACACGGTTACACTCACCATCTGTAGTCCTCAGCGTTGAGCAGAAAGTACGTACAGACGATGGTGACACACACGGTCACTATGCACAGGATGACCAGGACCAGCATCATGAAGCCGTACACATAGTAGATTTTGTAGGCCCAAAAAGATGTGAAGATGAAGTACCTAATAATAAATAAGGAAATAAAACATGTCACCTGCTGCAGACAACATCTCACCACCCCCCCCCAGTATTACAGCAGAGACTTACATTTCAATGAAAATGGACCCGAATGGAAGGATTCCTCCGAGGCAGACGATGACGGCCGGCTCCATGAACCTGAGAGATCACGAGATTCAACATAAGAATACAACGCCATATCCACATCCGATCCTCGCCCCCTCCAGGACGAGGATACATGACTTATTGTGTTATGAGAAGGAAAAAGGAAAAAGAAAAAGGAGCGCAACAAGTTGGAAATTCAACCAAATTCTGACAGTGGCCTGAAGTTACATCTACCATTTCCTGCTGGCGGCCGGCCACGGCGCTTGGCAGCAGGTTGTAAATGTTAGTGCACTCATAGTTTATTGCTTTGCTATTTTTCATTACCCAAAGAGTTTGGGCAGACAGCAAAATCATTTTCTTCCTCAGACCTGATGCCTAACACTTGAACACGGGCTCTACAACACTTAGAATTCATTTCAAGCATTAAGTACAACTTCCTGCTCTCTGCCCACTCAGTCATCACCCCCCCCAACCATAAATACACCGCATGACATAAAGTTTGAATGCACATCGTATGCTGCACAGCGGTACTGGGATGATTACTTAATCACCACACTTTGACATGTTGTGTGTATTCAACTGATTTATCTTGTAAAAATCCATCATTTTTTTCTCTTTTATATCTTTGTAAACTGAAAATGTTTGGATTGCAGATAAGGGTTAGACATTTTATCAACTAAGTAAACAAATGAACCAGTTCTACTTTACAGTGTGTGCAGAATATCTGCTGTTTTTGACATTTTGTTCCAACTCTCCAGTTGTCACCAAGGCAATTTCTTAAACATTTCCTGTACTCAGAGACTCCCAGCCACACCTACCATTTCTTCTCAGGGATCGGTCGCGGCACAGCGTTCACCCGGCAGGGGAAGTTTGGTTGGCCAGACAGATTTCTCCCCAGAATTGTCCCCACGAGGTTCAGCGGCAGGATGACAAAGAAGCAGATACAGCAGACGGCGACCTGCGGGAAACAAGAATTAATATTACAATATAATTGGGCGGACTGTGTTTACAGCCAACATCCAGGGTGTTTTCAGATCCTTTGACGTTGTTCCAGGAATGTTGGTGCAATGACATTTAATAAAATAATTAAATAATTTCAGGTGCTGGATTTCTTGATTCCATAATTTTCATAATTAATGCCCATAGCCTAAATTTAGAGCTACAAATGCCCCAAAAACACCAATGCTGATCAAAGCTAGGGTACATAATGTATTTCAGAAGAATTTGTTATATTTGTTGAAATTCTCTTTACATTCACACAGAAATAATATAATAAAAACAAATCTAGTATGTCACAGGCCTGTAATTAGACCGGCCAATCATTTCATTCAATGAAAGAAAAAGCCAAAAGAAACACACAAGTAAGTGTTAAAGGCTACAACAAAAACATTGGATGAAGCAACAGGTCAAACCAGAGTTGACAGTGATGTGGCTTTTTAACAGTTGTGGGAACTGAGGAACAGGTAATTATCTGGTTTGGTTTGTTGGGGGGGGGGTGTTATTTGTGGTATGTTGAAACTATGTATGAATGAGACATGAGGCTGTTGGACTTGATTAGGGAAGACAACAATGGGGCGGGAGGGAGCAGCTTTGGAGGGAGACCTGAGAAGGAGGGGATACTTTTTGGTTTACCTTCCCTGGCTTTAGATATATAGAATGTAGAGAAGCTCATAAATAAAATGAATGAAAACTAAAACTGCCCCAGATTTTCCAGCTCTGTTGAAATAATTTTGGGCTGATGGCTTTTTTTTCATGGTTTGGTTTTAAAGATGGTTACTTGACACTTATAATAAATCTCATGTTGAGCTGATGGACACAAAATAACTGGAGTGTTGTGTGGAGCCAAAAAAAAACAGCTGTTTGTAATTAAGCAACTGAGGAGGTTTTTTTTTCCCACTTACTGCAGCAACAGAATTTAAAAAAAACTGCGAAGGATTATGGGAACCAGTGTCATGTGGAATCTGTTATATACAATGTGATCTGTTTTTAATGTTCTTTAGATGAGGCAAAGGATCATTTTCTGTCCTAAACTATAGAAATACATTTTCAAGGACTCAAGGCAGTTTAAATATTTGTGACTGAATAATCGCCACACCTCCATGACTCTATTATGTCACTTCAATGGCAGTGTGTCTTCATAACTCTGTGGTTTTCAGGGAGATGCTGCTGTGTCAAACCTACCATGGTGCCAAATGGGATGGCTCTGGAGGCGTGGTAGTAGATAGCGATGAAGTTGATGAAGAAGGCAGTCCCGCACACCATGGCTGGGATCAGGAAGGCTCCAATGAACATTTGTTTAATCCATCTCCTGCCTGTATTATTCAACCAAATCAAGCGGCATAAAGTGAGGAATTTAAAAAGAGGAAGGGAAAGAGAGAATGTGATGCATGGACATTTTTTTATTACCTCCTTGTTTTGCGTACAAGCTTCCCCCGAAGTAGCCATTGACAGGGGAGGTGGCAGCGTACACAAAGATGGCTGTGCTCAGCATGGATCCTCTCCTGCAGAGAAAGATGATATGAAGTCCACAACTCCCTCAGTGTTTGAGCTTTATTCCTCTGCACTGACGTCTATTTATGTATTATTTTAAGCTACATTTGAATAGAGGGCTTGAACTGGACCAGACAAACACATGCAGATTACCTTTCACACACACACAATCACTTGTTTCCTTAGTAAAAGCATTACCTTCCTTCCTTTCCTCTAAGGGCCCATTCATTGTGTGGTTTTCCACAGTACACAACTAATACTTCTTAACTCAATTTAACTTCTGTTTTATCCAGACAGTAGTTTAAAATATGGATCTGATTATTGAACGTAGGTTTTGCTTTCAGCAATTTTACAAAACAAAAACCCCCAAATGTGTTTTTTCCTGATGGATTACAGATTTGTTTTAGATTTATTTATTTGACATCTCATATCTGAATGTTTCTCTAGGCAATATATTAACTGAGAGTATTTGATAAGAGATTCATCAAACTCTGAGCTTAACAAATCCTTGGAACGGGGTCCAGAAGGGAACCTGGTCTCTGACCCCAACCCCACAACTCACAACCGGGCATTTATCTGGCAGTTACTCACTCTGTGTACAGATCCTCAACCATAGCGACGATGATGACGATGAAGGATACAGAGAAGATCTGGCAGCCGGAGCCGATGAGCGAGGAGAAGATCAGTGGATGGCTTGACGGACGAAACACGTCACCGTGTACCTGCTTCCACCCGTACTCGTCTCCCAGGTCTCTGTCCTGATGGTACACAGCATCAAAATGCTAAATGAGAGGTAATTAAAAAAAAAAAAAAAAAAAGTTCTTGCAAACCATAAAGTCAAAACTAACATCCTGCACATCATTGTTATGTAAAAAGTAGGAACAAGATATTCACTATAACCCATAAAACAATGTTTTTCTCAATTTTATTTCACATACAGAACACAACTCAGCAAACTGCCGAGTCAACACAAACGTACCATGTCGTCCATTTCCTCCTCTTTGCTATATCTTGCGTAATCCTTTCTTAGCGTTCTCATCAGAATCATGGACACCAGACCCACCAGGAAAATGACCATCATGAAGGAGTTGAAGATGGAGAACCAGTGAATCTAAAAAAAAAAGAAGTATCCACGTTATAAAGCTTATTACATCTATATAGAATACATTAAAAAAATAAACTGTGTAGTTGTGTTTGAGTGTTTTCAGTACAAACTTGCTGAATGCATCACTCAGGATATTTCAAGGTAAATCACACAAACACTCATTTGTAAAATCCCTGAGCTTCACTCTACAAGTCAAGGCAGGAGACAAACCTTCTCCCCCACCGGCTGTAGCAGCTGGTGGATTGCAGACTTCTGACTCTTAAAATCAGCCAAACTTCCTTTTAGAAAGAGCACAGCTGGATTCCTGCCACAATGCAGGAGTTTAAGAGTCAGCCAAAAGTTACCAGGCTGGTCATTTACACCGTACCTGCTACAGTACGAGGCTCGGCTCGTACCCTTTGAAAGGCAACACGCACGTGTGCTGTTACGACAAGCCACCGGCATTCTTGGCCTGAATGATGACGCACAGATCTCTGAAAACCAAACGTATAATATTCAACTCACCCTGTGCTGAAAGAAGGATGGGTCGAGGTACTTGTCGAATCTGTCCTCAAACTTCACATCCGACTTCTTCCATTTCACCTGTGATAGGAAAGGTTTATTTAAGCTGTGTGGAGCAGGAGGAGACTAGGACCAAGCAGTAAAGCTGCAGCTGCAAAACCAGCTTTGTTTGTTGTGCTTTGACCCATCGTAATAGAGTTTATGTTAGATACAGAATACAGGAAGAAATACAGTAGTATGAAAATGATCTCTGCTTTATATGGGGTCATTGCTGTTGTAAAGTCGTATGTAAAAACAGCCTTTTCATATGTCAGCGGACTAATTTTCCTAATCCTCACGGGTCTTTAGACCGTGGTGGAAACGCAGACAACAGGCTGAAGGTTTCAGGTACTTTGAATGGAAATGTGGCTTTATGTTTATGTATTAACATGTTTAGATAACCTGAGCCCAATCACATTTATACAGACACATACTGCAGACATACAATGAGTGCACTCACAGAATAAGACATTGCGATTCTTGTGTTGGGCACAAGTCTGACTTTGCCTTCACTGGTCAGATTTACATCGACAATTCTGTTGCCGTTGAAGCCGATCTCCAGTTTCTTGTACGTCCACAGGTAGTGATCTTCTCCGTTTTCATCTGCCTCACCGACGATACCTTAAAAAGAAATTGTTGTGCATTGATTTAGAGATCTGGTCTTTACAGAAATGGTCAAGCGGGCAGGTGTAAACAAACACTGAGCCTTCGGTTATATAACATTAATAATCAGGGAGTGTAAATGCCAAATAAAAAGGTCACTTGCTTCATTGCTTGTTAACTTTGTAACGGCATAATCTGTATTCATCTGTTACATTCAGTCTTTAGGCTTCAGCTGTTATCAACGTTTGTCCCTGCGGGCCACCGTAAATAATCTCTTACTCTGTACAAATCAGCTTTGAATCAACTCTTAACTGGCTGCCCCGTTATTCCAGCTCTGCATGTTTAGGTTCCAGTTGACCAACCTCAGGCAGGTGTGCTGGATCTAATAAAGGCACTGTAGTAAGTGGAGCCTCAACTGTACTCAACTCTGCTGTTCTGTGAACAACCTCAACCAAACATGATAACCGCGCTGGTTCAGTTACAACGCTGGCAAACCCGGATGCGGGGTCAAAGTCTATTTATTGTGCTTAAGGCATGAGTATGTAACATACAACATGGAGAATTGTCTAAGTAAATGAAGCCAAGCCAGCGCCTCGCCCACATCCTACAACATCAGCTAAAGTAGTGGGAGTAGTTTGAGCAACTATAGGAGTGGCACCATTGTACAAACTACCACGTATGTGACAGATCACAAGACAACTCCTTAGAGTGACAGCAATTAATATGCTCAGCACAGGAGCAACAATGGAGGAACTTGATGTTAAACGTTTCCACATGTGAATGTACCAATACTGTAAGTCACAATACCAATGCTCTACAATGTGCATCACAATCACATTTAAAAGTAACTCTTAACGTCCCACAACGTTAATCAACCATTGTTCGACAGATTCTGAACAAAAAACATGCTGAATTATTTCATCCACCACACGTACTGACTTGAATGCTTTTTAATAAGCCATCTGATACATGGTTGTGTGTACTGTTACTCCGCTAGTGGGTTGGCCAAGAATGAATGGCCAGTCCCACCCATGAATAAGAACTGGTTTAACTTCTCCAATATCAAGATAACCACACTGACAGGATGTCACTGCAGACCTTCATACGTGAAGCCATTGAGCAAAATAAGCGACTCAAAACTGAGAACGAGAAAGATGACGCCGATAGACCAAGTCAGAAAACAATAAAAAGGAACTGATGTATCACTTACCCCAGATTGGCAGGTCGTCTATGTACATTTGGTACCAGTAGTGATTCTTTATGGCATAGACAAAGGCATCCCGTTTGGCTTTGTCCAGGTCAATTTCACAGTACGTTGTCTGCATGACTTCATCTACAGTGGATCATAAATACAGCATCATTTATGTGAGATACAGGGAAAGGAAGCGATCGGCTCGTATGTGCTCAACAGGTGAAAGTCGCTGTAACAGTAGAGTACCTTTGAACTTTATGTCTAGGCCGCTGAATTCAAGCTCCACTCCCTGCAGAGCCTCTCCGAGTGTTTCGTGGTAATGACTGATGGTCTTCTTGGAGCCCGCGCAGAAGGGCAAAGAGAAGTACTTGTACGTCTCCTGTCGGTTGTGGTAAGGCCCCACTGTGTTCATCCATAAAACTACCTCCTCCTTATCTGTGTACTGCAAAGGGAAAAGAGCAAGGACTCTTATTGTGAAGTCCAGAAATGCTACACGACCAGTTCAATATTCTAGGTATTTGTTACTCTAACTTTTATCCAAATATGCCAGACACAACGCTGGAAGGAAAACTAAAAAAAAAAAAAGGAGTTTCTTGACATGATCAGTCAGTGACAGATCTGACAATCCCCTTATTTGCTTAAGTTACGCATTCTGGGTATTTATCCAAGCGATTTTACTGCTAAGAAGAATGACCGTGCATTAATAGACTCGTGTCTCTTACAAGATAAAGGAGCAATAGCTAAAGGCTGGCTAATATTATTATTAAGTGTCACAATGGAAAAAAAAACTCTATTAGTAAAGGAAAGCTGAGAGTTTTAAACATCTGGAGGAACTTAATGGAGTTCCTGACACAAAATGTTAATGATAATAAAGTGCATTTTATTACAATATCATCCATGTATTCACCTTTGTTTTAAGTCGTTTTTATGTGCCTTTTAATTTAATGATTCACTGTTTATGCAGCCAAAGCTGTCTATTATTTTTTGATTTATTAACATGCAATGGCTCCCCCTAATAAAAAACATTATTTATCATATTATAACTTTTAATAAAAGCCAGCCACTAGCATTAAAAACCAGCACCACAGCTGCAGATGCGTTAGATTCAGACAGCAGCGGGTGGGTGTAAAAAAAAAAAAAAAAAAAAGATAACACACTTTAAAGTAACCTTATAATTGTCTGAATTCAAATGCATGCAAACATAAAGACAATGTGCCTCTTATCGCTGCGTCAGTGTCACATTATAGAAAGTCCATATATCAGCTCATTATGTTTGCTGACAAGTCGAAGAAGTTACATCCGTTTCCCCACTAACCCAACAGTCTCCACGCATGAAAACACCTGGATTATATGCGGGAAGAGGGTCTTATTAACTTATTAATCTGCTGTAATTAAAAAAAAGGTGTCACACACACACACACGAGAGAGAGAGAGAGAGGCCCTCCCGTTTTAAAACCGGTGTTTAATGGTAACAGCTGCAGATAAAAACACCAAGAAACCGTGTTTTTTTTTTTTTTTTTTAAATCATTAATTTGAGGCCTTAAAAGCTTTAACACACTCACAAAGCAACGTAGCTTTCTTAGTCTAATAAATTAAACTAACCAACCAACCAAGTAGCCTAACTCTCTCTCTCTCTCTCTCTGTGTGTGTGTGTGTGTGTGTGTGTGAGGAAGACGTGCTAACGAGCTAGCGAAGACAACCGACAGCCATAAGCACTTAGGCCGATAAGTGGCGGTCAGTTAGCCGACTAACTGACCGCCAATATGTATCGATAGCTCTCCCTCCTATCGATACATAGACACACCAGGCCGAGCAGTGGACTCAAACCCGCGTCTGCGACTCATTTAATTCCCTTTTACAGGCGAGCTAGCCGTCGCAGCTACCGCTAGCAGGTTACACAGAGCACCATTATTTCCAAGCCTCCCCCCCCTTTCTCTCTCTCTCTCTCTCTCTCCCTCTCTCTCTCTCTTTTATCGGCCTCTCACCGTGTGTTCGTGCTCGTCTGCGTCGACAGGTAATAAAAAGCCCACTATGGTGAGACAGGCCGCTGCTGCTGCTGCCACCCTCCACCTGGAAGATCCCATCATCGTCGGGTCGGAGTGAGCGGAGAGTCTGGGGCTGTTAGCTTCGCGGGGCTATCCCACCTTCTTCCTGGTTGTATGACAGAGGCAGTTTTTTTTTTTTTTTTTAGGGATGCTGTCGCTCGTACGCATGTGGCGTAAAAAAAGCGCTCCGCGGCCGGTTCACCGCACGCACGCCGGATTGGTCGAGGCGGAGTCACGTGGCGCCGTGCGGCCAATCGCGGCGCGGGAGCGGTGGATCGCGGCGGTGAGTTAAGGAACGCTGTCGGCGCATCGTCCGCAACCTTCAGCCACGTCATCCGACTGCCAAGAGCTTCTGCATGAAACATGACCCCTCCCGCACACAACAAACAGGTCTATTCACCGTCTGATGAGGCCTCCTATTGGGCCTGAAGTTGTTAAAAGGTATATCTCAGCTTTAGTGCATTGACAGTGCAGTTTAAATCATCCACAACGAGCTCAAGCTTACAGTAACTCTGTTGTTTGGGTTGTAATTCCAGTGTGGATAACCTAGACCCATTTTCTGTCATTGAGTAAACCCCCTGACTAAGTGACATATTTTATGGATATTTTATATTATTTTAAAAAACTGTACAGTTAACCCTGAACTGCAAGAAGCTTGTGTAAAATTGATTTGATTTAGATGTTTTTTTAAGGAGATAATTTCCTGTTTAGGGAACTTTTTAAAGAATTATCTGTCTGTATTATCATTTTTAACATTCATACATACTTAATAGGCTTCTTGTCCCTGATTCTTGTTAATTGTTCTATTAGACAATTTACTTTAATTTCTTCACAGAAGTGAACCAATTGCTGAGATATAACCCTACTGTGTATATTTGAATTTAGTTTTCTTACACGCCTTAAAATCAAGAAGGCCTCGCAAACACCCCCCATGAAGCTTTGGCGACCCTCTGTGGGGGTCCTGACCCGCAGGTTGGGACCCACTGACCTTATACCATAGGTTAAGACCTTCGATTTATAAATCCAATTAATAGATGGATTATTGAGAACATAAATTACATCTATCTTCAGTTTTTAAGTTATTAATAAAGTTGGTTATACTTCTTTTATCAGAACCACAAAGGCCATTTATATTAAAAGACTATGCTCCATCTACAACAGTATTGTTGAGATCATTAACTTTAATTGAAAATACTTGATGAAATGCATTGCAAAAAGTTAAAGTATCTAAGTATTAAAAGCAAAATTTACTAAAAGAATTCAAGATAAAAGTACCTGTCAATGTTTTACTATTATATATGCTGCATTTTTACTGCTGTATTTGTTTAAGGTTGAGTTAATGTTCACTACTTTATATATTATAGAATATACAGCAATGCGTCATATTCTATAAGATCGTATGTCTGAGTGAACAATATTAAATTACCACATTTTGTGGTGTTTCCTGGACTGGAAGGATGTGAAAATATTAATCTAGTAGTTAAACTAGTAGTTAAAGCTGTCAGACACCCATAGTGGTGTAAATATTATAATATTGGCCTCTGAGATTATCTACTTTTCATGTAAAAAGTCCCTTGAATTTGTACTTAAGTACTTTGAGTAAATGTACTTAATTACATTCCACCACTGCTTCCAAGATACCACTCTGCAAACGTGGGACAATAGTGTCCAGATTGGGTATTTACGTGTGCCTTTTAGCCTTAAAAATGCTATTTAACATCCACAAAATATAACTGAGTTTGAAATTCTAATAAGATTTGAATTACTTTGTATAAATGTGTATCAGTACAAAATAAGTGGGAAGGTCCTGATGAAAGGTGCATTATTATGGTTATTTATTGGCTTTAATTTGTAGTGAAACTGTGCATAATAGGCTGCACTAAACTATGTATTACAATTTGCAGAGTAGACCTGGTTCAATAAGGAATGTTAATTAAGACTTTGTAGTAAAAAAAAAAAACAGTATATTCAATTTACAGTCACTATGAATGTTCCTGACATTGAGAGAAATTACCTCAAGTGAGCAGAACATATTTCCATTTGAAAGGAAACACAGCTTTGTGGATATTTTACAAAATCACAAGGACATTTTCAATGTAAGCGTGTGTGTTTAGTCACTACAGGTTTCCTCATAAATCTTCCCTCTATGTTTTTAAAGAACCCTTATGGTTGAACAGATTGTTCAAGGCAACGTTAAATAGTGCTACATGTACCTGAATTAATCCAAACCAATTCATTGTGAATTCATGAGAGGTTAAAGCTGTGAATTCTGCAATCTCTTCCTTATAGAGACCAATACATTAATATGTGTTTTCTTGTTTTAAAAATGTAAACACCAACACAGGTTGACAGTAATAACATTTATTGTATTTAAACTGCAATGACATTTGTACTGAGAACTGATGTACGATATAATCTGTGGTTGAACTCAAAGAAATCAGAATCTGTTTTTGTTTTTTTCTAAGAATCACACTTGCGATAACAAGGTCAAACAACAGACATTTCCCAGCTGTTCTCCTCGTATTATTCTGAAATGTCACTGACACCAAGACATTTTAAGCCTTGGATTACCAAACTCATTATTCAGTATTATAGACGCGCATTATCACCACACAACAATGCCCAGTAGAGGGCACCTACTGCAACAATGGCTCATCCAAATTGCATTTCCATTGGGAATTCCAAGCTCTAACTTTAATATCAGTTTTACCTGAACAATTTTAACATTCATTCTTAAACTAACACACATTTCTGATTCATAAAAATCACATATTTTAAACAAGTCACATATTTATGCAACCCACGCACACATAAAGGCAAAATATTGTGAATGTGATCGATTGAAATCTCAATCTCTCAGACCTGGTCGGGGTTTTTCTGCTTCAGTCGTCTTTCCAACGTTACAACGACCGCACAAACTTCCTGCAGAGAAGACGTGATGAGATATTTATGTTGTAGAAATAGAACAGATCATTTAACAGACACAGCTTTGCAGAATACAATCAGTTTAAGCATAATCAGTGAAAGGTTGTCTCACTTTAGGATGTCAGGCAGACGGGGGTCTCTATACAGGCCGTTGTGCAGGTACCCCAGAGAGCCCTCAAACGACACCAGCTTTACTCGCTCTGCATTCTGGGCATTCGCTGCTACCTCATACATCTTGGGAGAGAAAGGCAGAGAAAGTTCAGTCTACCTTAAACAGCAACGTTATCCTAGAGAAGACACTTAATCAGTTATGCCACCTCAGTTGGGACTGTAGCTTACTGTGCCAGTAATACCTGCTGAGCAATGTGAATGGGAACCAAGTGATCATCCTCAGAATGAAGGAAAAGGATTGGGCTTCTCATTTTCTTCAGACTGCAGGAGGACAAAAACACATATCAGGTTATTGCATTTGATCGGTAATAATAATATGAAAAGCATTTAATATTGACTGTTGTGTTTCAGGAAGACATACTTTTCTTCAGTAGGAAAGACGGCTTTGTTTTCTGCCCATGGCTCTTGGAAAAAGTACCCAAAGCCCGGAAATGTCCAGTAATACTTTAAAACAGAAAGAAAATAAAACATTGCGAGGTTGTGCGTAAGTGTAGCAGCAGCCGTGTGAAACGAATAAACCGAATATCACAAGTGGCACGTTTACCCAAGCGAAAGGATTACCAGGCATCTTTTGTCGAGCACTGTTGAACGCGCCCTCCAGGATCACACCATCAAAGAGCACACCTGAAAGGAAAACGAAATAATCATTGAGATGTTTGATTTATTTCCTCTGGAAAAAATTCACCGGTAGCAAAAACCTACCTTGTTCAGTCAGTTTTACTGCTATGTTAGTGGCCACTCTGCACAGAGATAGGAACAGCTTCAGTTTCTCCATTCAGTGCACAGTCTGAACTTACTCCTGACGGTGGCAGGTTTATTTAAACATTTCAACATATTTTACTGATTACTGTCAAATAATGTATTATGTAAGCAGAACGTAGCTAAATACAACTATTTAAATACCTCTAGATATAAGTTACAGTACCAGTTTCTACTATTTCTTCTTGTGGCATTTTCTATAATATGTTTTCCTACATATCCCTGAATTTGTGTCTTATTGCTACATATGACTGTATTGAGATCTGTCTACAGTTTGTATCAGTAGTTTGCTCTTAACAGTCTTTTGTTGCTATGATTCTTTGTTGTTTTACACTCCACTGATTTCCTTTTGATACATTTTGTGTTTTTGTGAGTGAAGCTCTTCTTTTCATCTGTTCAGCCATTACAACCATCACTTGTACTTGTAATACTTGTGCTAAGTATTATATCAATTAGACATAAATAGCAAAAGGGTCATTAAGGTGTAAATGCTGCAGGCTATTAATGCACATCCAAAACAATTATTACAAGTGTGTACTTGAGTAAAATGATGTATATATTTGGGGGGTGGAGTTTACAGACCCAGTGCCAAGAGAGTGTCCCCAGATGACGACCAGGCTGTTTCCACTGCGTGCTTTGACCCAGTTGTACAAGTAGAGGGCATCAGTAGTCAGACCGGCTTCAGTCGGTTCCCCGGTGGAATCTCCAAACCCTGCCAGAGTTTCTCAGATCAGCTAATGCTCGCTGACGCACCACAGAGCCACTCTTCACTGCCACCAGGTGGCAGCCACTCAGAGGGAAACTGCACTAGGCGCTGACCTAAACTTGAACCGCTTTTCTTTTGACTGCCTTACAACAAACAACTCATCAAGCACAACTGAAAACTCTACGGTAATCATATGGCTGAAAATTATATTAAATCAATGTCAGAGGGTTGTGTATTATAATCAATAAGAAGGTAGAAGCACAGAGATGGAAAATATGTTTAGAAGAAGAGTCATAAATCTTAATTTGCACCAACCTCTGTAGTCAAGCACCAGTGCGTGGTAACCAAGTGCACTCAATACCTGTTGACACATGATGCTTATTTGTCATCAGAATGGCTACTGAGACTTTCATGCCTTTATTAGATCTCCAAAAGATTAATATGTTTGTGTTGGTGATCACTCACTTTTGCCACTCCGACCCGATGAGTGGCTGCCCTGTAGGAATGATTCACAAACAACATGTGCCAATAAATTGGTGTTTTCCAAAAAAAAAAAAAAAAAGCCCCAAACAAATATGTCTAGCTGGGTGGCACTTTAACTATCTTCTTCTTCGGTAGCCAACTATAATACAAATGCATTATTTATCATACCTTGTGCCTGTGTTCCCATGAAGATAGATGAAAACTGGACTGCCATCGCTTAAACTGTCCTGGTACCATGCCAAGTCCTTCTCCTGTGCCTCTTTCCACTGACTTTCGGGGACAGTGTGCCTTGAGCAGTCCAAAACAATACACTTGCTTAAGAGACTCAAATGATATTTGGATCATTAAAAAAAGTCGTTAGTATTTTTATATCAATGCGAGAAACAGAAAAAAAAAAACAGCTGACCTTGCATTGTACTCACCATACACCCAGGGAGATTCCTTCCTCTGATGTTAAGTACATGTTGATGGTGTGATTAAGGGAGAGATCAGCAGGTCGGCTGAGGTCAACAAAGAATGGCACCCTGACTATAAACAGGAAAAGAAGAGAGGTGGGCCCCTTTTTTTGAGAGCAACTTGAGGATTTGGAGTACCTCCAGGAGTCAGAAGAGGGGAATTCACTTACTTCTGTGAGCGTAAACAAGGTGCTGGATTAATTCTGGGAGTATTCTCAGCGAGAAAGGCACCAAAATGAAAATAACAAAGAGAGCCAATAAGCCTCCTTTCAGCCACCACCGGGACCTGAGAACAGACAGAGAGATAAAACAAATGTGGTTACAGACCATCTAACTATTATCTTACATATCTTAGGTCAGTAAAGGCAGATGACCCTTCTTTAGGGAAGTATTATTAATAATATTTGTTGTATTGTGATTTTTATAACTAAGCCAAACAAGAACAGACTGAAATAAACTGATTAGCACCCTTCTTCAGAGCCAGCTCACACTCTCCTATCAACACGTCCAATTTAAACAAGTGTTACAACACCAAATCCACACCACAGCAACATTGGAAAAGTTTCACTCTCACCTCTTCTCATCACCCACTTAAATATCTGACTTCAGCTCCGATCCATTTTGGCTGCGGAGGGTGAATGTGAGGCGCTCAGGATGGAAATCACGAATCACTTTGCAGATTCAAATCACTTTCCTAAGCGGAGCCGTCACATCACCATTCAAATGCGCCTCAGTGTCTACGTTAGTAAGTAAATGCATCACCGTTAATACGGCCCAGCGTTCACTGCTGATTCTGACGGTCTTCAGTTCAATAGTACGTTTTGTGTCTGTTGCTAGTCCAAGCTGTCACATTAAGTTAAGTACAAAACTAGCCTATTACAAGCAGTGCACATAATAATACAGTAGGTTAATAACATAAGGTTAATAGCTCAGCAGCCTATTATTTCTGACAGAGTTATCAGATTACGGTTGTTTCTGTGACTGTGAATCACCGCTCTACTGCTAAAATCTACTGTTTCAGTCAGTGAAAGTGGGTGTTCAGTACAGTCACTTGTGGTAACACCTGAGGATGACCATGTAGTGGATAACTTTTGTTGAGTTGTGCAAAAAGAACCACAGCTCCAAACCGGCAGATTTGACAACAGATGTAGAAGAACATGGCAATGTACACTCAGGCCCATTGGCACATACAATACAGAGCTGCTTGCACACATGTCCGACCAGTCTGTGGTTGTAGCATTAATATGGAAACATTAATATGGGAGAGAAGAACTGAATAATCTAATCAAGAAGGCAGGCTGTCATTGGAGTCCGTCTTGAATCCCTCGAGGCAACAGCAGAAGAGAGGATGCTATTCAGACTTCTGCCAATTAATGGACAATACATCCCACCCCCTCCATTAACACTCTAATCAGCCAGAAGAGCCCTCTTAGTCCAGGACTGATTTCTCCACACAGCTCGAGGGAAACGTATAGGAGGTCATTCATTTCAGCAGCCATCAAACTGTCGCCTCATCCGTCCAGAGTTCACACTTTCACTTTACTATTAGCTTCCAAAGAAAGTCCAAAAAGCTCAAACCAGATTTTTAATGATGGCACAACTGCAGTGTGATGTGAGGCAACTTTTGTTGGTCATTTGGGGATGCATTTTACCAAATAACTCAGGTTTACAACCAAAACTTGGGTATGAGGATGATAATTTATAACTTTAACTAAAGTTTAGTGATATTTTTTCTCAGTCCTTGATGTTAAATCAAATTCACAACACACCTCCCTGTGTCCATTAGTGTCATTTCCATTAGGGGTGTCTGCTTCTTCAATAAATGCACATTTCCAACATTTTTTATATTTATTAAAAAGTATTTTTACCACAGAATATTAAATGTTTATAACAAAGTCCAAGAGGGCTACTCTAGGATCTGAGGTGTTTTTATACTTAGGATGTTCTTTCACTATTGTATCTTGCTCTACCATATATTATCCAGCACCTACAGCAAAAAACATCTATTATTTAATCATTTGCAAGTATCACTACCTCTGGATATAACTGTGATGAGCTCTCTCTGTATTTTTAAAAGGAAAATAAAGACCTTTATCTTTAACCTGGCTGTTATATGCTTAGTTTTAAGTTTAAATAATTGGTTTTTACATTATTTTGGACCTCCTAAATGTTATTTATTGTTCCTTTTTGCTTTAATTGTGCTATGTGAAGCACTTTGAGCTGCATGTTGTCTTCTCACCTGCAGGGTTGTCACTCGCTCTGATCACTACAACAGATGAGTTACAAATAATTACTAACTTGGTTGATCTTGGTTGGTTGATACTTATGTGCAGAGTGATCTTTCTGCAGAAATCCTTCATATTACGACCTCTTCCTCACGCTTCACCCAACAGCTGTTAGTTGTGAGCTAATGATAAGTGACGCTTACTCACGGCTCTTTCCTCTCGACTCGGGCAGACCTCTGGACTTTGCTGGCTGTGGAGGATGAACCATCCTGTTTAACGACCCGGTTCCTCACCATAACGTCAGTATAAGTCACTGGAAATAAACTTTAATATATATATATAACTATATTCAATCGTCTGGCCCCCGTCAAGCAGTTTGTTAGCGGCTAACAAGAAGTTTTGGTCAAAGTGCAGTTTAACTCGGGGGAGGAACCTGGGTTTTTTAAGGTGGCGCCGCTTTAAATACAATATATTTTATAGCAAACATTCTATGATAAACGCGGCGCCACCTTAAATACAACAACCATAACGTTGTTAACTGTTAACCAGTTCCTGTTATTGTACCAACAAATCTGATACCATCTGTTCTATGGAGGACTGAAAGTGCCACAATTAAATAAATAAATACACCATTAAATAATTACTTAAATGTGTCATTAATTAATTCAAATACCGATTCATTTAATGTAAAATACATATATCATTATTTCACTATTTACATTTACATTTCATGGTCCTGCGTTGCAGTGCTTCATGAATTACTTAAAACTGTCAAACTCACCCATCAAACTCAGAGGGTGGGGCCAACGCGAATCTAACCTGATCCATTGCTTTGGTCTGAAGTAGAGTGCCTGGAAGATCTTCATGAACTTTCTAGGGCAGAGGTCGCTAACAGGCGAGTCTGGACCCAGACACCGTCCTATGCGAATCCCAGACCTATAATCAATTCATTATTGAGGATTCTAAATTTTGATGGGGAGCTTCTATTTTAACCAGCACAGCTTTTTTAGTCTTTACGGTATTTGTTTAGCAGATCAGGAAGCTCACAGACCAATCGCATGCTAGTTAAGCCATCCCACTTGATGCTGCTCAGCCAATCAAATCTGTTTAAACAGCGCGACTGAATACAGAGATGAGAGCGATGAGAGAGGAGAGACAGACGGAAAGAGAAGTCACAGATACATGGAGAGGAAACGGAGAGATGAGTGAGCGGGAGACAACAGAAGATTTATGGCGCTCTCTAAGAAGAGAAAAGTGGATAGAAAATTGAGCTTTTAATGGACAGATTCATTCACATTCATTCTTCCCCCTGGGAGCACATAACCAGTGTGTCTCATGTTCAGAGACCGTGGCGCTGATTAAAAGTGCCAGTGTGAAACGCCACTATGAGACAAAACACAAAGTTTTCATCAAACATACCCACTCAAGTCTGAACAAGGCCACAGAAAATAAGCAGTCTCAGATCCCAATATGATCAGTCAACCAGTATCCTGACCAGTGTTGGGAGTAACGGCGTTTAAGTATAACGGCGTTATTTTTTCAGTAACGGGGTAATCTAATTAATTACTTTTCCCATCGTTGTAACGCCGTTACCGTTACTGAGAATGTAAAGTGGCGCGTTACTTGCGTTCCTACAATGTGGTGAATGAAGTGCAGCGGTGTCAGGCTTTCTGACAGCCACACATCAGCTGCCAGCAGAGGGCAGCGTGGTGATGATGATTGTCTGGGTGGGCGGATGCCAAGACAGAGACAATGGCGACGAGCCAGGGAAATTCAAAGGTAGTGATATCAAACTGGAAGTACTGACACTACTACTGGCTTACTGAAGTTAAAGGCAAGAATGTTTATGTAACGTGTGAATTTTGTTTTCAATATTTATTTTGTATATATTTTTATTTCTATGCATATGGCTGGCTGTAATCTATTGAGTTCAAATAAATACCAAATGTTCTAAAATACTGTATATAGTGTTTTTATTCTTTATTCAGTGATAATAAACATCTTTAACTTTATAGAAGATGTTACAGAATGTAATTATAGACCATAAAAATAACGTTACAGTTACTTTGCTGAGTAACTAATTACTTTTACAATGTGGTAACTGAGTTACTAACTCAGTTACTTTTTGGGATTAGTAATTTGTAACTATAACTAATTACTTTTTTAAAGTAAGATGACCAACACTGATCCTGACCCATTCATTCACTGCCCAACGAGGGAGAGAGGTTAGATTCTCTCACTGAACAACAGAAAGTGTATAGAAAGATATAAAAGGGAAAGAAAGAGAAACTGTTCAATTGTAAAGATGTGTTGATATTCATTTATAAAATTTGTTGAGACTGTTAATCAAGATATGAAACAGTTAACAAAGAAAAAGGGAAACTCAAGCTGCTGCTACACTTTATTTTTCAAAGTTAAACATTTATTTTTTAGACTTAGCAGAGGATGTGGAAGCAGGAGCTGCTGACCCAGAGCATGTAGCGAGTAAAGCAGAGGAACTTACTGAAGTTCTTGGAGTTATTTCCACACTTTCTGACCAAGATATTGACCACAGAGTCACTGCAGATTTAGAAGAAGTAGTCCAATAGCGCCACCCAGTGTATTGGAATGTGTTCACTAGCTCTGCATCGATCCATTATCTGGAATTGATTTGATGGGTGAGTTTGACAGTTTTAAGTAATTCATGAAGCACTGCAACGCAGGACCATGAAATGTAAATGTAAATAGTGAAATAATTATATATGTATTTTACATTAAATTAATCGGTATTTGAATTAATTAATGACACATTTAATATCATATTTATGTATTTAATTCCAATTTTAATTAATTAATGACACGTTTAAGTAATTATTTAATGGTGTATTTATTTATTTAATTGTGGCACTTTCAGTCCTCCATACTGTACTGGTCGGAAAGTTATGTGACACAAAAAGCAAACTCATGCAATGCATTTAAAACTTGCATAAAATATAAATAATTTTTTTTTATTTGTTTATTTGTTAAAAAAAGGGACAATGTACATTAATTAGTACAGTAAATGTGCCAGATTTAGCCACACAGGGTTATTTTTCATCTGCAGTCCCTGGCGGGTTGATGGCATATCAGACACATTAAAATAAAATATACAAAAAAGCACATAAGCACAGATAAAATCACATAAATACAGAGCAGATAAGTACAGACAAAATCACATAAGCACAGATAAAAGCACATAAGAACAAACAACAGGAACACAATGGCCATACTGATTTCTCCTATATGTCCTATAACCACATGACACATAAAGGAAATTACAGGAAAGGATAGAAAAGCATATAAGCACAGACAATGACAGAAGCACTACTCCAGCTTATGACAGCACATTTGATTATTCAGTAACCACAGTTTTATAGATTCGAGTTGAGAGATAGGAGAAGGCTGACTACCCAAAGGTACTTTATGTCTAGGAAAATACATTTTTATTTAATTAAAAATAATTATTTGGCTCGGTTCCTGCAACCTCAATTATTCTTTAGTTCAGTTTATTTCAGACATCAAACATTCACAGGAAATACAAGGTAGCAGAATATTAAATGACCTATTCGCAGAAGGCCATCTTTGGAAATGTTTCATAATTACACACTGTATTAAAGCTGAAACTTCACTTCCATCATACCAACACGGTAGAGCTCTACCTACAGCTGCCAACATGTTTCATAAAGCATCAAAGTGGTATGAGGTATGTCCTTGGGTAAACAACAATGAGGATGATATGGGGAAAAAGACCTGGGCTGTACATTTGATGAAGCAATATGGGAGCGGATTCCTTCCAATGATAAAAAAAAAAATACGCCAGAGAAGCCAGAGGCAAATGTATTCAATACAAAATACTTCACATATATTACTACACCCCAGCACTACTAAATAAAATGGGTTTAAGGTCACCAAGGTTACAGTATGTCTCCTCTGGGACAACACTACAGCACCACAGTTGAGTACATTTTCATTTAGAGTAATAACAGCTGGATCAATAACGTGTTCTCAGTTGATTCTAAGATGTTGGGAAATGTGGAGGGAACAAACGATGGAAGTTGTTGCTTGTGAAAAGATGCTGGGAAGACTGAATTGACAAAATGATATGGTTAAGAAACAATGGGATCACATTATTGTAACCAAATATCTGTCTGTTGGTTTCCTGCCTGTTCTTTGTTTTTGTCTTTTTTGTTCACGTTCACAGGACAAGATAATAAATAACAGTAACAGTGAGATTGTGCACCAGTAGGAGATGATTGTAGAGGTAGAACTTGGTGACATTTTAAAGGAAAAACCAGAGTAGATGAGTCACTGAAGGCTTTTAATGAGTATTGAAATGACATGAATCATATCCTGGCCTTTAAAAATACCATACAAGGGAATATCTTTTGGAAGAGTTACGGTGTTCATCGCTCCAGCAGAGTTCCAGCGACTTGGAGACTCAATGCCAAAGAGCACTGAAGCTGTTCTGGATGCTCATGGTAGTTCAAATCCTCACTAAGACACTTTATGTAGGTACTCCCTTTAATTCAGTGGTTCCCAACCTTTTTCCTAAAGGGATCTATTTTCTATCATTGAGTAAACTGACGACCCCTGACCCCCCTATCCATATTTTATGGCTTTTTCATATTATATTCAATGCAATGAACCCAAATAGTGAACACAATAACTGCAGGAAGTCTGTGTACAACAAACAATTTGGATGAATTTTGAGCAATTATTTCCTGTATGCATCAGATATGAGCGTTTTCCTAATATTTTTAGTAACTTTTTATACAACTCTCTTATATTTTAACAATCATTCAGACTTAATATGCTTCTTTTTTTGACAAATTCAGTTTTTTATTCTCCCTGACGCTTGCCCTATTGTTCTATTATCTCTCTGTAGTTCTAACTGCATATTTTTCTGATGCAGGACAAGGCTGTCTTGAAAGTTTTTATCTTGAATAATTATCTAAACTTTGGCGGGTCACAGCTTTAATTCGTCATCTATCTCCATCTGGGTTTGTTTGGAATCCCCAGTGCCATTATCTACCTTATCCAATCTGTGGATACATTTATACATATTAATTTAATGTGGGCACAGATTTGCAAACATTCTACAAACAGTACCAAACCTTGGGGCACACAGCAGCCACGTTAAACCTACAACTACACCATATGTGCACAATACACAGGGGCAATTTTACTGCGAGAACGGTTTAGCACATACGTACTTTATGTACAAGCATGCCACTTGGATTAATTAAATTCACATTTTCTACCCTCTTAACATTAATTTATTACTTTTTCTTGAATGAAATTGGATGTCCAAGTCTGCAGCACATGAGGAGCACATACTGATCACAGTGTCTGGTAGGTTTTTCCATTACAGAGAGCAATATGTTTCATATTTCTGGCAGCACAGTGGTGGTGTGTTCGGAATAAATAGCAATATAATCCTCCATGGGAATAAACAAAGGAAGAACTGTCTGGGAGGTTAACATGAGCAGCGATTATTGCATCAAGCCTGACATGTTTTGGCTCGAATAGCAGTAATACATCCAAATAATAATTTTTCACATCTACTATATTGCACATATTTTTGGAATGAAATCATTGGGGGGAAAAAATCCAAAAATCTCATTCATTTTCCATCAAAACAGACTTGAATTGAATATAATCTCATGCTTTGGTATGAGAAGGACATCTAAGAGGACAAAAGCCACTAGCGCTACACACACAAAGAAAAGAGCAGCGTCTATAGAAACTCCCCACAGTGTTTGACAGGTGATCTTTGGGACGCACAGCAGAACAATGAGCCCTTAGGACAAAAAAAAGTGTCACCAAAATAAATAAAGAGGATCTCACGGATGACTTCTTCAAGAACTGTGTGGCTCTGGATATATGGGTGACCCAGCAGAGAGGACATTCGCTGTAGTGGAGCCCTCTGGTAGCTGATGGGTCAGGTACACACCAAAAGTCACCTAGAAATGTATAAAACAACAGGCAAAGTGATTTATCTTGTCATGCCCCATGCACTTCACATAGCTACACACATAGCATCTACATGAACGAGCAGCAGTTGTTTTGGGCTGACCTTCCCGGTGCGGCAGGCTGACAGAGACATTAACGGCTCTTTTGTTTTGGTCCCAGTGTCCTGGTCCACTCCAACCATCTGGCATCTTCCACACTGACCTGCGACCTTTTCGGTTAATCCCACAGGGAGAACATTCATATTTTTGTTTTAAGAGAAAAAATCCTTTTTAGTGCATTTGAAGATTTCATCATTCATCTCAAAGTGTCAGCTCACCACGAATCGAGTGTTGCCAATAATCAAGTGTGACCAATTATCTTCCTCAAATGGTTCTACTCCAGCGATGACTAAATTGGCTCGGAAGCGGCTAATGACATTCTGTGTGTCAAGAAGCCGATCGCCCTCAAAATCGTCCTGTCTGAGGAAGGGAATGTGGAAATGGCATGTTATTCTGTATGCAAATCATCCACTGTAATGTAAATGTGTGGGCGTCTACGCATCCTGATGTTTTTTCACCAGAGCGTCGCATATTTTGAATAACACATCATGTGTCCAAACCTGCTGCTCATTAGTTTCTGAATGAGCTCCACACTGGCACGGTTGATCATGAGATACTGAGCTTCATTCACCAGGGAGAGGGATGAGGAGGTGGCAGCTAGGAGGAAAAGACTTTATATTACCCCAATGATTTATTTGATTTGAGAAAAAAAAAAAACATTCTGATCTCTGGTTCGAGCAGTCTGCATCCTAAAACAGCCAAACTGAGCTTCTACCGTGATACAGAGGGTAGAAAATGTGTGACTTTAGTCTTACTTTTGTCAATACTGATCAAAATGTGCACTCACGATTAATAATACATTAAATATGGGTGGGTGTCACTGTGTGTGTAATTTTATACAGCAATATCAATCTCAACTTTTAAGCCAACAAGAAGTCCTTGAAATGCTCTGAAAATGTAAATTTAAACATTTACAATTCAATGACAACTGAGCAAACGCCATCTGCTGAGAAAGATTGTGTGATACGATCAAAATCTCCAGAACGGCTACTAAATGGATCTTGTGATGAGATTGTTTCGTCAAATATCGATATCCAGTATACTGTGATATAGTACTTATGTCAGAGATTAAATTTATAAACAGTTTATACATAAAATAGCCAGATGGGAATATGATCACACAGTGAATGAAACCCCACAAAAACTAAAATAATTCATCATATTGATGAAAAAAAAAAAAAGCCCTGTGAATTTAATAATGCCAAACAGAAGTGCTGCTCATAGATGTAAGAGAGCCAGCGAAGGCCTAATGCGATTATAGATATTAAAGAGGCACTCTGATTTTACCCACTAGGGTCTGTTTAGTTGTCACGAGGAGTACTACTCAGACTGTGAAAACAGTTGTATAATGTCTTCTGTGGCGCCGGAGGAAGCTTTCTAAAGGCTGAGAGAATTACCTTGATTATGTCATCAGGGTAAGCTCAGCTCAGTGTGAACCGTTGGGTTGTGGGGTTACTGTTTTGAAGCATCTTGATCACAAAAAAATCTCCCTGTAGTAAGTGCCAAAGATTTTCTGTCAAGACTTAATTATCACTTATCATATGTTATAATAAACAGCTATCTTTATCTTGTTCCAAATATGTTCATATGGATATTAACAAAAATAAAAGTGACAATAATGTCAGTGTTTGGTCAAGTCTGCATTCATATGTCTACTACCACAACTATTTCAACCATTTATTCATTGATTTAAGTTATTTAAACCTTTAGTATTGTAGCAATCGATCCCTTATCTTCTATTTCAACCATTTAGCCATTTATGTTAAGCTGTTTCAACTTCCCTGCTTGCTTGCTAATCATTTTAAAGCACTCTTAATCCCAAGAGGTGGTGTTAAAGCTGATCCTATGTGGGGACATTTTAAATCACAGTTTCCACTTTTTTGATGCGATGCGATGATGATTGGCTGGGTGGGCAGATGCCCTGCTCACACTGTCTCACTGCACGCTCTAACTACTAGGCTATAAACACAAGACAGAGAAAATGGCGACGAGCCAGGGAAATTCAAAGTGAGTTACTAACTCAGTTACTTTTTGGGAGAAGTAATTTGTAACTATAACTAAATACTTTTTTAAGTAAGATGCCCAACACTTACATCACCCACCCTCAGCCTGAATTTCACCAGATTTCTTTTACACAACAAACTGGTGTTTTTAAGCAGTGTAACTGCAAAAGCAGACAAGGAAACGTCCAAATTCCAAGGGACCAGAAGGGAATACAAGGTCACTGCAACAACTAGTAAGTGTAGTATTAGCAGGAAATGCGACCTTGCATTGCCCGTGTACCGTATGACAGATAACTCCAAGGTTCACAAATAGGTGAAATGCTAATACCTCCACTAGGCCTCTTCTTCATGCCTCGGGTAAAATCAGGACTTTGTCTTATCAGGCGACAGGGCTGTCCAAGAAAGTCTGAGAGCCACGATGCCGCCTCATCCCCACAGTCGACAGTCTCCACCCTGGAGAAAAGAGGAGGATTATGTTGTGGAGGCCCCCGAGGGAAATCTACAGACTTTGATGCTGCTTACTATTTGGTGCGACAGCTAATCCAAGAAACACTAGATGAATAGCTTTTTGTTAACTTGTGACTAGTCATCCAGGTATATGAGGATATTAATATCGTCCTCCATTAAAAATAGCAAATAACAGACTTTCATATAAAACTGAGAGCATGAGGCCCTAAAATGCCATGCCCTGTAGAAAGGTAGGGAGAGAATGCACTGATATGAGTGAAAAATACACAACAAATGATATGTGTCTCAGTGTTTCCTGCAGCTGCTGCTGTCAGATGTTTTAACATTGCCAACTCACCTGTCACCACAAACTTTACTCTGACACACTGGATAGCTTCTGTGCATTTCAGTGCTGTTTTCCAGGGGAACCGAAATGGTATCCATCCCTGCAGGGCAATGTGAAAAAATATAAACCCTCTAACAAACAGAATTTATAGCAGAAAATACGGCTGATTGAAACTTCTTCTGGTTAAACAGTGTGTTTATTTCCAGTGAGCCGCTGACAGACTGTCTGACCTGATGCCTGCAGGAGCAATTTGTTTGAGGGCAGGTGGACTTGTGGGCGAATGAGGCATAAAGGGGGCACTCTCTTCTGACTCAGGCACACGCTGTTTCCATTCACCACCATCCAGCCTCTGTCATACAGCAAACCCTGCGGTCCCACTGGCCAGTCGTGCACCTGCATGAAGAACAGTGCCGAATTAAATCAAAACAGAGACAGAGACAGAAAAATTGAGACAGAGACAGAAATAAGTGAGAGGAAGAAATGTTTGGCTTATCCTCAAACCTCATATGCTGCACATGATTTGATGGGATATATGTAGATGTTGGTCAGAGTATAAGCCTCCCCGTGGCTGTTTGGTTCTCTGAGTGCAAATCCCCTCAGTGATGCTTCTGTAGGCTTCTCCTTTTCATCTGCTTTAAATATTTCTCCATTAGTGATTTTGATTGGATAATGTTCGTTTGAGCCCCGGGACGCTGCTGTGGCTGTTTTTAACTCCTCCAGTCTCACTTGGTCCAACGTGAGCGGTTTCTCTACGAAGCACTCTGCAACAAAGTTCAGGAACTTTTGACAGTCTTCAAATGTTGACATGTAGCCAAACGACACGCGAACAGATCCGGTCGGCTGGCCGTCCACCAGGTCGATGCTGTCTCCGCAGACGTGGCCGGCCTTGAAGAGGAAAAAGACAATGTTTTATTCTACCTACACATGCCCCCTTAACACACTTTGACATTTTTCCTATTCCTTGATCTCTTACCTGCAAGTTTCTCCTCATCTGCTGATTGGTGATTCCGAGGAAGGACTGACAGGCCCCAGTGTTACAGAAGCAACCTGTGCGCACATGTATATTGAACAGACTTGCCATTCTGTCAACCTGAGGGCAAAAGAGGAATCGTTTTAATATCTACCAGTTCTGCCTACGCAGTAATTAAACAGTGAAATAAAAAAAAATCATATTTATTAAATCCACCTGAGAATACCCAATTATCTGTCCATGAGAGTCCTTGAGGTTGAAGTTTAGGACTGCACCCTGTGTGCTTGGACTCTCAAACTGGCCTTCAGTGTATATCTGAGCCACTGGTCGCCCGTTGCCATGGCAAACACTTGACAGCAGCATGTAAGTGTAGCGTGCCAAGCCAAACGTGTGCTGTTGGATGTTGTGCATGCCCCCTGAAGGCACAAAAAGGGAAGAAGACAAGAATGCTGCTGATGTTAACCTGTATCATTCTGAACAACTTGCATATGCATTGTTACAGTACCTGTGATCCTGTAAAGAGCTTCAAAACCGTGATTTACCGCAATGATGTCCAAAAAAGAGACAGTGCCATCTTCAAATCTTTATCAGGGAGAAGGAAAACATGGCATTTTAGAATAAGGTTGCAGGAGCTATACAACAACTGTGAAGAGAATATCAGGGATTTGGCAGGCTTGTACAGTACTATACCTGTCAGAAATGTTTGCCGCATGCACATAATAATCTTCTCCAGAAAGGTAAGCTGCTGCTGTGCCTCCTCCAAAATAAGTCTTTTTTAATATGCCTGCTGCGTCGTTACGGACAAGAAGAGCCCCCAGACCTGTAGGGAAGCCAAACATCTTGTAGAAAGAGATGGGAATGAAATCAGCAGGGCACTCCTGTAGGTTTAGAGGGGAGCAGCTGACATGAGCGGCAGCATCGAGCAGCACAAACCAGCGGCCTTGGTGCTCACATGCTGGGTAAAGGCGTCTTGCCTGGATGCCTTTCACATGGCTAAGGGGATACTTCCTTCCAGAGAAGTTGCTCTGTGCTGGGTAGCAGAAGAGGTGCGGCGTCTGGCAAACAACACCGTCACCTTCAGCCTCATCCTTTGCCCTGTTTTCCACTTCCTGCGGCGAGACAGGCAGGGTAACTACACCCCGGCCAGAAGTCAGTCCTCTGATGCCAACTACAGAGGTATGGCTGTCAGTGAGGTAGCAGAAGTGACTCCCCACTTCGCTCTCAGTATGCGGGCTCCAGGGAAAGCTCTCAGCCACTAATTTGAGAGCGGCTGTACAACCAGAAGTGAAAATCACAGAGTACTCCTCAGGGGTGGCGTTAAAATGCTGCAATACCCTGTAAGAAAATGTTCAGTTTTTTCACTCATTTGATCCAGCGAAGTCTCATTCAAAGGAGTCACATGTGCCAATTATAAAGGCCTCTGAGGGCATGAATAGACTTTACCTGTATCTCACCCTGTCCACTGTGTCATGTGTCAATCTGCTGCTGGGGTTATGGCTGTGAGGGTTTCCTGTTGGGACATATAACAGTACTTAAACACTTTTTATGAGTGAATAAAAAAATAACTCATAAAAATAATATTTCTATGTGATTTCTCTCACCGTATACGTTCCTTGAAATGTCCTGGAAGTAGTCCCTGATCAGACACTCAGGGTACAGAGTAGTTGCTGCATGATCCAGATAAGTTATCCCTGTTTACAATGAAAGAGCAGCTACATGAGGTTCAGCTTACTGCGGCAACCAGGGGCAGACCTAAAACATGTCTGACCAGTTTGGTGTCAAATGTGGTCATATTTAACACATTTATTTTTATTAATATTATTAATAACATGTTAAAAAATGGAAATTAACACTTTCTATTCAGTGCTTTACTAATGGGCCACAATAATGTAATGTTTATGAGTTCAAATATATTCATTTCGGGTCTTTTCCATGCAAATACTGATATATGTGATTATTTGCAGTTAAATCAGGATATTATATATTTGTGCCACACCTTAAAGGACCGGCGTTTAAGATTTAGTGCCATCTAGTTTCAGATTTCAACCAGCTGAACACTGCTCGAGTCTGTATTTGACAACGTGGGAATGAGAACAGCCTGTGAAGTGTGTCGGAGAAACTATGGTGGCCGTGAAACTCTATCTACGGCCAGTGTTTGGTTTGTTCGTTCCAGGCTACTGGCAGACTCCATGGAGGGCCAGGGGCGTTTCCAAAATGGGGGCCTATCCTTACCTCTTGCCCTCTGCACTGTCTTTCAGAGGCTGTAACAGGTATCAACTGTAAGGTATCATATGGAACTAGATGCTGTAACGCATCCAGTGGTACCAACCATGTCATGCTTGCATGTCGGGAAGAGGGATTAATGACACTCCAAAGTTAGGCAAGATTTAAGCACGGGAAAAAACTGGCATGGCCATTATCAAAGGGATCCCTTGACCTAGATATCTGAATGAAATGGGTTCAGTACTAACACACAAGTTTCCCCTTTGTAGACATTCTCACTTTAAGCTAGTCTCATGCATAAACCATGCATTTATTTTTTTGCATATGGTATAAAAGTGTTATTTTCGCCGAGTCTATTTGAATATTTCTGCATACTGGGGTCCCTGAACAGTATCTGAATCACATAAAGTGGGAATGATGGAAAGCTGAGACACATACTTCATGTCACCCTTGCAGAGGTCACTTGTGCCACCCTACTCAAAAACATCTGGAAACGCCCCTGCCTGCAGCATCTGTAGATAAAAACATCTCACTCTAACTGAAGGAAAACATAATGATTCCTATATTCAGGTGATTATACACTAATGAAAACACACCTATTGATATCCATGTCTGCCAATAGCTCCACACTGGGCCTTTTAATGCCACCTTATGGCCACCCTATGAACATTTCTCTAGATCCGCCCCTGCTTCCCTGTCCCTGCCACTCATGACTGAACTCAATCGTTACCTTTAATCCGTGTGAACTCGCGCTCCATCACGCCTTGGAAGTCCTCCCCATAACCGTACCGACTCCAGACCTGCTCGAAACTTTTAAAAGTGCACAGTGTTTGGAAATCCATCGATCGAGAGACAGACAGTACAGCCGGAGACACACCGCTGAGCACACAACTGCTTTTATGCTCATTGACTTGATGTTTTCAGGGTCTGAAGTCCGCGAGCAGCAGCTGAGCCTTTATAACCCCTCTGTAGTCCTCGTGCACAGCAGCTCGAGACTGTTTACTGCTGTGGCCATGTTGACATATGAGAAGTCCCTTCAACTCCCACAGAGTTTGGTCACTAGTTGTAATAACTGCTCTGTAATCATGTGATTTTTACTATCTCCGCCCCCCCCTCACAACTTTTAACCTACATAGTTTATAGTTTACTGACATGGCACAAAAACACACAGAGAGAGAGGAAGAGTAAAGTTACAATGTAAGATTAATTATTGTTTCACATGTAAAATATTCATATATTGCCATACAGAGTTGGGATAGTTACTCAAAAGAATGTAATTTATTACTTTTTATTCATTACTACTTTCTTATTACTACCTGCCAACTGTAATTAGTTACATTACATTATTAAAATCAAAGTAATGGGAATATTTACCAGCCGCAAGGATGTCTTGTAAATAATTATATTTTGGGGGGATAACTGTAATTATTACTGGAATTTATTAGTAATTAGTTACACTACTAGTTACTGGGGAAAGTAATCTTATTACTGTAATTTTATTAATAATAATGTGTTACTGCCTAGCAATGAAAATATGTATGTCATATTTTGATATGTTTTTACACAGGTATTTAGCAGCTATACTCCTATATCAACACACATTAATATCTATATATGTTTGGATCTACTGTGCGATATATGTCTATATTCAACATAAAAACATGTATTTTGGGATATATTGTAATTTTAACTGTATGGAAATATGGCTGTGCATTACTAGAATAGAGATAAAGAATCATATACAATCTGATATGTTTTCTATTGCACAGAGATAAAGGATGCTGCAGGATTTAAAACAAAATCTAAGTTATGAAAATGATTCATTACATCAACGTCTTTATTTAATCTAAACAATAAAGACAATATAAGCAATACACACAGAGCAAATTTACAATTACAATTAATGCTCCAAAATAAAATAAACATTAAAAACAACAGATTATTGCAAGACATTACAAGCCGTAAGTAAAATACCACTTTCATAGAGTAAACTGGCACTTATTAAACAAAATATATACACATATTTGTGGGCAGTGCTAGCTCAGTCTGTGGACTGGCAGCTGGAGAAGTGCCAGTTCCACCTCCTGTGCACTGCCGAGGTGCCCTTGAGCAAGGCACCTAACCCTACCTGCTCCCAGAGCGCCGCTACATAGCAGCCCGTCACTCCACCATTTCTCCACATTTGCATGTCTATAAGCCCTGTGCCCAACACCCAGCAATATATCTGTATATTCCATATTTTGGGATATCTTACGACAAGATTGTATGTGTTATTTATGTGAGTTAATATATATTCTTTGGATATTGAGGAGAGACACATGGACACATACACTAGCCTATATGTCAGGTATATGATGGTTCATATGATAATATATCAGATTCTTGAGGGGGTTATGTCAGGCTAACAGACCAGAAAACGGTCTGTATTATTGCCCAGCAGAAGATGGAGACATATTTATCTAAGTTATTTATCCTCATCTTATCCTCCTCAGTTTTCCAGGGCATAAATTTAAACCTCTACACTGCTTTTAAATATACCAACAATATCTTACAACTTTTATTGATCTTCATAGTTTAATCTCTCCTCCCAAACCCAAGTCCCAAACCTGAAAAAGTATTTTAAAAAGTAATAAATCGCAAATATCATCAACTTTAAAGAACTGCCTTCATCTCTCAGTTCCCACAGGGACATTTTATTCTCTTAATAATAGATCAACATGGAAATTATATTGAAATCCTGTGAAGTGCCTGATAGACATTCAAGTTAAGCTCAGATATTGATGAAATTAATGAAGCATCCTTTTTCGAGACATTTATTCATGGTAGAACTATTACTGCAACCCCTTTACCCTCGTTTTTTCATCAAATTTAAAAGTCTACCCTCCTTTTTGTAGCTGTAACAGATTACACCAGCAAGTGTCAGTAATCACTTCACTGTGACATAATTACATAAAACCCCTGACTCTTATCCTCAATGAAACACGCTGCACATGAAGGAGTAAATTATTTAAAAGCAGTTGGCATTCACAATCCTGTTAGAAAACATTGATTAGTTCACATTATTCCAGAGTAATGATTACTTTATGTGAGGCTGCTAGACCAGCAGAGCGTAATTAAAGCTAAGGACAGATAATGATGAAAGGACCATGTGTTTATCATATTCATCCTTAAGTTGTACTTTCAGCTGAGGTAAAATAAGTGACCCCCTTTTCCTTTCATGTTTCAGGCTATTCCTAATTTGAAATCTACTCTGCATTCAGTAACTGATTACACCAACAAGTCTCGGTAATCGCTTCACAGTAATCCCATTACATATAATCCCAGACTCTTTAATCTCATTGACACACACGGTACATGAAGGAGTGCAAATTAGTCACAAGTGATTGGCATGAAATGCCTGATCATCTCACGGTCTTTGAAAGGATAGAAATAACTGTCACACACTTTGTCAGACGCCTTGCCCTTGACAGCCTCAATAGCTTTGTTATGGTTTTGATTCTGTTTGCAGTTTGGAAACAAAAAGCCACTGAGCTACACTAGTTTTACTATACTTTTCAGGACTTTTCCTTCACTTTAAAGGATTATCTTGAGGACATTCAATCCTTTTAATCATAGAAATGCAACTTGGAAGTTGCATTGAAATCCTAGTTGAAAAGTGAGTAGATGTCTGATAGACGGCCATGAGGCTCACAGCAGCCATCATTGTCCCCGTGCAACGCAGTGAATAGTAATTAAATATGCCACTTATGCTTCACTGATTCATTTCCTTCACAATTTTGAAGCTCAGCTGAATACATTTTTTTCTGTGCAGAAGGGCTGTATTGTATCCAGTATGGCCTCATTACGAGGGCAGAAGGGCTTGGTGTGGGGGAGGGCAGAGGCAGTGAGGGGGGAGAAGCACCCCACGAAGACATTGTGCTTAACATCACTAAACACCTCAAACACCACATTGTCCTTCCCAGCCCTCAATTAGTCAGGTTCTCTCTGCAAAGCACCGATTTCATACAGGGAGATTTATTTTTAGAGAAAATCCGGCCCTGTGCAGACAGGAAGCTCTCTGAAAATCTAATGAAGAACACAGCAGTCATGCAGAGTTGTTAGGCTCAGGGCAACATCGGTTAACAAAGCTTCTCTTCAGTGTGTGTTTCTGATGACTGCAAAAGGCTAGACCTTCCTGATTTTGTTGTTGTGGTTGTTGTAACTGTAGCCCGTTCTATCTGTGCTGGACAGTGTCCAGCCTAAGAGCCTCTTTGCCCTGCCCTCAGGCCCCTTCGGCTTGTGGATCTCCGTGCGGAGGAACGCCTCTTTGGTGGCTGTGACAGGGAGAATTAGGCAAGAGATGCGGGTTCACTTGCCCTGCGTAGGGGCTTATCTTGGGCTAAGCTGAGGGACTAATAGCAAAGCCAGCCTCCGCTCCAGCCGGTCTGAGGGCACAGGGAACCATCTGTCCACTCTGTGGATAACTGACAACAAAAGGGGCAAACATTGAACACGGACTACAAACTAAAAGGGTGTTCATTTAGGAGATACCAGAAATAAAGAAGAGGAGCGAGTATTTTGTATATAAGGTCAGTACTGTATTCTAATCATCCTTATTGCATTACAGGCCTCTCACTGAGCCACGACTGCAAGGGTCAGACTGTGACTACAGTAGTGGGGTTTGGGGTTTATAACCAGACAGAAAGTTGAAGTTTAACTTTAAATTCAGCCTCTTTTTTTCGGTTAAAGAGAGCTAAACAATGTGTGCCTTTGTTTTAATGCACTACTCCTGACTCTCATTCGACTGGGTTAATTTGTGCACTCGTCACTCTGCTGTGTTGTAAATGCATTTTGTTGCTCTTCAGAGATAGTTTGGGCGACAATGAATTATCACGAGGGAGGAATGCCATGCAGTATGGCCCCATGCTTATAGTCTGAGATGTGGTGGTTATAAATAGAAAGTTACTGTAGATAATCAGGAGGTGATTAGTGATGGGTTAGTAGAAATCTTATCATTATGATAAAAATAAATGATTTAACACATATTATTTCAAAATATAAGGAGCATTGTGTCTATTTAGGAGCTTTGTTCTCTAAACTGAAGCTCTATTGTTTGCAATAATCTAGTAAAATACAATAATCTTTTCATTACAATTGTCAAAATGATTAAATTTGCTATGTTTTAGGCTAAAATTTGCTATATATTTTCTATTGAAACCCTTCAAGTAATCCACTTAGACATTGTTCTCCATTTCCCTCAAGGATTAATGCCCTGTTGTTTTTTTTTTATTGTCTGAAGCACACGGCTGCCTGTCAGTGCTCTGGGAGCTGGGTTCCTTTAGATTATCTGTTTTATCGTGTATACACTGTGGGTGCTGTTGTGCACCAGTGTTTTGTTCGGAAGTCTTGAGTGGGCGCTGATGTACTGGAGGTGACAGAAATGGGTCAAAAGGGTCTTAGCATTAACTAAACAAATCCCGGCCTATAGGATTAGAGAGAGATGTTGCTGTTTATTTGATGTATTCACTGTAACTTCATAATGATACACAGAGGAGAGAATAGTTGTGTCTTGTTGGCTGTAAAACACCGTCCACTTATTCTTGATAGCATTTGGATTAAGTCCTTGAACTCAACACTGGAATGTGCCGGAACAATATCTTATTGTAAACTTGTCTCAGCTCCTGGATAACATGTTTTATTTGCTTGTTGTCATGGTGATATTGGCACATTTCATCCGATAACTTCTGACACTTGTGCTGTCATCAGTGTGAGCACTCAAACCCATACTCATCAATGGCGCCAGAGAGTTCTGTATTTATTGATTTGTGTGAGTATATAAGCAGCTGCCCGTCGGTTAGCCTAGCTTAGCATAAAGACTGGAGACAGGGGGAAACAGATAGCTTGGCTCTGTTGTTAGGTAACAAAATCCACCTACCAGACCTTGTAAAGCTCATTATTTAACAGATTATATCCCAGTTTTGATAAATCAGCAAAGTAAAATTGACATTTAGTTGATTTAGGGATGTTCCATGTCTTGGCTGAGAATAGTAACTTCCTGGAGTCTCTGCTGGTCAGAGCCACAAAACAGCTTTTGTACAGATTAAGCAAATTATTTATAACATATTAATTACTGAGCGTTAGAGGTGCTGGTATGCAGATTTTGTTAGTTTTGGACAGGCTAGATTTGAACTTTTAGCTTCATATTTACCATGCAGACATGAGAGTGGTTTCCATCTTCTCATCTGACTCTTGCAGAGAAAGCAAATAACCGTCGAACCACCAATATCTTATTGCTTGCAGATTGGTAAAACCTCAGAGTAGGATTGAATTGAACTCCGGATTAACTGGGAAGAACTCACTCACTGATAGCGTGCCGCCATGTTCCCTCCGCCTAAGTAAATCTACCATTTGCATTAAGCCAACAGGGTTTAGGTGAAGTTTCACACGTGAGTGCTTACTGGGGTCGGTCCAAAATCCAATCCTTACCTGTTTTCATTTATATTATTTTGCTATTTAGTTACAAATTCTTCATCTGAGGCAGTTCTCTGTGTGTAATGTCTCTTTGTCAGCCCAATAAATGGTGCTTTTACCATGATCTCATAACCAATGATCTCACAAACAAGGTGACCATGGTGCTTCATAGACTAAAACTCTTCTCTCTGTCTGTCGTGGTGCAATAAGCTGGCCTTCCTTCACTGCATCAAGACATTCTTTATTTGATCTGCAAATACAATGATTGGATTCGAGGCCACAACAAAGCCAACACTGTGCGGCGTCCGTGTGATATTAAGAGACAGTCACATGCACATCACTTGATCCTCCAAAGCACAAGTGGCTTCCTTTGTATCTTATCTTATCCGAGGGAGTCACACAACTTGTATTTAGCCGGAACTAAAGACACAGTCCCATGTGAAGATTGCACCTAGTGATAGGCTTATCTCCCCCCGCTCACAACTACACGATCAGAAGACAAACAACAAAGGTCCACAACTCTTCAGAGAGCGTCAGCGCTCTGATAATTTAAAGAAATAAGGGAATTTGGCTCCTTTTAGCAGCATAAAAATGTTTGTTCCAACTTTGGAGCTTTTTCCGATTACTTTACATTCCCCATAGTTGAGGTAATAATCCATAACATGTTTAAATAGAGCTTTGTTGTATCTCTGCTGCAGACGGAGTTAACAATGACGGTGCAGCTTGCAGCCAGCTGAAATGAAAGCTTTTACGTTTGCTGTGTCTGGTAGCTCGATCCTAGGAAAATCTGGTTGTGCACAGGAAATGATGCATTACACATTTCCTGCAGCTGCGGCAGTTTGAATGTAATAAATAGAAGAAGAATAGAGTAGTTAGCGTGAGCTGATAACCACAATGGCTTAGCAGACAGAGAAAAGGCTGAAAATGAAAAATTAAGCACAATCCTCTCCACACATTTTGACTTTGTAATAACAGTTGTTTAAGAAAATGAGGATCTTGTAGATAACCTGTTAATTTGAACAGATAAATCTACTGAGCCACCTGAAATACCAGAGCTCTTTTTATACACAGGAACTGTCTTAAACAATTGCTTTTCTTTTTGCAGTGTTTACCTTAAAGCCTGGAAAGCACAGCATGTCTGACAAGGAGGAAATGGCTTCAGATGGGAGTCTAAATGTTACACTGACGCTGAGGCTCCTGATGCATGGAAAGGTAACAGACATATTCGGATAGTTAAAATAATTTAGTGGCTTTTTGTAGCAATAGCCTAATGGTCTGGTAATAGTGTGTCATTGCTGTTAAAATGATTACATCCTCCTCTAAATGTGAAAAGCTCTTAGGAGACGATCTTGTGTGTTGCCACTTGCTCAAGCGTTGTTATCTTTTCATTCACAGGAAGTTGGCAGCATAATTGGGAAGGTAGATTGATTTTACAATCCTTCAGCATTTATTGATTCCTACTGCTTTTTTTCTGATTGTCTTGTCTTCTTCTCTTTGTGAAAATAATCAAACCCTCTGTTTTTTATTTTCCTACGTGATTGCAGAAAGGAGAAACAGTAAAGAAAATGAGGGAGGAGGTGAGTGTTCACTTTGACATCCGTAATATGAAAACAAGTTTAAATGATGTGTTCTGGCAGATCAATTACAAGAATTTGAGGCCGGAATAATTGTGGAATTGTGTTTCCAGAGTGGCGCACGTATCAACATATCAGAGGGATCATCTCCCGAGAGAATAGTTACCATCACAGGACCCACAGAGGGTATCTTCAGAGCTTTCTCCATGATCGCACAGAAGTTTGAGGAGGTGCAGCAAAACAAATACGCACCAAACTGCAATGCAACTTTTCACATATCGTCAATAAAATTCTGTTATTTTACACAAAAATGTAAGAAATTCTTTGTCTGAAGTCTGAAGGACACTGAATGCACCTTTTCTTCAAGTCTGGGAAAAAAAAGAGACTTGTCAAGTAAAGCCAGCGTTCTCACAGTCAGTGCTGAAAAACATATTTTTGAATTCTCCCTCAGGATATTACAGCGGCAATGACAAACAGCAACGTGACAAGCAAGCCACCTGTGACACTTCGCCTGGTTTTCCCGGGGAGCCAGTGTGGCTCACTGATTGGCAAAGGAGGCTCCAAGATCAAAGAGATCAGAGAGGTAAGAGTCGTTTCCTTTTTTATTCTCTATGAGGAAGTTGTTTTTTATTTTTTGCACCCAAATGGGGACAGAAAACATCCTCCCTGGTGCTCTGACACCTCAAGTATCAAACACTCCAGTCAAAGTTTTCTTGTTTTTTTCCCTGCTTTAAAATGTGTGTATTTTTCGGCTTCTTCTCTTGAAAATCCCACTGATTATGCCTGTAAAGATCGACAGAGGCTGAATACTCATTCTGAATGGACAATGTTTGTGTACGCCTCTTCAAATATTGGAGCACACATTGCTATTTGGCTTGCAGCTGCTCCCTGCATGTCAAAATGTGTTCGGGGTAATTTGCGGGTGCTTGAAACAGCATTTCAATTTGGGTGATGGTGTGTTCTTTTCAGCAATAAATAGCCTTTGTGTCTTCTGTTGTCTGGCGATGTTAAGACCACAGGCGCTCAGGTTCAGGTGGCAGGAGACATGCTGCCGGACTCTACGGAGAGGGCTGTCACAATCTCCGGCACTCCACAGGCCATCACTCAGTGTGTAAGACACATCTGCTCTGTCATGCTGGAGGTAAGCACCGTCAGACATCAGATGATCTTCACATTCAGCAACTCTATTTGGGCATCAAGTATGTCACATTTGTTTAGGATGTGGTAAAAGGTATTCAGTAGCACATTATTTTCAGTCTCTGTGGCATATTACCACTGCAGAGCGAAAGCCTTGTGTTCAGGTTGTAATGGTTGCTTAATCCTCAAGAGATGTGCAACAGTAATGGCACAAGTTGCTGTGGTGTTATATATATTATTACTTTTTCTGGTGATTTATATCTGTAGCTCCCAACCTTTTATGCCTGACACAGTCAAAGAAAAGTCTGGAAATTCCTCTGCACCAGACACCAGCCACATGCTGGTAAAAATATAAAGTGGCTGGTATAGATTTGCTTCACTTACCAGCCAATAAAACAATGCTAATCTATTGAGTGGCTGGTAAAGTTTGAACATTCACTAACTATTTGGCTGGTGGACAAAAAGGTAATTTTGCACCCTGATAGGCAGCTACTTTTTGTTAACCAAAGAAAGTTGAGTTAATTAGTGGAGCTCTCCACATGCCTCCTATAACAATAAGGCACTCCTCCCCTTTTATAACTGTAGTTATAATAAAGTTATAGTATAACTTTTTAGATTCTTATTAATATAAGCTTGAAAATAGAAGAAGAATGACAATAGGTTTAAGTGTATCACCCACTTCATCTTTTTATATTGTACAAACCTCAAACCAGTTCCCTGGTTTCAAGGTTTATTCACAGTTGTATCACAGGTTTCTTTGGTCCAAGGATTCATGTAACTTTCTCAACCGATGAATGGGATATAAAAAGATTCAGCGAGTGATATAAAAAGGGATATAAAATGCATCAGCGCTAGTAAGAGTTCTTTTCTCAGCTGCAGCAGCATATAAATTGTTCTCCCTTTTTGGTTTGCATGACTGTGTCTCCAGTCTCCACCAAAAGGAGCGACTATTCCCTACCGTCCCAAGGCCATACCTGCTGGAGCCCATGCAGTATTAGCGCCACAGCACTCTGCACAGGTAAGTAGCCAAATGGGAGTTATTTAGCTGTGATTGTAGCCACTTTGAAAAAACATAACAATTGAATAGGCTCCTTATTTTGTGGGATCTCAGAGTCACACTGATCATTAAGCCTATCTTTTCACCACTAGAGGGACACATCTGTGTAATTATACAGCAATAAGCTCCTCATATTGTAATGCTGTAAGCAGTAAGATGGGGTAATGATCATATTAGAAAGTATTTAGCTGAGCTGTAATGTGTCAGAGATATGAATAGAGGACATTTACATGAATAATTCCCCTGCAGTGTGAAACCTGAAAGATGTCGTGACCAAAGCTCATGTTTTCCATGAGCTGGCTAGTCGCTGTCCTGAATTTGGCACAGTCTGTTCTGACCTATCAGACATCTGTTTATGTTATTGGATTTCTGGCCATGGTCAAAGAGGGGGAAAAACAGCAGATGACATTTAGATGAAATTCCATCAAATCTATACACATTAGAGTTATGGAAAAGAGGAAAGGAATGGATTTTTTTTTTTAGAATTGCACTCACTGCACTCACTTTACGCTTTGTGCACTGTGACAAATTCAGTTTTCAGTTTCACATGTTAGAGCATGTCTGCAACTGTCAGTCACTCTCAACCACGTCTCTCCTCTTATTCCTTTCAGGCCTTTGCAATTCCAGGGCAGTATGCTTTTGCACACCAAGATGTAAGTATGCTCATTTGATTGACTGACATCTGCCCTAATGACCTACTCCTGCCCACTCCTTCCAAGCCACCACTACGCCCTCTGTGTGCCCTACTCTGCAAAGATGAAATTTCTATAACCCTGATCTGTTGACATAACTAACACTAACAAATAGTAGCAGCATGCATTGATTGAAATGAAAGTGAAGATCTTAAGAGTTAATGATCAGTTATAGCTTTGTAGCCAGAGATGTGACTGTGTTTTCAGATGAATTGCCATGAGAAGCCAGCATGCTTTCTGAAGGAAATGAATCTTTTCACACTGACACCATCTGTGATGTTTGTGAACTTCAGATTGGCTCTGTATTGTAGCTGTCAGCTCCTCTGAAATAATCCAGTTTGATTGGTTAGCTCTAACTTCCTTCCTACCCTGCAGTTGACCAAGCTTCACCAGTTGGCTATGCAGCATATCCCCCTCCCTTCCCTTGGGCAGAGCAACCCTACCTTCCCTGGTACGTACCCACGGCTCCCCGGGGAAGTCCATCTATCCCTCTGTCTTCACTCCTCTTCGAATCACACCATCAAAACACCCCTGTCACTTCAGAGAGGATCAAGGATGTCTTCATTCTCTCAGAGTTTACAGACTCTCTCACAGGTTTTTTTTGTAGAAGGTGGCTTTACAGAGATGTACATGTAACAGTTGTTACATGTACATCTCTGCATTTGTGCAAGAACATAAGATGAAAACAAAAGAACAGAGAATAGAAGAGTAAAGTTATTAAGATTAAGCCACCAAACTAGTTCATTATCAACAATCTTCAAAGTTAGTCTCTGAAATATTCATATACCAAAAGAGTATGAAACAGATTGAAGCAGACAGAATGAAATACAAAAGAAAAACAGCAGAGTTCTCTGAGGGAAATGTGAAAAATGACAGATATTTACAGTTTAGTAAATATTTAACCATTTCTCACCATTTCAGCTCCATTTGCCCAATTTCCTAAATCCTAATCTCTCGACCCCATCCTCCACCTCTGCAACATTTCTCCTCCAAATCTAACATTGTCTTGGCCAAACCATCCCTGACCTCAACCACCCCACGTACTCATATACTCTGCCAAAACTAACTGAGGTCAAAACATTACAACACATTTACTATATAGCCAGGACTGATGTGATAGCTCATTTAAATGAAAGTGTAGCCTAATTATGTGCATAAAATGTGTGCTGAATATGTTTAAACTAAAAAATGTGTCTATCTAGAAAGATTTTCTTGCCATATGCCATTTTCATGTCCTAATTCAGCTGTGTACCAGTGATAAACTAGACAAAGTAGGGCAACTTGTCATGCCATGAAAGTGGAAGCCATTAGTGCCATACTGTTGTTAGCATTCCTTGTCCTACTTTGCAGGATTGGATGCATCTGCCCCCACAAGTTCACAAGAGCTGGCAATACCTAATGATGTAAGTGTCACATTGTTTGTGTTCTTCCAGCATCGTTTTAATCCTCCTGTTACTTCATTAACACTTTCCAGGAGGACAGCTATAATGAGGAAATTTTGGACAAATGCATTTTTACCTTCTTAGCTGCAGAAAGTAATTTATTCTTGGCTAACATCAATTATTGCATAAATACACCAAATTCATCAGTGTATGGTTGTATTGTATTAGCTTGTTGAAGCTTATATTTCAAAACAAGAAAGAAAATCGGTGGACTATAAATTCATATGGCTTTTTTAGCAGTTCATTGCATATTCATAAATAATCATAAATAATCTGAGAATTAATCAATCATATGTGTTTTATATTTCTATAGAATTACACATAGTACAACCAAACCTCTGCCACTGATTCAGGGGTCCAATAGTTCAACATTTCAGGAAATATGCAGTAAAGTAAAATAAGATACTTCTCTCATGTCTGGAAACAGGGAAACTAAATATGGTTATTTAATCAGTACAAAGAACGAAGCATAAAACTGACAGGTTGTTGTTTTGCAGAGGATTGTGTGTCGGTCTATTTCTATGGTGGGAGCATTGACCTCCTGGAGTCTTGCTGGCACTGTGAGATTGCCAAGCAACAAGCTGAGACTCAAATAGTCGTTTGTACACTTTATTTTTTGCACATATTAAACAAGGAAGATAGAACTAAATGTTAATAAGTGAGATTTAGAGGTAGCCAGGCTAGCTGTTTCCCCTTGTTTCCAGTCTTTGTGCTAAGCTAAGCTAACCAGCTGCTCGTTGTAACTCCTATTTATTGTACAGACATGAGAGTGATACTGATAAATGTATCTTCCAAGATGTCCAACTATTAAAATTAAAGAGTAGCGGAGCCTGTGCTCTACTGACAACATGTGCGATATCGTCAACTAACATTTCATGAGATCTTACAATTACAGCGTGGTGTATGAAAAGCATCGAAACATGAGCTGATTAGCTATTTACATGTTTCCACTTTCTCCCCTTCTAGTTTATTGGCTGCATAATTGGAAGACAAGGCAGCAAGATCAATGAGATTCGCCAGGTCTCTGGAGCTCACATCAAAATTGCCAGCGCCACTGATGGCTCAGCTATGCGCCAAGTCACGATCACTGGTTCGCCGGCCAGCATCAGCGTGGCCCAGTACCTCATCAACGCCAGGTAAGACATTATACAGGGCGACCACGTCCAGCAGGGCTTCACATCGCAGCCTGGCGATAAGACAGCCAAACACCATGCTATTGTATGAGGGCAGAGTTATTGTACTCAGGGTGAGGCTGGATTTGTTCCATCTCACTGCTCCGTTCTCTTGACTGCATTAAAATCCTTATTGTCTCTGCTTTTTAACACATTCCTACTTTGATTCTTATGTTTTCTCCTCTCTCTCACCTCCCTTCTCCTTTTCTCACCCATTCTCCCCCCTTTTCATTTCTCACCGTCTCCTCTTAACCCATCACCATCTCAACTCCCCCTTTTCCAAACGTCACGACCTGCAGCTTAGAGATGGCTAAATACACCATGCAGGCCGCTTCCTCTGCGACCCCAGTTGACCTCAACATGAGCTTCTCTCAGTCCGCTCCCACTGCCTCCAACGCTGCTACCTCTATGGCCGTCCTGGCGGCCACCTCCCAAGCCCCCACCACCATTAACGTCCACTCTCCATCCACTTTATCAAACATCCAAAACCCACACTACGCCATCCCCATTTCCAGCCTGCTTGGCATGAAAAGTCTTCCCCTCCTGGCTGTCCACCCAGCAGCCGCTTCCAGCCTAGCACAGGGTTTATCCCCTTACACCACAAAAATGCCAAACTCCGGCATCAAAAAATCTGAACGGCAGAAGTTTGCTCCTTATTGATGTCTGCTTTTCAAGTCTAGTCAGTGTAGCTGACTGGTAAGACATTATTAAATGATGAGAAATTATTAAAAAAAGAAATTCGGGCATATGGGTGGAAAAATAGCTTACACCAGTGTGTGTAAGTTTTGCCAGTGTAGCACTTGTTATCCATAAATCAGGAGACTATTAGAAACAGACTGAAAGGATGGCGGTATCAAAACATGCCCTCATTAATTACAACAGGCAGCAGAGGTGCATATCAACTCAGTATTATCTTAAGGACATGCATAACAATTAATGTGGGTAACTCAGGCTTGTATTAGTATCCTAGAAAATATATTTTTCCGACGGATTCATGTTACAGAGCTTTATATTAAGGAGGAGAGGTATTTTCCATGATGCAAATATTGAATTAGTTTTCTATCTGTGTAACTAGTTTACAGTTTTTGTTAGATAATGCAAACTGGTATCATAAAACGTGGTGCTTTGTTGGCAGCAGGCTGTTATAATGTTTGTCTTGTACAATAGAAGTCAGTGTGTTAAGTATTTTTTAACAAGGATTGCTCCACTCTACTATAGGCTCTCATCAGTGCTAACAGGCTTGGGTGTCCTGTAGTTGCATTGCACTGTAGCAGTTCTGATGGGATTATCCTAAAGCCACATTGGATCCTAGTGGATTTCACTCTACACAGTAATCCTGTAAGGCGGGAATGGCCTAACTAACTCATTTATTGTTTCTGTATGGTAGCTTGTTTCTTGTTCATTCTACAACCTAAATAAATGCTCCAACTTTCAGCGTCTGCAATGGACGCTGAGCAATTATTGTAATAAATGTTTTATTCATGTGTTTCTGGTGTGGGTCTGCCCCCAAACAATGCAGATTTGTAATATTTGTTGATGAAATGACTTTGAAATAAATGGGACTTTTTATGAATACGGATTGGTTGTTTTGTTATAATTCTGCTGGTGTAGGAAATATTTTACATTTTTGTTGATTACTCTGACCCCTAAATAAAAACGTCTACTCTGAGGATTTATGCATTGTTTACTCTTAAGTGGCTTTGAGCTTTAATTGTATATAAATAAGGAATAACACTATTTCCACTCAACTGGAATTATAGTTAATAACTCAGAGAGCATTGAAGCTATTTTGTTTAAAACATCATGTCTCAGAGAAAAATCTCCTTGGTGCCAATTTTGCGTCAACAAAACATTTGTTAGACTTTGTTTACACATAATGGATGAGGAATTTGAACACCTGTAGTGATATAATGTGATATTTGTCTAATTTTCACATTTGATTGACGCAAATCCTTGACATACAGTCTAGGTGAACTTACACATAAGGTTATATTTCTTGTTTTTCTCTCATCTGTCAGCAGAAAAACAAAGACCAGATACAAAAGTCTGACTCACAAACAGATATTTTTCTCCAAAGACAATGCGCCTCCGCAGCCTGCACATGTAAAACATTAAACAGCAGTGATGCTGAAATATAGAAAACAATAGAGAGCAGAAACGGCCATTAGCTGTTTGCAACACACAGACGATTAGAGATGTTGGCAGGTATACAAAGACAACTCTGCACTAGCTAGTTCATGGTATTGTGGATGTAGTTTGTGTATGGCAGAGGGCACAAAGCTACTGCCCAAACAAACTTTTCCAGCTGCACTCTCCTGAAAAACAGGTACAAACTCGGCCTAACCCTCACAGTAAATATTCAACACATGTTGTGGCAAAATTCTCACGGGTCCCCGAAAAAGAACAACTTAACCTCCAGTTGTCCGCTCAAGCATACTGCTAATGGGCTGGTAGGGTACAGCGTAGTCGGTCGTTGTTGCTCTGTGTCCCTCTTTACCCTTAGCCCTGAATCTGACTCCCACCTCACCACCCCGCCACCCCCTTTTTTTTTCAGTATAAAAACCAGGAGGTGGGCACTTCTGTTCTGCTTGATCCGTGGAGTATGAGTAGCGAGCCATGTGGGCCATTTCCACAGCAGGGCTTGAAAATGCTGAAGTGGAGATAATCAATAGTTAATGGGGGCAGAAATGTAATGACAGTGAAGGATGACATTTGAACCTCGGGGAAGGTGTAGCAGCAGAGAACAGTGCTGCATGTATGCTGATGTGTGCCCAGGGCAGTTATGGGTTCACAGCCAGCTTCTAATGCTATATTAATGATTTCCTTTTTCAACCTGACACAGGCAGGAGTGAGGGGCCCATTTTTGGGGCTTGCTGCCATCATGCAGTTTTGAAAAAAAGCAATTTGGAAGTAAATAAGTAAATAAATAATCTTAGGAGCATAACCACTTGAAAGTTTGTGGCAAATTGGTAGGCACGGCTGTCACTCAATCCCTGATGAAAAATCACTGCAATGCTCTAAAAATATTCCTCTAGGGACAGAAAACCATGCATGTGGTGCTTAATTGTATATTTTACTTTGTCTACTCCATCAGTAGTTTTCCACTGTTTCTATAAACCACTCTTTTCTATTATTATAAAGCATAATACTTTATATATACAGTAAATAATGAATGTTTTAACCTGTTGTGATACTTATATAATATTCCTCAGATTTATTTATGTGGCAGTCGGTAGTGATTCTTATGGTTAACTTGCTGTGGTTTATGGTTTTATAAATCTACAATATTACAACAATACTACAATTATCTTCTTAAATTATGTTTTTGTGATATAGTAAATAACTCTGGAGACCATCTATTGCATTTCTATAATATTCTTATAGTATCCATGAGCTTAGATAACAGTGAAGTTCATCAGTTATGCTGATTTTTTAATGTGAATTTGGGGTTTTTAGTCGTTACCAGTGCTAGAAGAAGTAAAAGCAGCAATACTGCAATGTCAAATATATCCAACTCCAACACAAGTAAACATCCTGCATTCAAAATCTAACTTAGGCTTCCTACAAGGGGTTTTAACTGGTTATGAAACAGCCTAAATGTAATACTGATGCCTGTATATGACCTACATAAACAAACAAGAGCATCAGTGAGAAGACTGTTTCTATATAGTTATTTTTAAAGCCTGTCACCAGGTTGGAATCCCTATATAAGCAAATTCTAGTATTTTTTAAATGCAACTATTTGGCCTATATGTCAGCAAAATAACAAATAGATAAAAGACAACATTTAGTCCTTAATTTTGGTGAATAAAAAATAACTGAACGGTTAAAGGACCAGTTTGTAGGATTTACTGGCATCCAGCGGTCAAGTTGCAGATTGCAACCAACTGAGCACTGCTCGCGTCTGTATTTGACGACCTGGGAACGAGAATGGGCTTGCAAAACTCCCTACAGCCAGTGTTTGGTCTGTCCGTCCTGGGCTACCGTAGAAACATGGTGGTTCAACATGGTGGACTCTGTGGAAGGCGACCCGCAGCGTAAGGTAACGAAAACACATTGATTCTTATATTCAGGTGATTGTACACTAATGAAAACATACCTATGAATATTATATTAAATTTCTGCTGAATGTGACAAACTGGACCTTTAAGTGAAGAAATAAAACGGGAACAATCCAAATAATAATAAAGAAATGAGATTTATTTTTCAGCTGGTGGATTATATGTGGGGGTGTTAAATGCTGAAGGGGGCCTCAGTGTCTCATAAAATCCTGGCTGTGGCCCTGTATGATTCCTTGATGTACAACACTCAGGTATTACACTGTGTCTACATTTTAATTCCCTCCTTGTGTAAAATGTGCTTTAGTCTTTTTTCTCATTCGACAACAAATTACCCGGTGACCAAACCGTGTCAGGGAAACGACTTCCTAATTCGAGATAATTAAGTAAAGTCGTTAATCACAGCAGTGTGTGAACCTCATGAACCGACCTGTGAACGTCCACCGGGCTCACTAATTGACTGGCTGTTGTTCCTCATGTCTAAAAAACTGCTCCATCTAGTGGCGGCTCGGCTGAACGTGACGTCTGAACGCCACTCTCCCCCCTCCATCCTCCCTCCCTCCAACCTCCCTCCTTTTCATGTATTAAATTATTTATTTTTTTGTCACCGTGAGAAATAAAGTGCCAGTGTGGAGCAGGGACATCAGTAGCTGCGCGGCACTTTGCAGCGGCGCATCGCCGGAGACGGAGCGCTTTCACTCACTGTGGCGATTAAAGTTGAGGCGCGACACGCTGATGACCTGCGAGCATCCTCCGGGGAAACTGTGCATTTGACTGGCTTAACGAGCGTCAGTTTCCATCTCTTCACTACTGATCATTTGTTGCTGTCGTGGCTCCGCTGTCCAGCAGTCCGAAGGCTGTGTTTCAACCCAGCGCACTGACGGATACAGACAGACTCCCGAGGATCACAGGTGAATTATGCCAGTGCGGCTGTGTCAGGATGCAGCTTTTTTGGTTGTTGTTGTGGGTTTGTTTTTAAAATAAATCCATGCATGTTAAGTCCCATTTGCTTTAATGCTCAGGTTCAACTTTTACTGGGGATGAAGTGTTGGAATTGGTGTTGCATTTGAAGGTTTTTGCCTCCATGCCTGCCTGATAGATTAAATTGCATCTCATCTGAAAAGCGTTTATATGTAAATGAGCTTGATGTGGAAGGAAGGTTGGGGGGGTTGCTCTAATGCAGATTGTTCAAACCTGTGCAAAAGGCTGTTGCACCTGTAGAAGCTTCGTAGGTTTCAGTGGAGGTGAACTGTGTTGGCGTTTTGATGTAAATAGGACTGAGGCTGCTCTAAGAAGCATCAGAGGGATTTCAGTGGCTGCACAAAGACTCTGCCTGCTTACACACTCCAGGATGCAACATCCAGCCTCTAACACTAGAGCCAAAAAACACATAATACAACATATTTGTCGTTTAATAAATAAAATGTCCAGAAAAGCAGGTGGTTGGATGATGAATCTATCTTTTTTTAATGAATATAGCTGCTTGTTTTTTTTTTTTTTTTTTGTTTGTTGTTTTTTTTGTTCAGTTCTGATCACTGAATTGAGATTTATTCACATTTTTAATTATTACACCTCTGGGTGTGTCACAGAGTCAGAAAGAGCTGCTTGCCATCATCATCATCATCCTCATCTCTTTGTTCTTTTTGAGTAACATTAAAAGAAATCATGCTGATTTACACTCCTCTCCCTGATACATTTGCTGCTACAGACTTTTCCTGACAGGCTTTGTGTATGAGCAAATTCCCACCTTGTTCCGCTGCACATAATCTTAAGATTATATGACAGTTTTGCAAGGGCTGTCGGTTTTTCATCGCATGTTTAGGCAAACTTTCTTTTGATTTGGGTCACTCATAAGATTTACAGTCAGAGGATAAAATTCAATTAGGCAGCCCTGCAGCAATCTTTACTCACTGGCAGATGGCTTAATATTCTTGGATCCTGCCTTAGTGTCCCTTATTGCTCTAATTGGATTTCATCATTTCACACTGTTTATGTGTGTAAAAAATGAGTTTTAAAATGTGGCATCATTAATTCAATACTTTCTCAGCCCTGTCAGATCCAAGCCCACTAGCCAGCACTGTCTAAACATTTCACATCTCGTCCCTGGTGATCTGCTTTGTCATAAATTGAAGTAGACCTCAAAGTAAATTGTTGCATTCCCCGTGTGCCGTCGACGGCATGTTGGGATGTCGGAACAGTGTAAGTAGGAGAATCTGTATAGTGCAATAAATGAAGTGCACACAGCGGCGAGGGCATATTGTCTGTCTGAGTTAATTCTAGCCCCGAGGAGATGGTTTTCCTCTCAATGACATCCAGTTTGATTTTACAGCGAGACACTGCAGGAGTTTTATTCTCCAAGACAATGTGCATGTGATGTTTGCTTGCTTTGGAGGCTCATTGTCAGACTTACACAGTGCACAATGCCGGCCTCAAACAGAAATCCCAACAAGAAGGATGCTGTGAGCCTCACCACTTGCTGTATGACTTTCTCTGTTGCTATCTTTTTCTTCTGTCATCATGAAGTTTTTCAGCCAAATCAGATTATTCTTTTAAATAGTGCTCACACTTATTAACACCAAATGCTAATTAGAAATAAACAGACAAAAACATCTTAGCTTGTGTGTGGAGAATTCCTGGAGATGAGAGCGTTGCCTCAGTACATTTGGCCCTATTTATAGCATAATTGTGTGAGTGAAACTGCCATCAACCTCCCTGGAAGAATCCTTTCTGAGTGACATGAAAGAAGAAAGCAAGAGGCAGGTCAACCTTAACACAACTTAGCCACTAGGCCTTGTGTTATTGAACCCCTGCCAATTCAATCTATATGAATTATAGTATCTTATTAGCCAAGGTAAAGCCAGAATTTTACTCCAAGCTCAGGTTGTTGTGTCAAGACTTATGCGCTCTGCAGGGTAATGAAAACGACAATAATTTATGAGTCATAAATCAATGCAATGGTAAGCATCATTGAACCGTGAACTAACAGTCAGGTTGAAATCTTGCTTGATTAATCATTGTTGCTGCACCTCACTGGTCAGCTGGCTATGTGCAATAGCCTGAGATGTAAACAGAACTTTGGCCTTTGACGAGGGGGATTTACAGTATATCTATAGTGGTAGTGGTAATGACTGAACCCGCTCTCGCTGGTAAACACCGAGGCTAATACTGAGTTCATTCTCTCTATTGCAAGATGCCACTGCAACATTTAAATGTCAGTGGAAAGTGGAAACATCGTCAGTCATCAAAAGTAATAGTGCCGGGCATGGCAGCGTTTACATTTGCAATGTTAATAGGTGAGTGGAATAACAAAATCCAACTTTATTATTGTGAAATTAGCCATTTACAGCAGATAATTACAATTTTCTGCCTCTGCATGGCAATCCCAAGGTAACATCTACTTTATGTTTGATAATTGATGTTTACTGTGTGCGGAAAATTGAGCTGTAGAGATTTCTAAAGCCAGAACTGGAATTATTTGAGGAAAAAGGAAAAACATTTTTAATGGATCGCACAGTCAGGTCTTATTCTTATGAGGGTTTGGTCCCTGATGCTGAGGATGATTACCTACACTTTTACACTGGAACTGGATATTGTGCCAGCATTCAGGATCTTTAAATCTGACCTCATAAATACAAAAACATCTAATTATTTAGTGTTTTCCCCAGAAATATGAATCTCCATTGAAATCCAGACTGATACGCTGCTGCTTTTGAATGCAGTAAAAATACATAGTGGTAAAAAATAAGCATGAAATATAATTGCAGGTTGCTGCCTATGTAGCTGGAGACGGGGAGAGTGCCCTACATTACATCTGAAATGACAACATTGCCTAGCAAAGATCTAATATTTGAAGTATTAACCTGTATGTTTGGTTGACATTGACATTATCTTGATGTTTGGAGTGTAAAAATATTTTATATTTTCCATTTAAATATTTTAACCTTATTAAATTCCAACATGTAGAATTTAAAGCAGTAATGCATAATGACTGTAAATCATTGTTATTACACCAAAAAAAGGAAATATTTCATGTTTTGTATGCTGTATGGACTGAACCTGCATTTTGTTTACTTATGTTATCCTACATACATTATGCTTTAGTCAGTTAGAACTCCCCTTTAGACATTTGGTGAACGAACTCCAGTAACAGAAACACAAACACAACTATATATATATATCTTTATTTCTGATTTGGGAAGGTAGCCCAGCATAAAAACTGCAATCAACTCCAGTCACAAGTATAAAGCAGATGAAAAAATACTTGGTATTTAACCATTTTTTACAGCAGGAGTCTCTGAGACCCTAAACAGAAATAATGTGTTATTTTCTGTAGCAGACTTCTGGAACCTGAAATTAGTTAAAAATCATGTTTATAAGCAAATTGCATAGAATTAGAAGAAGTTGCCAAAGTGATAAAACAACCTGAAGTTGGGTTTTTTTGGGGCTGTTAAAGAAGAGAGGGAAGGAGACTATATCATACACATACTTTAATAGGAGGTTTGGCTTTCCATACTGACATCTAATGATGTATTATTGTATTTCATGGAATAAGCTTCTCCTGCTCTTGAGTTTCTAGTAGAGGTCCTCCTGCTGTTCGACCTGTCAGGCCGAAGGTTTGAACTGACAACTTTCACATCCCTGGTCTGAGTGCTGCCTGACCGCAGCTGTCTGGCTCAGTGGTGGATTAGAAACTCAGTTCATTTAAACTCTTGTACCGCCCGATCATTAAACTTTGATAACATGCGCAGAGATGTTTTAGTAATATGTATATTTAAGGCCTACATTTTACTCCAGGGGTGTGTAGTTTCCCAGTTCACACACACACTACATCACTTCTCACAGCTTCTGTTTACATCTTTATTTATTAATCAATTAAAGAAACAACATTAGATTACAATTCAGCGCAACAGCAAAGCTAAGTGGAGGTCTTAGTTTTAGTGGGAGTTATTAGCATGCTTTCTGTCTGGTTCCCAAGACTGTTTTAGTCCACCCCCTTATAGTGTAAAACAAACTGTATGTTGTTCCATTTTAAAATGTACAAGAACTTGACTGAATCGTCTTTTTTAATTGGCCATTTTGGGCTGGACTTATATGGGACTGTAGTATAGTTTGTCACTTGGTAATTGCTTGGGCCACTTCAGTATCAGTACCACGCAGAGTCAGTTGCAGAACAGATGTGGAAGCCACATGACCACTTAGCTCTGTGCAGTTAGAAAACACGACTGTTTCTTCAAGACAAAAATATACAGCTGATTTTCCAGCGTTAATAAGTGTTTGTTTTCCAGTGATAATTATTTGAAGCTGACAAGAGAGTTGTTTTTCCACTTCCAGAGCTGATTTTTTTTTCTCTGAAGTGGGTGTTCAAATGTGTCAGAAGTGTGAATGAACTCAGTGATGTTAGCTTATATAAACCCTGGTATGCTGCTGATTGATGCCTGCAACCAGTTGTTAGTATGAGGCTTTACTGAGCACGGGCCGCTTCAGGTCACACGTGAGCAGAGTTTATGAGTCTGACTGTGGCAGTGTTGGTAAAAACACAGAGAGTTGCTACATCACGTTTTGATCCTAAAAGAGACTTCACAGAACCATGGTTGCAGTTTATCACACATTATATGCTCATTACACTCAATTTTACTACTTGCAATTTGTCTGTATAATAGCGCACAAGCATCTACCCTATGCTGCAGAGACGTGTCAGCCCTGCATTGTGACTTTATGTAATTTCATAGCTGTGTTTTCTCTTTCAAGCCAGAAAGTATTCAAGATAGAGCAGTGAAGCAAAAAACAAAATTCTCTGCAGAGCTGTAGGGCAAAGATAAATCCATGACCTTTCACCAAATGGCTTATATGCAACACTATAAACGTAAGAAAGTTTGCCACCACTTGAACCTGAAAAGTGGTTAAGAAAAAGTATCCTCAAAGGCATCTTGAAAATGTTTAACAGTAGGCACTACAGTGAGAAGGACACATTTGTGTTTCAGTCTAACCTGTACATTTTCATGCGGCGCACATCTTTTTGTGTGGCTGGGAATTAATTAGACATTTAGAGAAGATGAGCATTAGGATTTAATGAATCTAGCAAACAATTTAATTTGTTGATCCACAGAATCTACATAAGGTTGTACAGATTTAGGTTAAATATTAAAGGATATTGCTGGGGTCCATATGTGCCTTATTATGCCTCAGCAAATGCCATGAAAAGACTAAAATTATAAATGCGCAATTCTGTCAGTATGCTTAATTCTCTATTCTGTGTGTGATACTGTCCTGAGCCCAGTCACACCTGCTGAAGACATACATCTTTAAAAATGGTCACAAATACAATAGTTTCTATTTTAAAGAAGGATCTGTATTCTCTTTGCAAATAGTGAGTCTGTTGAGGACAGGTTTTCAGCAATACATTAATACACATTTGCTGCAGAAGTGAATGTATGTCTGAATGGTGTCTGTGTGTAACTGACTAGTTAGCGACGCTAAGGGACTCTGCATTGTGTTGTGTTGAGTGGAGGAATAATGGAAATGAGGCCCGAGTTTGGGCTTGATTTATGTGCTTATTCTTGTATGGAAAGGAACAGAATACACACGAATCCGGAGGAAGACTTCCTACATTATGCACGCGTTTTTTGAATGCAAGCTGTCCAAAGAAGTGTACAATTCTCTACTTTTCCCTTTACTCTCTATGTAACATTACATAAGACAATGATGTCTAGGAAATTGTGAAGAATCTGTGTCGTTATCAGCTGCTCCAACAGTAGAGGCAAACTTCAACTTTGGAAAAAAACTGAATGTGAAACACACAAGACTGCTCCTGTCTGAGACCGCACACTTGACATACATTGTTAACATGCTTAGTGAAAACTTGAATAAATGAAAAAACATGAATACGTATTTATTAATTTTTTATCAACATAACTGGTATGTGATGATTAAATGCAACTCTTGATTGATTATGCTATAGTCTATATTTCTGGTTATTATCATAAAACATCAGTTTTAGTCTAATATGTAAAAAAATCCATATAAGATCCCTTCATCAGTAGCTGGAGGCCGCTGCCTCACGTCATCAATCCAACTACCCATGCTGCATTCACAGAGTCACTATGACTTGCCACCACAGTAATAGCGGCACAGATAGATTGTGGAGCACACAAACAGATTGCCGGACGCCAAATGTTTTTCCCCCAGGGTGGCAAAGTCATGAACTCTATTGTGGCTCTGATTAGCTAGAACTTGTTGCTTTCCCTGTCCTTTTTTGGGTTATGTTTAGGCATGAAGAGTAAGATTGGTTTGGGTTAGGATGAGAATATCAGGTCTGGGTCATGACTTCCCCATCCTGGGAGGAAAGATTGGTCAAATATTGGTCAGTACTAACCCCCACGGTTAGCTCAGTAAGAACCAGTACACAATTAAAGATGCAGAGTGTGTTTTTTGTCCAAATTAGTTCTGCAAAATGCATTCCTTCATAGTAGCATGTCAGCGAGTAGCATTTCAACACTAACATGTAGGCAACATTTTGAAATGAATTTGCTACATTGACCATAAGTGCCGAGTTTAACAATCTACCGAGACATGAACATTTGCATACTGAGAGAGAGAGAGAGAGAGAGAGAGAGAGAGAGAGAGAGAGAGAGAGAGAGTCTGTGAGCCACAAGACTACTACTGAATATAGCATATGGCAGGTGGAATAACACACTGTACTGACTCAAAATGAACTACATTGCCCATGTTCATCACAGAGAAAGACAATGCCAGCCAATATAACAGTGTGGCTCATTCATGTGTTTTTAATGTTGCAGTGGAGATCTGTGGCACAGCAGAATAAGCTAGATCAGGCCTTGGATACGCCTATACTTACATATTAGTAGGATCATTTTGTTGCTTTTCATGGGATTTGTCGACAATGAGACAAATGTATCGTAAGCCTTATCCTTTAAAGGTCCACTGTGGAGGATTTAGTGGTATCTAGCGGTGTAGTTGCAGCTGGCAACACCCTCCCTTCACCCTCACCTACCAAGTGCAAAGGTAAACCACAAAACTTGTGAAAAATACCAACAGCCCTACGTAAGGCTGCATTTGAATTTTCCGTTCTGAGCTGCTGTGGAAACATGGAAGGCTCATGCTAAGGTTACAAAAACATAACGATTAAAATTTTAGCACTAATAAAAACACTGTTTTGAATATTATATTCCATCTCGGCCATTAGATCCTCTTAAATGTGACACACAGGACCTTTAAAATTCTGTGGTGCTGTGGCAAGTTTGTGCCCAGTTGACAACCAGCCTGAGGGCCACCCAGTGCTCAGTCTTGACGGAGAGCACAGCAGCAGCAGTAACAGTGTGACAGCTAGTAACAGCTGTTAAGGTGGAGAGGTGAGGCTGAGAAAAGCCAAATGAGGTCCTTTTACTAATGAGGCTTGGGCTCATTTCCCTCTCTCTCTCTCCCTCTCTGTCTCTCTCTCTCTCTCTCTCAGCTGCAGCAGCGTTATCGGTATGCACCTCGTTCTGCTTCCTCTCAGTTCCACAGAAGCTCCAAGGATTCTGCCTCAAACATAGCAATTCAGCTAAAACACCGTTCAAATACCACTGGCATGCCAGCAGTCAATTTCAGCCTTTTTCCCTGTGAATGGATCAGAATTCATGAATATCAAAATGCGTTAAAACGAGTTAAAACATATGGGGAGACTTTGGCTTCATAGTTGCAGTCGGATAGAATTAATGTGGCTGGTTGTCCCAGCATTATCTCTGCTCTTTCTGTGTATTGCCACATACCGAAACGGATTTGCTTGCGGCTCATTTAATGTTTAGTTTCTCTTCACCTCCTGTTTAGGGCTCCTTATCGCTCTGTTGAAAATTAGCTGTGCTCATTGAGGTTGACAAATTAATCAATATGGTGGAATATTCTTAAACAGGCGCAGACAGGAGTTTGTAGTTAATTGTCGAGTCAATACGGAGTAATCTCACCTTCATTCAGAATAAGTTATAAATGTCAACACAGCTGCAGCCCGTTAAACAGAGCTTAACGATGACACTGAACATTTGGTGAGGAAATGAATGGAAGTAGGCCACCGAACGCAGGAAAGCAACATAGCAGGCATTTGAATTTCAAGACGCCGCAGTAAATCAAGTTAAGCAAGAGACAAAAACAAAAACATTGACTACAGCCTTTCAAAAATGTGCAGTCTCTGCAACGTCTGCAGTTGATCCCGGGATTTCACTCGACTTTAGCTGTTGTGTATTGACTCCTCGCAGTTCTGAGAGCTGTAAAGAAAGTGATGCGCTTTTACTTTTTGATTAAAACAAAACAATGAGATGTTTAGTGGGATTTTTTTTTTTTTGAGAAAGTTTTGATGCCCAATGCGGCTCTTCGCAAAGGCTGTAGCAGATCGGGCTTTATTTTGAAATTGATATGGCCACTTCAGTCAGCTATAGTAAATTCATCTTTCCAGACTGGAATTATGTTCTATTTTCAAATCAATTTCTCCTTTTGTACAGTTGACTGTGATTCATTTAAAAAAAAGCAGACATTGATCCTGATTCTTTGTTCCATAAGAGGAGCAGGAGCTTAAGAGTGTTAGATTCTGGTCCTTCTTTGGCTATTTTCCTCTTACTCTGTCACTGCTGGGACCGATTGATGCAGAGAGGTGTTACAGTATGAAGCAGTATCGATTTCCTAACACGGCCCTATGAATACTCCCTGTCCTGATGATCCAATTCACTGATCCTACAGGCTTGCGTCACACTCAGCAGGATGTTTAACATGATGGAGCAGTGCTCTAAAGTCGCCTGAATCTCTTCCAATGTTCTAGAAGCTGAACGAGACGAACGCCACACCTGGGATGAAAAGTGACAAAATACTGAGCACATAACCCCAGTTTAATTTTCTCTTTCCAGATGGACTGGCTCACACCTGAGATGTGAAGAGTGTTATGTGAGCCAAGGTGTTTTCCCACCTCGCTGGTGGTGGGGAGAGATGCTGCGCTCCGTTGCCATGACAGCAGAAGTTCTCTTTGTTCTGGGGGTCCTGATGAGCGGCGCTCAGTGTAATCCTATAGCGACCTTACCAGCGAGCCGAGAACGTTTGGAAAGGGTGTTGACCCAAGCCAGGGAGGACAAACATCAGGACAAGCAGGTCTCCGAGGAGCCGCTGGGATACGGCGCTCAGCAGCGGCCGGAGGAAATCAATGGTTTGGGCCCCAACAGGACTGCCGTGAGCCGCGCCAGACCGAATCTCAGCTCTCAGACACGAGGATCTAAGGGCGGGAAGCCCCAGGAGCTGTGGACTGAACAGGACAGCCTGAACCAAATAGACGAGGGCCCTACCAGTGACGTCACCCTCTCTCTGGACGCCATCGACGAGTACGCCTATCCAGACTACAGGGGGAAAGGCTGCATGGATGAGAGCGGCTTTGTGTACGCTATCGGTGAGCAGTTCACCCCGGGCCCTTCAACGTGCCCTTGCCTCTGCACAGACGAGGGCCCTCTGTGCACCAAACCAGAATGTCCCAGGGTTCACCCTCGCTGCATTAAAGTGGACACTAGCCAATGCTGCCCGCAGTGCAAGGAGAAAAAGAACTACTGCGAGTTTCGGGGCAAGATCTACGCCTCTCTAGAAGAGTTTAAGGTGAGACCATTAACTGCATTCACTCATTTTTGACATGCTCAAACAAAGAAGTGCTGACAGAACACTCCTTGCTGTTCAATGAAGTTCATAACAGGCACTACACAGAAACTAGTTACCTTGCCTCGCAGCATGCAAGCAAGCAGGCAGGCAGATTTATAATGGCAAAGGTCAGCACTTGTCTTTTTTCTTACACAACGCCTGAATATTACCTGAGGCTGAATTTAGCAATGCAGCTTCAGCAGAGTGTTTCCATATTCAGTTTGTTGATACACATAGAGTTACAGTAGTAATGTTACAACTCTGCAGAGCACGCTGCTACATGTAGGTGTTTGTGAAGAGACACAGGGCTTTTCATACTGCACTTAGCCCAGGGCTAAAAACATTCTTAGAACCTTCTTAGCTCCAAGCAACTTTTAGCCTCAGGCCAAAAAAGCTTTCACACTGCTAGAATCCCGGTGCGTTTAAAAGTGGGCTAACCCCGACTTTAGCCTAGGGCTTGTCTGCCAAGTTTGCGGGGTTATCCCTGAAAATTTACTAAACCTGGGGGTAAAAGGTGCCAGCTTGAAACAGGGCTAAGGTAAAAAGAGTGCAAACATAAATTTAAACATTAGTCAGGTGTTCCAAAAGACATTTAACCTAGGGCAGTGTCGGTCATATAGCCCAGGGCTTAGGTAAACCCCGGGTTAACAATGTGTGTGAAAAAAGGATAATTTATCCCAGGGTCTTAGCGCAGGGCTAAGAATATGCACTGTGAAAAATCAAAAAGATACACCAGCAAGATTTTTAACGTTTTATCTTCTGACACATTTTTGAAAGGCTTCAACTCAGAATTTCATCACAGTCTTGGTGTTATGTCTCTTATAAGATGCTACATTTTCCAGGTCCTAATGCTTCTCTTAATGTTGGCGAGTGTCTCAGCAGGAGGTTAAGGCTAATAAGGGATTTTCTTCTTCTAACTCACTGCGTTACCGACAGCTCTATGTCAAGTCTCTGCTGAGGGAAATCTACAGAAAGCTCCACTTTCACAAGCGACATACGTCAGCCTTTGTGCTGTGTGGTGTGGAGGGGGGTGCTTTGAAACTAAGCAACAGGCAGGTTTTTATGCTTGATTGCTAAGTTCTGGGGCTTCGTACTAAGTGCTTCCTCGCTCCATTTTTCACAGTGGAGTGCCATGCGGAGGCGCAAACCTCTGCAATCTACAGCAATGCTGGTAGAATTAACCTTTGCTCTGTTGTTAAGACCAAAGGTTTATGGCTTTATACAAGCAGCTGCTAAATGAAGCATTTCAAGTGGACTATAGTGGCTGGATGTAATTCAAACTGTATACTATCAGTCCCAGCCTTTGTCCCACATTTGTTCTATTTCGCGACACACAGGATCGCTCGGATAACCAAGTCATTTCTAATGTTTCTGTTCATGCACCAAGAAAATTGGAAGCATCTTTCGTTTGTATCCCATTCCTAATGATTTTTCCATACCCCCCGATTGGATGGTGAAATTCAATTCTCGACTCAGCACTCCCCAAAATGAAGCATTCATTGGCAATGAAGTTGAGAACGATGAGACTTCCCTATAGATGTAGCTTTGTGACATTGAATGCACACTGTCTTAAACAAACCAGACAGGCAGGAGTGTTTCTGTGTGTGTGCTGGAGAGAGAGAGAGAGAGAGAGAGAGAGAGAGAAAGAGAAAGAAAGAGCAGAGGAAAAAGAGAGACAGACACTGAGACAAACAAAGACCCAAAGACAAAGATAGCAAGAAATTAATTAAGAGGAGACTCTTTGTTGTCTGTGTGTCTGCTTGTGAACTGTTTATAGGGGTGTTAATTACTATTTCTTCTCTGCTATCCAGGTGTCTCCATGTGAGAAGTGCCGGTGTGAGCCAAGTGGAGAGGTGTTGTGTTCTGTGTCAGCCTGCCCTCAGACAGAGTGTGTGGACCCCGAGTACGAGCCGGATCAGTGCTGTCCCATCTGCAAGACTGGTGAGTGGAGACGATTTCCTTCAATGACGCTGCAGTGAACACTTGAAGGTCGAGCGTGTCGGATTTAGTGGCATCTAGCGGAGTAGTTGCGGATCGCAACTCCCTTGTTTTAACCTCTCCTTCCAAGCACAAAGGAGAAAATACAGTGGCCGCAAATCGTGCGAGAAACGCACTCTATTTAGAGCCGGTGTTTGGTTTGTCCATTGTGAAAACATGGCAACCTCCACGGAAGAACAACCTGCGGCGTCTGTAGGTTAAAAACACCTCATTCTAAGGTAACAAAAAAATAACAATGCCCATTTTCAGGTGATTATACACTAATAAAAACAAACCAATTAATATTATATTCCATTTCTACCAATAGATCATCCTAAATGTTACACACTGGATGTTTAACTCCAGTAAAACCAGTGTCCTAGTGGGGTGGCTGCTGGGTAGCTCCACTAGAGCAGGCTAGTGTCAGATATTTTTGCTCAAGGGCACCTCAACAGGAGTTATGAGGGCAAGGTAGCGTGACACTTGTTTTGCTGACGCAAAGCACGCAGCATGCTGCACTGCAGTGTTTGCAGTCCCTTGCCATATCAGATTGCATATTTGAAGTAATGAGATCTATTTCAATGAACTCACACCAAGAATGTGGTTAATCAGTTATGAGTCGTGGCCTGTTTTTGTGCAAAACAATTGCTCATGTGTCATTTCCAGTCTTAATTTCATATAATTATTCAGTTCATCTGATGGAGGCAGTAGCGTATGTTCCGAATCCGTCGCTACCGCCTGGTACAGAGATTTGAGGTCCGCTTGCATTTTTTGCTTCTAGGGGTTGTAAGTTTATGATCCTGTTGGTTTGAGAGCTTTGGCTCGTCTGAGAAGAAGGAATTCTGCGGCTCAGAGTCGATTATCTGAAGTTGTTTCGGATGACTCCAGACAGCATGTCCTAGATTATGTCCCCTTGTTTTCTTGGTGTGACTCTAATGCAACATGGCAATGTCAGCAACATTGCTTCCTTCAGCAAAAAGAATGATGACTTGCGATATGTATCTCTGACTTGGAATCTTAAAGTGGCGCAGGCTGTCTTCTATAAACAAGAGCAAGCAATCTGCATGAAGAGAAAATGCCTGTGATAGAGACAAGACACACAGTATGCTGCACATAGAAAGTGCTTCGTCTGTATGAGCCACTTATAAGACGACAGCACTGCTAATGTCATTGTTGAGTAGAACAGCAAGCAAGATATTTTTCATTTGTTGAATCTGAGCATTTTTACACATTAGAACAAGAACACAAGAGATTTAAGAATTACAGATTGTGGGCATGTAAAATTACAAAAACAACTGTCTTGAATGGAGGTTTATCCTGTAATGATTTAACTAGATGAAATAAGCAAAATATCCACAAAACGCCATATTCAGAATTTGACTACCATCTACTGAGTTCATTATAATGACATCCAAAATATCACATTAGGATAATTAATGTACCATTTTAGACTCATAAAACATTATAGAAATAAAAGTTTGCATGTAATGAATGTTCCTGACCAGTTATCAATCAGAGGTTGCCTCAGTCAAATTAAAAGCCTGTCTCACAACCTCCAGAGATAATAAGTTGAAACCATTGGTAGTCATGAAGCGTTACTCACTCTATTAATATTTGCCTGCTGTAATCTTGGGAAATGCACGATGGTCCTTTGTTCCTTTTTTTTTTTTTTTGCTGTTCACCCACTTTTTATATATGCACATATTGATCATGCTGAGAGTGCTTTGTGCAGAGTTTTGGGCAGTGCTCCATATTTTCCCCTGTGAAATGCCCAGTGGATTTGCTGGGTTGCTCCCTCAGGCACATCAGTCTTGCAGACAGATGTAGATACAGTACAGTATGTGCAAAGATGTGGCAGACTGAGGACAGCATGCTTCTGTATTCAAAAGTCCCACAAAATCCACGTGCTCATTCAGCCGATAAGGATTTTCAGTTTTAAGATGGCATCAGTCCCTATTACCATAAGATTACCACACATTACCATTCAATAAACAGAGCTCACTATGTCTTAAGATGCCAAGTTACCAAACCACAACTAACACGTTTCACAATATGAATAAGAAATACTTGGATAGTCCTTTGGGGTTATGCGGTTAAAGGGGCACTACACTGGTTCTACACATTAAGACCAGTTTACTCATCATGAGTAGAAATACGCAGCCTGTGAACACAGTTGTATAATGTCTTTCATGGCTCTGAGGGCGTTGAGTTTAAAGTATGTGGGCAGACAGTGTTTTAATACAGTTGTGAAGTGGGAGTAGCTGCTGCTTCTAGTAGTATTTTAATGCCACTGTTAATTCATTTTTAAAATCTTTTATGTTCCAGAAACACACAGAACTCTCTGGAATAATGTCACAATTCTTTATGTTTTTGTGTTGGCCATTGGTTTGATTTATGTCATCTTTGTAACTGAACAATCATGTTTTATGTCAGTTTGGCATGGCGCTGGACGGTTGTAAATACTACAATGCCCAGGAGGTTTGGCTGCTGTTGCTCTGAGTGTGAGCAAATTTAAAGCACTTAGTTGTTGAATTTGTGAATAAAAGACAATAAAACACAGCACTATAATTGCTGAATTGATTTAATATAGGTTCCAAATCCAAATGTTAATTAATATAAAATAGTTAATGTTTTATGTACACAGGTTATATCCATTGACAGTACATAATTAGTGGCTTCCAGGTCTGTGAAGTGAAGCCAACTTGGAAGTGTCTCAAACCTGTATTCTTTCTAATGGCCATCAGGGGGCAGCTCCATGTGCTGCAACAAAGAAGCACAATATTATTGAGTCTTATGGGGAAATGAGCCGACTTCTCACTTGATTTATGAGCTCAGTAAACAGTTTCCTAATGAGTTTATGGTCTCAGTCTCTAGCTTCAAGTCTTCTTCCATACATCATGATGTTCATTTAGTAAATGATGGTCCCATTCAGAGTAAAATGGATGATAAAGCAGGGTATGCTTTAGGGCGGGGGCTACCTTATGACTGACAGGTCATTCTCAGTGAGTCCGTCCAGCTCAACGCACCAAACTTAGATCAAACTGTCAAACTAAGCAGTGCAAATTAATTATGAATGAAAATTCTTTTACTGCGTTGACTATTTCTCTCCTAAAAGCTTTTCAGAAACCATTTTAGTGTGTGGCCAGAAAAAAGCTGTCATTGTTTCCTGCACACAGTTTTTTCTCGTTTGTATATACAACCAGGAGAGTTTCATCCAAGCCACCTGTCAGTCACCTAACATTGATTTTTGTTTTGCAGGAACCAGGGATGCCTCAAATAGCTCCTCCAACTTTGCAAGTCATTGAAAAACACTGCATTATGGGAATTGTAGGCTGCAGTGTTTTTGGAGCTTGACCTATATAAGCACTAACAGACAGGATCTCTTGGCCTCTGCTGTTTGACCACTTAAAAATAAATCTGTCTCTAGTGATTCCCAACAAATAGATGGTAGTGAAATAGTAAATCACTAGAGAGCCTCTCTAACCTGGTCGTATTATTTTCTTTCACACATACACCTGTATGGCACTTGGCTAAAATTAGGCTTCTGTTGCTACATCGTCATGCAACCTCTGTCAGCTCGGTCCCACACACTTTTAGAGTAATCTACAGGAGCACAGTGGTATTTATGAAGATGCGTAAATAGCCTTTGGCAGCATTTACGCCTCATTTGTGAAGCAGTCAGGCTACAGTGTTTTTAAAGCTGCAGCAAGTGAGATTTTATTTGGTAAAAATAAATATATTTTTAAGGTTTGTGCCAATCACTTACTAGACTTCCTTCTCATTTCTGTGCCTCCTGCTGGTGTTTTCACATATTCAGGATAGCCGTGAATATCAGAGCTCAAACTGTTAATTAAGCAGAGTTGAGTATTTTTGTATCAGTGTGTGTTTACAGCCTGTTATTGGACGGGGGAAACATTTCTGGCTCTGATTTGATGAACAGGGCTGGTGGGGTTGTCACTGTGTAAACATGAGGTGTAAACACTCTCTGCAATCACCAAACATCTTTGTGAGTGTCAGGCTCTGCATGCTGCTGGTCACCTTCCACCGACTGGAGAAAATGGAGGTCTCTGTCAGGGAATAATCCATCAAAAACACGCCGCTTTGAAGGCTTAATTGTCACATGTTTTCATTTGCATTTGCACTCCATTTCATGCTAGACTTGACACCATAAAGCACACATAATAAACAACATGTTGAAAAATTAACTACATAGGAGATACCTGTTTAAATAATTGGACGGTACACTAAATGGACGTAATCAGAAGTAAATGAGACATAATTTTAAATGACGCCACTGATCTTCCTTCAGTTCGTGTCAATATCAAAACGATTAAATGTTGGGTTTCACTTTGTCTTTTATTCATGATGCTTCTTTGCCAGGTATTACAGGCGCTGTGATTTAAATGATGGGGATCATTGATTGTCAACTCCCATCTTGCCGCTGTTGATCATGCAGCACTCAATACGAGACAGCGCCGCAGTGGTAGCTCCGTGATGAAATACTGATGATGTAAAATAAGGTTATTGGAGGTTGTCAGAGAGTTCCCGCTCTGGCAGTGTTGTTTGTCTTGTCTGCAGATGTTGTTTGAAGTGTAGACAGATGTTAAGACCTCCCAGGAACTCTGACACATCAGAAGTGTCACATCAAAGCTCAGCTCATTAATGGGAAAGAATTAAATACTCATCCAGATGTGTAGTGCCACCAAACAGGGGGAAAAAAGTCATAGAGTTTAAGAGAGTGCATATAAAAGTAAAAAAGGGAGAGAATGGAACAAATGAGGCGAAAGATTGAAACATCAGATCTGTAAAGAGAAAAAAACGTTTACCCTCATTTCCCGGCTAACAGCCCTTCTCTTTACCATTTTCCTCAATATTGATATAAATCACAATGAAGTATTTCAATGTTTGATAAGTTCATCAAATATGCACAGGCATTATCTTGGCCTTTTCAGGCATGCAAAATCAATGCTTATGGCAGAGCACCCTGTCTCGGATGTGTTATTCAGCCTGTATGCGAGGAGACACTTGGGGAAGAGCCAGGGGAGGAAGATGAAAGTGAGAGGTATCGCTAACATCCACCCCAGACAGTTGGTCATGAATATCAAAGAACAGCTGTGAATGGAGGCAGGTTCTCATCATTTTTTACTCATTATCTCAAAGCACTGGAACACATTGCAATTAAATGGTTTCATACCCTGTAAAGTTTGTGACTATCATTCACTCGCCACCATAAAGTTTAATTAAACAATATTGATTTCTTGCAAAGAACACCTTGTCAATACAAGTCAAAGGATGAAAACATGGTCTCTATATTTTTCCTGCTTGAAGTGTTATTTTTGTTTTCCACAACATATAGGTGTAAAAAAGACATGGAAGTGTTTGTTGTAAATTTTATGCCAAGTGTTTTCTCTCTCGCAGCGTCTGCTTTTGAAGAATGCTTAGGAAAAAAAAAATCAATGCAGGAGAAGCCTCTCTCCTCGGCACCTCGGCCGAAGCTCCCTCCCTCTTGTCCTTTGCTCTTGCAGGGTATCGCCTTGGCAACGCATGAAGAAACAAGTGGTGCTCTTCAAGACTCAGACATTAGGGTCAGCACTAATCTGGGGGGGATGTGATAAACAGTCTGAACCTGAGCCAAAATCACTTCAAATAAAGCAACACGAGACATGGTAGCCTGGTTGCCAAGAGGGATAGAGACACATTTAAATTAAGGGACCATGATTCATAGAAGGCCTTTTAAGATGTGGCATTTTTTTTATTTTTTATAAATGAACACATATTGAAGAAAAAAACACTCGAGTGAGAAAGAAATTGTTTATATGGATGTGAAATGGTGTGGTTCGTCCATTGGAAGCAGCCTCCATCTCTTCCTTACAGCACAGACAAAGAATAGTGTAGCAAACAGAGCTAGTCAGTAAATGCAAAAATTAATTCCCCTTTGTAATTGACTGTGTGCTACGCCCGGCATCCCTTACTTACTGTTACTGTGTCTGTCAAGATTTCCGTTCTCACAGTTTGCAAAGTGAACGGCGGCAAATAATAAACCATCAAATTTTATCAGATGTAGCTAGCTTGCATGGGCTAATGTCTCCACCTTTTTAATGTTTCAAGCTCATTTTAAAACCAAAAATCTGTAAATCGGTCTTATGTATGCACATGATGGTTACACATGATATAACATTAAATTGGAGGCTAAAGCTGCATGTCCTGAGCATCCTCTAGTGTTTGGGTTAGCCCTAGTATTATAGTAAAGTATTATCAATACAAAAAGGATAAAATGTTATTTATTCAAAGATTTCATTGTTTACATATTCAAGTAATATGTTACTTCTACAAGCTTTGAGGATGAGTTGGACAAACATAATGTACCCCTATCTAACAGCTGCAGTTACAGCAGCTACACACACTGTTCCTTGTTCCACTGTCTACATGGTTGTATTTTTGGTTTTGGAATCAAAACATGTAAGGTTGCATCATTCCCAGGTCATAATGCGAGTTTTTGCTGACCCTCTTACTCTCTAGTGTTTTTGTGTTTTGGCACAATGGTTCAGACTGCAATCTTTACTTCAATCCCACGCAATGACAGTCCCTCCACAGACACACACACATACCAGAGGGTTAGCCTCTCTGAGCCGTTAGCTAAGCTACAACACAGGCAATACACTCAAACTCTTACAAAAGGCCTTGAATGTGCTTCTAGTGACTCTCAAAGCTTTCAGGCTCTCTGTGTTTCGAACACGGAGAGTCTGGTAGCAGCTGCTCATAGCTGGTTAACTCTGACTACCAGCACTTAAGTTACACCTAAACATGTGAAAGATTGACTGGCTTGTTGTGCCTGGTTATGGTTGCTAAGCTATGATTGGACAATTTCTTTTTGTCTGCAGGATTTAACAGTTAATTAACAGGACAATTATAGCTCCTTTTAATAATATCAACTTATGTTAGTATACAAACAAACATCATGACAACCAGTAAGGAAATAAGTATGATGTTTCTGTTGTTACGCAATGACTGTTGGTCATTATGTAATCAGGAATAATGACTAAAGTGTACAATGATTTCATTTTTTAGATAAACCGAAACAGGAAAGTAGGACATTAGAAAAAGTTCCCCCATTTTACGCCTTTTGGTTTAATTCTTTCATCATGCTGTGTTTTATTATCTAAAGGCCATTTTTCATTACTGGACTTTCAGAGTTACAATAGAGAAAGGTCACTCTAATGAAGGTAATGGTTAGTCACATTATGTCTTAACAATTAGAGTACTGCTGGGTCACTAAGTGGTTAGATGTTATTTTCTATATTTTCTTCTGAATAAAAGTCAATGTTAATGTGACTTCCAAATAAAAATTTTTGACACAGAAATCGAGAGGACCAAAATTAGACAAAAAGAGCTTCTAGATTGACGTCAGTCCTTTAAATATGCTGTTCATGATTGAAGTCTGTCACCTGGACACTGCTGTGATGGCTGGCAAGCTTTTGTGTCCCCGTGAAGGACATCGGCCGTGGCAGTCACAAAGATTATCACTTGGCACAGTAGCTGCAGACAACATATGCAAACAAACATTCAGTATGAGGTGGCACTTCTATAAAACTCACTGTCTTCCGCTTTAATCCGAGGCGGTTCATATTTAAAAGTCCCAATCCGTTTCACACAGCACCTTGGAAAGAAATAATTCATATTGTTGTTAAACCATCGTCTCTCCCTGCAAAGTTCTGCCACTTCCTGTCTTTACAAAGCATGGTCATTTTTATTCTGCATTTATAATGCAAATGTACTCAAGAAATGCATTAAGATGAGTGATTTCTGCTATTCTTCTCTTTCCATTACCTTTATAAAGGAGCTAGGCAGGTTTTTAACATTTCAGAATTAAAGGGTGTGATGTTCGGGATGTGTCCTCGTTTCCCTGTCCATTATCTGGCACTGCTACGGAGCCAAAAGCCACAGGTGCTAATGGCTATCTCTTTCACACGCTACCCATGCCAGCTTCTAACACGCTGTAGTGACAGTTTGGGTCCAACTGTTCATGCACATGCACAGTCCATTTGTCTCTGCCTCTTCGGATGTCGTTGAGAAGCTCTTGTGAAGCCTGATGTGCCTATAAAAATCTCTTTCTGCCACAGAGAGAGAGGCATAGAAAGACAGGCAGTGATGGAGAGACGGTGGATATGTTATATTAATGAAGCAATGACAAAAAGGTGGGTGTTATATGAATGGCAGAATAATAGGGTGACAGCAATGAGTAAGCACAGTGGCTTCGAATCCATGCATTAATTAACACAAATGATGTCATGCAACTGTGAATGACTGACTGACAGGTTATGATTTAATCCAAGCTCCAGGAGGAAGCACTTTTGATTTATTTTGTAAAGTGTATGATTATTTCTCGCATTTTTCTCTCCAAGGATATCCTTGACATATGCGCCTTTTATTTGAGACGCTGTGTTCTAAATGCTGCTAATGATGATGAATCAGTAGCGACAGCAGCCTGGGCCACAGGATGAGTTGTTATTCAGATAGGGTGTGTGCGTGTTCATCTGAAGACTTATAAATGTGTTAGGGTTGACATTTTGACAGGCCTCGGCAAACTGTTCACATTGATTGATGTGCCAGCACGCTCCTCCTGGGTGCTGATGTCCAATGAAATGCGGTGGCTGCAGCCGAAAGACTCCCCATTTATCAGCATCTTAATTATACAACAGTGTGGCTCAAGACCTTGTTAGTCTAAGGGAAATAGCCATTGTTATGCTATACCTGATGTTGTGGAAGCAATTCCCGCAGTGTTTATATTTTGCCGTGTAGCTTGAGAGATAATGGATGATTTATGAGCACTTTTTTTTCGAGCCACTGGTTGAGGACAGAAGAACTTTCACTAAGCAAAAGCTTTCTCATCACACCTAGCAAAGAAGGTAATGGTGGTGATACAAGGAGGACATTTATGTTTGGTTTTGTGAGATTTTTTTTTTGTACACACAACCTTTTGCAGATGGAAAGGAGGATCAAAATAAGCTGGGTCCTAGTGGTAGTTCATTTTTTTTTTTTTTTTGCAGGTCTCTGCCCCACTTCAGGGCTCAGTTCTTAACAAATACTACCTTCAACATCAAAATTTCCATTAGTGAGATCCAATTTCCTGCAAAATAATAAAAAAAAGAGAACAGTCCCTTGGGGTGCACTTCAGAACTATATTAAAGCACTGCGTAACAGTGCTTAATTTGGGTTTTATGCACAATCCTCACTCTGTATATTCCAACCTTGGAGTTACATATGGGGGAAGGCCGCCTTCAGCAAGATTTATGCTTTACTTGTGGTGTAGCCAATCTTAGGAGTGTGGAACAAAATGCCATTAAATACCTCTCATGTGCACATCTAAAACAGAATCAAATTTTCAAGTTTGAAATAAAAGAAAACGTTGGGTTAAATGTCTGAATCCCAGGACACGACACTGGCAGACATAATCGTGTGAATCATGTCATTGAGAATTTAGTGTAATCACTGTAATCCCATGATGCATCTCTTTTACTGATGGGAGCCTGGTCTTCCAGAATGAAAATGCTCCTCTAGTTCAGCCATGAGTAGTCACTCAGTGGACTGAAGAGCTTGGTAATGATGACCAATGGGAAAGCTATTTTGAGCAGATACGAAGCCAATTGATAATTCATAGCAGATTGGAGAAACTGTAAATTCCACCTTTAAAGGGACCCCAGTGAGAGCTCATATTCATTATGATAATGCGATCAGCAATGGTTTCATTCTGATTTAATTCCTGTCAGAAATGGCCACTGACACCAGCAGAAGCAGCGTGTTCACAAATTTTGATGCCTGTGTATCCATTATTTTTTTTTCTGTGCCTCTTATGACACTATTTTGGGAAACAGTCAATGAAAGCCCAGATGTAAGAGCCCATTTTCCACTGAGAGGAATGAAATGAAGGGCAATGCATTTGGTCTCTCGTGTTCATTCTATTTCTTTGACTGACTGCGTTAAAGTTTGCTGGAATGTCATGAAACTATCTTAAAGAAACAAGATAACCAACTGCATTGAACCCCGTATGGAAATGTGGTCATTGCAACAGATATCTGAAAGTGGTAGTAAAACAATAACTGAAGCCCTGTCCTACTTTTAAACTAGCTTGTGTCCCATTGGCCTTCATTCCACAATGTATTTTTGCACCGAGGGTTTTCTTTTATCCGTCTTTGCAGAAAGCTGAAATAATAATTCTGCTCACATTCTCTTAAATCAGACACATGTTCATATATCTAAATTAATGTCTCTACGAGTTATTAAGATGTCAAACTTTTCGTCACAGCATTGACCTACTTTAGCTTGAGTTTTATACAAACATCATCAAAAAGTTGTCATATAATAATTAGAAAATAACAATATAAAATGTAAATATTTCTCGTTGAAATGATGAGGTACCTTTATTAGCAAGAACATATAATTTGGCTGAGTACTTGATTCTGATTGGCTGCTGGGTGATGAGGGACATTGTTCTAAATTAATGCACTGAAATAAACTGAATTAAAACAATATCTGTGTAGTCCTTCAGTGCCTCGTCCTTTGAACACCACAGGATGGAGACTATAATACACAAGCGCCCACACTGCCCCTCTGAACTCCCTGATGACTTTCTATAAGAGATCCTCCCACATGCGTCAGCTCAACACTTCAGGCTGCAGCCGTCAGTGCACATGCTCTGTCAATATCTATCTAATCTTTGATATTGATTTCTGTACAATGACATCGCTGGATAGCTAGCTTGTCTTACTGTTAAACATAGTGTCAAAGCAAATTTAGCATTTGTGGACCGTATGCAATGTTACTGACTTTGAATTTTGCTAGCCTAACATAATGATGTGTTTCCAGGGAAATTGAGTTATGGCTTGTAAAGAACTTTAGATTTTGATTGTAAAATGCATTCAGATATTAAATAACGATCTTGTTTTTTTCTTTGATAAGCGACCTTGGTATAAATGGGATAATGCCCTTCAATGTGTCCATAATCAGGAATTAATGGACTTTGCTGAGGCAACCGTCCTCTGTATCTTGCCTCCACGTCCATTAATTCCTGATAATGGACACAACATCGGGCATTATCCCTTACTTAGAACAGAACTGGCAACATATTTCAAGTTTTTGGAAACACCAATAAAAGAAACTACAAAATGAACCATGAAACAGAGGCTACAAGAGCTGTAATCTGATCAGGACTCTGTGTGGAATGGCAATAACCACGGTTGTTGAGCATGCACGTTTGCCAAACTAAAAATGCAGAGAATGAACTCAAATAAAAACCCTTGAAACCCTTTCTACTCCATAAGGATCCCTGTGATAAAAACCTCTAAATCTATTGATACCTTCATACACACTAATAAATCCAATGCAATATTTCATTCGTTATTCAGGGATACGTTAAAAGCTGTTCTGTGTTGCAAAAATATTTCTTATTTCTTTCATCTCACAAGGAAAGTGATCAGAAAAGATGGTTGCAAGGTCTCTATGTTTTTATCTCAGCTACAACCCCTTCTTCAGAGCTGTATAAAAAGAGATATGTACTCTTGGGTAATAAATAAATGAAATTAAATGAGATCTAGTGTCTCAATTTTTATACACCAACCCACGGGCTGTCATATGAATATGAAAACAAGTCGACGACTGGCACATCAGCTCAGCAGCTTCTCCGATACCTCAGATTAGGAGCAGGTCAAACAGTCTTGTTTTCAACAGGGTCTTAAAGTCATTTCACACCTCCCTCTACAAATCTTACGAAAGCGGTATGGACAGTTTTCTTAATGATTTAGAGTTCCACACAATTGACCCAGGGTTGGCCAGTGAACTGAACAGGTCTTTATAAATAGGAGAGAATATAGAGGCTATTAAGTCTACGCAAAGCGGGGAAGGCGCCAGGCCCAGATGGCTACAGGACTGAGTTTTATAAGATGTTTAGTGACAAGCTTGCACCAATTCTACTAAATATGTTTAATGAGTCATTGGAGGATGGATCTCTGCCCCATACACTCACTCAAGCTATTACTTTAAAAGGACAACGACCCCACAGAATCTTAAAGTCTATTTTCATTGCTTAACACAGAAAGTGAAGAGCTAAGGCCAGACGCCTTGAAGAGGATCTTCCTCAGATTACTTGTGAGGTACAGACTGACTTCATCAGCTGTTGGCACTCATTTTCCAAAGACTTTTAGATGTAGGGATGTGACGAGAACCAGTACTTCTCAAAGTTCTGAAAACATGACAATTTTTTCTACAGTGCCATAAGGTACCGGGGAAGCATATACATCTGCAAATATTCTAGTCTATAACAAACTAATAACACGTTGAAGATGGCGACAAGTGCAGCGACAGCTCTGCCTCGAGTTGTTGAAACGATATGAACTCTTCAGACGTGTGCTCACATGTTGGTAATACTCGGTTTGGTTTAGGCAGAGCATGCAAGAAGAGGAGGAGGAGGAGATGGAGGGCTCATTTGTAATTACAAACCAAATCTGACCAGAAATCACAAAATCGTCTACGTGTGACAGAAACAGAGGGTGAAGAGATGCTTTGTGGTGATTTTATAACTGAACTATGAGCAGGATACACAGACCTGAAAATACACTAATGAAAACACACCTTTGAGTATTATATTCCATTTCTGCCAATAGAGCCTCCTGTATGTTACACACTGGACCTTTAGTGTCTGAAACTTGGTCTGCCGTGTTCAAACTCCCCGTCCGGCACTTCGTACTAACAAAGTTTGATTCCTTTAGACATTCAATTTATTGAAACACCATGTCTAAAAATAGGGATATAGTCTCTAAGTCAAAGTCCAGACGGGAGGGGGTAACTGGGAATAGAACTGGCACAACAGGATTGGTGGGAAGTGGCATTAGATAGGGTGAATTTATCATCGCCCTATGCTTATTTGATCCAGTAGTGCACAGAGCCCACTTCAGTAAATCTAAACTGCATGAAATGTACCCTGATTCCAATCCCAAATGTGATTGTTGTGGCAGTCTACAGACAGACCTCTCACATATGTTCTGGTCTTGCCCAAAGCTCGGAACGAATTGGTCTTCGATCCTCGATGTATTCTTGACATTGTTGAACAACAGTTTACTTGTCTTGTTCGTTGCTGGCTATTTTCAGGGTGCCAGCGGAGCCCCTCAACCTGGTTGACATGATTGTTTTCACACTTCGAGCCAGGCGAAGAATACTCACCTAGAAATTGCTTAGCACCCCACTTTCACCCCAAATTCTCTCAGTTGAAAGATGTGATGTTGTTTTTGCATCTAGAAAAGATAATGTTTACGCTTAGAGGTTCTAGTGAGCAACCCTGTTCTTCCTCCTGACTGATTGCCGGTGTTTCTACACGATATCATCTGATTAAAGTGCTCCTTAATCTCACGCCCAAAAATAAACAAGTTAAAGGACGGATTTCTTCTTTTTTTATTATTTCGCTTTGATTTCTTTTTTTTTCTTTCTTTCTTTTTCTTTTCCACTTTATTTTTCCGGGCCATTTACTTTACTTACCCTATTGTTAGTATCATTGTATTGGTTGTCACAGAGTTTAGGAAAATCCTCTTTTTATTTTTTTTTTGAGGCCTCCATGCTGGTGACAGCCGTGGCCAGAGGCATTATCCTTCTATGGTTTTGTGCGTCCGTCCATCCCATTCTCGTGAACGGGGTATCTCAGGAATGCCTCATGGGAATTTTTTCCAATTTGGCACAAACATCAACTTCAGGACTGATTAAATTTTGCTGGTCAAAGGTAAAAAAAAACCCCAGGCATTCATGGTGGAAGATTGAACAACTAACTCTAAGATTTGAGAGCTTCTGTCCACAGTTATCAGCCAGCTTAGTGTAAAATCACCTGAATATAAAAGTCTCTGTGTTTTTGCTACCTTAGAATGAGCTGTTTTTATCTACAGACGCTGCCCTTCAATGGAGTCCACCGTGCTCAAACTATGTTTCTACAGTAGCCCAGAACGAACACTGGCTGCAGATGGTGTCTTTTGTGGGTTTTTCATAGGGTTCTACAGAATTCACAGCCCTATCTGATTCCCAGGTCGTGAAATACAGACACGAGCAGTGTTCAGTTGGTTGCAATCTGCAACTTGACCGCTAGATGTCCCTTAATCCTACACACTTGTCCTTTAATTATCCAGATCAAGACTCTTTATCAGTATTGTGACTCACACCGAGTGCACATTTGGACTAAAGGGTGTGTTTTATTGTTTATTTGTAAGAGAAATAATACATAAATGTTCTTTCTTATTTCAAATGTAACAAAGTCTCACTTTATCTCATCAGTTGCTTCCTCCATCTGTGCACTGATGTTTCTTTGTGTATTTTAATCTCACTTTGTTGGTTGTTGAAGTCATGAAGTGCACATAAAAGAAAAAAGTGTCACCCCGACACTTAGTGAGTGTCAAATGAAATGTTCACAATAATACTCTGTTAATTGGGGTCATTTATTCACTGGCTACTTATTCTGATATTTAATGTCACTTATGATTAATTGACAATAAAGCAAAGCTGTTAACTATTAATTAGATCTATTAACAGAACTGCAGAATTTACAGCTTGTTTTATTTTATGATTAACCTGCATCCAGACTGACTAGGATGTCTGTGAATCTGTGGAATTTATTAGGGTCCTCTTAGCAACAAAGAGGAATGTGACTTTGAATTCTGTGTTCAGTCCTATAATTGCACTTTTTACACATTGAACAGTGTCCTTGTTGGGTTTAGTTGCAGAAAATTACACAGACTATAGGGCAATAACACTTGTTTTCTTTCTTTAAAACTCCTCCGACACTAACATAAGGCAAATTTTTCTGCTCTCTCTATGTGTTAACAACTCATAATTCGAAGAATAAAACATGAACTGACCTCTCCTTAAGTTTCAGTTCATTTAGTTTGACCAGAGCACTGTTCTCACAGCATATTCAATCCTTGGAGCAAAGAATTGTGCATTTTCAGAGTTTCGAGTCTGACCTAAACAACGTAAAGTGGTGCTGACGACACACAAACACACAAAAAACACATTAAAACTGTATAAGACAAATTTGAAATGCAATTTTGAAACATATTGGTCAATTTTTTCCAATTTTCTCTACTTTTCCTGTTTTTCTCGTACCACTTACAGGGCCAAATTGCTACGCGGACACATCAGTGATACCGGCTGGCCGAGAGGTGAAGATTGATGAGTGTACAATCTGCTACTGCACATACGAGGAGGGGACATGGCAGATTGAGCGTCAGGCCACCTGCAGCAAGAACGAGTGCCAGCGGAGCTAGAGACTGGCACGGTGAGAGGGGACATTGGCACACAACACCAGCGCCAAGCCGCATGTAAACTCTCAGCCTTTCACCCAGTCTACCGGACATCAGGGTCGGACGGCAGCCCCCCCGGAGCGTTTCAGCATTTATAGTCACTCCTGTATTACTTTAAAAAAAAAAAATGCTTTTATGAAAGTTTATAATCCACACACAGAATATCTATTTATCTATGTATTGAATTATTTATGAATATATACAAATATAGGAGTCATTAATGCTGAACTAGTGAAAAAGTATTTTTTATAGCCTCTGTATTTTAATAAGCAATGTATTGGACCAGAGGTCAATAAAAACAGAATGTATAGAACACACACAGCTGTCTTTGGAGGTGAAAACCTCAATGTCTCGACATGCGGTGTCATCCGGCAAATCCTGACACCAGTCCCTCTACCACCAAAGTGCAGACCAGACTACAAGATTTGCTGTGAAGGACGATCAAATGCAGAGTTAAAAACAACAATGAGAAGAGGACTTGACTGTTTCCTGACTTTCTTTCATCTTTTTTTTTTTTTTTAGGGATGTTCAATTGTGTTTTGATTTTAAAGTGCTTTTTTTGTATTTTATCTTGGTACCGTGTGTTCATGTTTCAAATAAATGCCAACCTGCGCTCTGTAAATGCTCAAATGGTACTTTTCAGCTGTAGGTCTTCATGTTTAGTCTTTGCTGAAAGGATGGTGTTTTACATTTACAGACTTCCAATTGAATAAAATGTTCACTTGAATCAACAAATGATACCGAGATGGAATGATAAACCCAATTTTTCTTCCCCGGATTTTGCGTTTTAAGATATTACAGGTAACCTCTGGAAATGACAGTGAACAAATCCGGCCTTTAGATGTAACGTTAAGCATTTTTCTGTTTTGAAGTTCCAGGATGAGAACTGTTTGTGGGAAAGCTACAGGTAAATATTTAATGAGTTGTCAAGAGGATAGTTATTTAGTAATGCTGCGGTTTCATTTTCAATAGCTTTAAGCATCACAATATAAAGTGAGAATCTCCATAGCTGCCTCTGGACCTTCAACTCCATTAATGAAGGCCAGACTGGACGCTCCGATGTCATTGATCCCAATTTGCTTCCAAAAATTTAAAACCTGAAAGGTCATCTTCGATCTGAGGATGAGGAGTAATGAATGTCATGTATCTTGGCGAAGCCATTGGGCCCATCGACCAGCAGATCAAAATCATGAATAATAATTTAAGGCCAGGTTACAGTATGAACACTGAACTGCAGGTTGAGATAAACGGATCCAGATGTTGTGTTTGGTTTTTTTCTCTCTCCTGTTATCTTTTGCAGCCTTGCTCTCTCTTGTGTCACCCTTTTTGGCAATTTGTGCTGGCCGCGCCGCAGAACTCCTCTTTGATTGAGAGGTTGCCAGACAACGACGTTGCATCTCCAGCAGTGAGACGTGCCTGTCAGCCAGCCGGCAGGATCGAGGTAAATAAGCTTAAATGCATGTACATGCTACGTGACAGGTTTCTCTCAGAGCAGTAGGGGAGCGGTGGCACAGATCTATTAAGGTTTTCTGACCAGCCTTAACTCCTCTGTTTCTATGACTATAAGGGTCCCCTCAAACTAAACTCATTCATTCAAGGGACTTGTGCTTGTGCATACAAGTGGTAAATGATTGTGGGATTTTTCTCTTCTATCCATCAATCCTCACTCGTAATAGGAACAGCTCATTTTAATGCGCCTTGTTCTCCCCCCTCGGTTCTTCTTTTCAGAGGAATTATTGCCTTCCCCTCTCTATTCTTTTATATTACAAGATAATATCCCCATATGTCTCGCTTCCCTGCTGCGTATCAGCCGGGGAAGTCACGACTCTGACCAGGGATGTTATCTGTCACCCCCATCTGCTCTGTCCAGGTCATTAACATTCACAATTGGCTTTAAATCAGTTCCATATTCCAGCAGTTATTTCACTTCTCTGTATGACTGGATAGAAGAAAGTGTGATTAAGACTGCCTACAGAGTCTACTCATCAGAAACGAGGCTGGGTCTTTTACTTTGAAATACAATTCCCAGAACAGTAGGCATCTAAACTCCTTCAAAGACCGGCCATTAATTGGACACATCTGTTGGAGTAACCCATAAGAGATTAGCCTGGTCTCCCCAACGCTGTAACTAAGTAATTAGGCTTCTGCCCCGTTCTGGACAATGCGCACACAGCTGCACTGAGATGAGATGTGTTCATATTACAGTAGGTGATGAAATTCATTATTCATTTATAGCAATTGGCCAGCTCTCTAATTTGAAATGGAAGCGTAATAAGTTTGGACATACCAAAGTTTGGTCAACAAAAGAAAGTTTCATGCTCTTCAACAACATGCAGTCTCACAGTAATCTCAAATATAAAGCCATTAAATCAGATGTCCTCCAGAGTTATTGGGTCTTGGTGAAGGATTGTGAAACACTGTAACCTAAATGACACATTTTTTACACTTTAGTAGTTTATAATTTTAAGTTTGTTAAGAAAAGTAAAGTCTGCAGGCTCTTCTGGCACCAGCGACTCTCTCGTGAGCATGCAGCGAGGAGTGACAGTGGGTAACTATGGTTACGCTCTGCGTGTCTGACGCCATGAGACTTTCTTTTCAATACAATCTGCCAATATAATAACATAGCACTGTGTTGCCAACAACACCCTCTAAAATCAATCTCTCATACCAGATAAGAGGAAGCCTCAAAAGTCTCTTCTTTATGAAAAAATTATTACATACTGCACATTAATTATATATGTTAAATAGGTTTTCTGTGCACACAGGACAACGTCAGGCACACCCACATAACACTCCTTTCATACAGATTTGACTCACTTTGTGCATAAAAAATGCAACTTTTAATGGAGACTTTTAAGAGGTTAGATTATCAATAATGTGACCCTCATGCATTAGTATTTAAAGCTCTATTTATCAGACAGTAGCCTCTTATTGATTAATACCTTAATTTAGCTGTCAAGGAGTCACAAGATCACTTTCCTAGTCTTCTCAGTTAATATGTGTCAAAGAAAAATATGCCAAATCCAAAATACTTGAGCTGAGAACTCTTTCTGTTTCATTTAGTTCTAGTTTGTCTTTCTAGTTTAATAAAATCTTTGTTTGTTTTCAAAATGTTCCTGCGGGATTCACTGTCTTGGAACAATGTGTTTTTTCTCTTTCATTGAATTTTCATACAATGTTTGTAGATGTAGCTACTTTGCCAACCCTCCAGATTCTCCTGAGAGTCCCGTTTTTCAATGCCCCCTTCCCTCCCTCCACAGTCCTCCTGACTCCAACACAATTACTTCATAAATTCACCAGAATGCAGGAAAGCAGTCTGAAGTTTGCGGTTTTCTGGGGGAAGATCCTCAGACACGCTGGTTAGGTCGGGCCTCCCGATTTAGGCTATGATGTCTGGAGGTCAACCATACTTATTCATTATTGACCGTGGTTATTGACTTGGCTTTTTCATCTGTGAATGCTTTAAACTGTGACTGCTAAAATTCCTGGGGGGTTGAGGGCTGATGACCCTGGGTATTGTCACAGAAGGCCTACTCATAAAATGCCTTCACTGATACCGAATCTCACTACAAACTGAATAGAAAAGTTAGTAGCCTCCTGTAACATTAGAACTTAGCTCAGCCTAACGCAGCTGCTAGCGTGCTTTTTATTATATTAACCAAGTGCTTCTGTTTGCTTTCTTTACAGATCGTAACATTATTAAATGAATTATTGTAATGTGGTTTCATTTAACGCTACTTATATTAGGCCAGCAAGCACGATTTGCAAGCACCCATTGTGTCTTATCTTTACTTACTTTTGCTTAAATTGCAACCAAGTGGTTTAATATTTAATGTAGCCTCTTCTGTGCTGAGCAATTCAGTGAAAAAACAGAAATTAACTAAGTGAAACTTTTTTAAATGTGACCTTTGCTGGTCGTCAAAATCTGGTTTATTGCCACTTAGCTTTTCACATATAAGAAAATTGCAAATATAAATAGAAGAAGCAGAATATATGTAAATAAGGATGAAATGTCATGGGGCCTGATGTGGTTCCATACTAAGATGAGCTCTATGGTCATTTTTGAGGCCATGGTTAATATTGGATTGTATTAAGTTGTTATTTTGTCCACAGTGGTGCCCAACCTGGGGGTCGGGACCCCCCCGAGGGTTCGCCAAAGCTTCACAGGCATTCTTAAAAATGATTCACAGTAGGAGTAAATCTCATTTGATTCATTTTTGTAAGGAAAACTAAATAAAATAGTTATTTTTAAAGTTTAGATTATTATTTAATATGTAAACTTTGTAGATCTGCTAGACACTCTCTGCTAAACAGCCTCATCATGAAATAGAAAAATATGAAGTTAAAAAAAAAACCCTGAAGAACAGTGACAAGGCGTCAGGGAGAAGAAAACACTGAATTTGGCAATAAAAAAGAAGAAGCCTATTAAGTATGTATGATTGTTAAAATAAAATAAAAACATTATACAGACAGATTTTCAAAGGATAAAATCTGCTCAAAATACATCCAAATTTCCCATTTCACACAAACTCCCTGCAGTAATTGAGTTCACTATTTGGGTTAATTGTTTTTCCGTTGCTCTGTGCTGTTATTGTTATGCATCGAATATAATTTGGAAATGTCCATAAAATATGTCACTTAGTCAGGGGTCATCAGTTAACTCAATGGAAAGAAGAAAAAAAAGATGTCCCTGAAGGGGAAAAAGGTTGGAAACCACTGCTGTGCTATTACAATTCAGTCCAACACAAACAACTACAATTGAAGAGCACTGACAGATGTTACTTTCTGTCACTCCAACCAACCTCTCTCTCTCTCTCTCTCTCTCTCTCTCTCTCTGATCTGTCAAGGTTGGACATCCAAGGTGAGATGATCTTCCACCAGTCGCACGCCCACACAAACACACACACACACACACACACACACACACACACACACACACACACACACACACACACACACACACACACACACAGAGTCAGGTTCAGGTGGGAATGTAAGGCGGACAATGAGAGACTGTGTGTTATGTGAGTGTGTACACAGTTGAAAATAATCCATTACAGTTACAGAATGATACCCAATGTTTCCCATTACAACATCACTCTGTTCTCCTAATCTTACAGTTATCAATTCATTATCGAGGCCTCTAGTGAAAAAAACAAAAAGCTTCTACTGGGTGGAAGTTAGGGTTAGGGTTATTATTTAGTCTTTAAAGCAGAAACAGGGAACAACATCACAGCACAGTTCTGCCTTCCAGCTGTGAAAATGCTCTATAGGCTTCTGCCTGAATTTGTTTTATGAAAAGAAGTTTTTCTTTAAGAATATAAAATCATTATTGATGCTTGTTTTCATTTTAGTTTCTAAGGTTGCATTGTTCTTTGGTCTTACAGGATATGTTGAGGTCATCTTATTGATAATAGTTTTTGGTATCGAGGTAATCCAAAAGTAATCAAGTTACTTTATTATTGTGATACTTGGTTACTGACTACATCTTTTAACAGGTGATTAGTAATTGTATCAGATTTCATTTTTAAAGTAACCCTCCCAACCTTGTGTGTACCACAATAAACAGATAAAAGGGATTTAATTCCCCTGTTTACCCCCATGAAGATAACTTATAAGATAACAATAAGCCTATTTGAAATTAAGAATGTGTATAAAAATCATCTTCAGTTCATATATAACTAGAGCGGGAACATTTATTATCTATTACTGTTGCATTTTCCCTCTTTAGTGTCTTTTATTCTCGTCTCGGGAATTCACTTGTTACAGCAGCACAAGAAACATCACAACACGACAGATAAGAAAATACACATTAAATAAAAATATGATATAAAAATACACAATATAATAGAAATACAAAATAAGAATAAGAGTTATATGTACATTACATAAACCGTTTTATTTACAGAGTGCTTTCAATCTTGGATTCTATATTTTCACTGATTCAGTCATATTTATATGCTTTTTATAGGCTATCTGTGTAAAGTAATGTTTACACTAAGGCTCTGAAAGCTTTACAAGCAACGTTATCTCAATCTGTAGCTCCGTCTGAGAGAAATAGGTTTCTAAGTCCGTGCAGTTAAGGCTCAAACTAAATGGGAATACTTAAAACACCCCCTCCAGACATATAAATAATAATCGGCTTGGAACATTAATGTATGTCTGATACGTTAAAGTATAATTTCCACATTTAAGTTAAATATCGGACCAGGATTTGACTTACACACTGTTTCTGATGTCACTAATCATGCTTGTAGGCCCCACCTCCTTAAAATCATATCCTCAATGAGCTCAGAGAAACTTACACATAAATTTTTCTGCACAGAGAGGATCAAACATCCAACTGTAGGAACAAGAAGACTTTAAGGTATCTAACAGACAAATATTGAGCCTCAGGCTGTGATATTGTCTTACACACTGTTTCCCCATGACTGATGTTTTTTTTATTACTATTTTTTATCAATATTAGGTTTTGACACATTCCTGTCTTTTTGACATTTTTGACATGTTTCTCAGCCAATAACTTATTGAAAGCGATGTAATTAGTTTACTGCACATACTGGAGGGAGATACCGAGATGAATATTTCCAAGTCCTCCAAAAGCTTGTTGATAAAGTTCTTTAATGCACTGAGTGGAATTTGTAATGCCTGATTGAGTCTTTTGAAATGATAATAGGTGCCCTCTTATTGTTTTTTGTTGTGCTGTTGTTAAATCAATGTGTCATTGTGATGCAAAATATAAAAACAGGGAGGTTTCAGGAGCATTTCAAGACTTATTATAAATGTTTTTTGCAGTTTGGTTTGTCTTTAAAGTGCAACATAAAGATGCCATTTGATTGAAGCTTTAGATCTTCAGTGCCAACTTCAATCTAAAGTTGTGCAAGCACAGATTTATGATTTCCCACACACAAGCGTAAGCCTAAGCCAATAGCCCTATCTGTCTGCAGTCTTACAAAATGCATTAACAGCTTTGTGAGACAATGATTTGAGATGAAAATGTTCCATGAGAGGAAAGGGTCAAAGTACAGTTCACCTGCCTGCATCTATACCGGGCCAGTATTTTTTTGATGAATCATTTCTCCAGAAAGCAGCTCTCACTGCTACATGAAGAATTCACTTTGCTGTGATGATACCTTTGTGGACATCTCACTTATTAGACGTGAATAATTATGGAGGATTTTGTTTTTTTGTTGCAAATTTTTCTTCAAACAGGAAGAGCGAGACGGCAGCCAAAGGTTATGAATATTTAATGTCACATATGCAGCGTCTATTTCACTTTCTGAGGGAGGACTGAGTTTTTAACTGGAATCACTTTAAATAAAAGAAGGCTTGTTATCTGTAAGTGCATTTAGGCTTTCTGCTTAATATGGCCGTTATCAACAGAGCGGTTCATTAGTAGATTTCCAATTCTTCTTTCAGAGAGTCAGGCCCTTTTGAATTTCTGCTGTGAGAATACAGAGTTTCTGTGTCTCTGATGCTGACTTTATTCCTCCAAATTCGACTGTTCTGAACATTAATTTCACCGGACAGCTGCTAAATGCTGGTAAAATGCTTTGAGGATTCTATTTGCACCTTCTGAAATGATTTCCAAGCACATCACCTCAAATCCATTAAATCCAGCTTTGAATCTCTTGACAGTTCTGCGAGTCATCCTTGGAGCCACATGTAACATTCTCATGTGATTACGACGCTCCTTGATCAATCTGAGTGAATCACTTCATGATTGAGCGCCTGAGTCTCCAGAGTCTTGAGCCTGAAATTGTCCTTTATAGATTTGGTATTATATCTCCAGCGCTCCTCCTCTGCCATTAGCCAGACATTCACATTTTCAATTTCACCTCTCTGCCTTGTCTTGCCTCCAGATGAGGGTGACACCAGCCATTGCAGAGCTGAATTGCCCTCCCATTCATACATCTGTGGAGCACATCTCGCACAGTGACAGATAAGCTTCGATTAGCTATACGACCGGGTTTTATAAGGACAGGATATGGGAAGCAAACACCTAAGTAGACTTTGTATTAGCGTTAAAAAGTCATCTAAGCCTCCGAGAAAGCAAATCCCCTATATTCTCTAAGTGACATAGGTTGGATAGGTGAGCGCAGGTTCAATTTGGCCCTTTCCATCACAGGCTGTTACAGGCCGGGTAGGTGAGTGATAAGGCTTAGAGCATCTTGGAGGACAGCATTTCAGCATTTCATCCACAACAGACAGCCCATGCCAATGTGACCTGCTTGCTGAACACTTTTCAAGGGGGGTAGGGGGGCTCAATTCAGCAGAACACTGCTGAGCCATGCACATCTGCATAAGTTGCTGTCAGACTGGAGATAGTATTGTGGATTGTTGGGTTATCATAAAGGGAACAGCTTTTGTGTCAGCCCTGTGGAATACTAAGTGTTTGTATTTGCAACACAACATTTATCCTGGGGTATTCTTTTTTTTATTTTCTATGGCCCTTGTATGGTAATTCATCATCCAGGTCCTGATGGATACTGTGAGAGTGCCCAGTGAATGTATTAGCCACTGGCTGCACATTCCCTCGGGATATTTTGTGTATGAAAACTATAAGAACTATCAGCCCTCAGTGAAAACCACCCTGCAGAATTTGTTTTTTCCCCCTTTTTTTTTTGTCCTCCAAAAGAACATAAAAAGCTCTTCTTGGCAGAAAGGAAATGGAGGTTCAGATTGTGGGCGACCACTCTGTGGCTTCTTTACTATGCTTAAGCTTCAAAAGCAGGTAATTTCACTCTGGTCAGAGGGAACGGAAACAGCCTAGGTGAGCAATGTGGTGGAGGTTTAATAATGGAAACCAAGGTCTCAAGGGACAAGTCCATCTTTCTGAGCAACAGAGAAACTCCATTACCCTCAGTGTTTCTTTGACTAATGCAACGTCTTATTCGTAATTGAAAATCAGAGGTGTGTTGTTGCGCGCAGATCAAAAGCACAAACGTGGAGTGGTGTCCTGTATGCCACCTTTAGAAACCTTGAGACAGAGCCAGAAATATCCATAAAGGTAGAAATGATCTGAAACAGTGATTACATTTTTTGTCAGGCATACCCCTCGCATCCCTAGATGAGCTCAAGAGCCCCTTCACCACCCTTCATGGTTTTAAAGTGGATGTTAAGTAACACTATACATAAAAGTGAATATTACAGTATTTTTTTTTTTCATACAATACAATGGTCTATTTTTAGGTTGGTTTGATGACGTTTGCTTTCCTACGGCTAGAAGCCCGACCCTCAAACCCTTTAACCTCTACGTTTAGCTAATAATTTAATTTCTTTTAGTCATATATTTTAAGTGTTTATCCATTAATTGTAGCTAATTATTTTTACTGTTCACCCATGAGTTTAAGCTAATTATTTCAACTGTATATGCATTTCTTTTAGCCATATAATTTACGTGTTTATCTATTAATTGCAGCTAATTATTTCAACTGTTTATTCATTAATTGCAGTTAATTATTTCAACTGTTTATTCATTCATTTTTAGCTACTTATCCATTACTTTTAGTTTAACCAAATTAACTCTCCTCACTACTTTTCTTGGATAAAACCTTCCAGCTGACTCAGGTTGGTGTGAGGTTTGTACTCTGCAGTCAGACTGTGGCAGCTGGTAGTTTACAGGTTACTGTAACAATAAATCTACTAAAGATTAGCGTCAAACCAATTTGTAATTCTGATTGTATGTTTTATTTTCCTCCCAAATTAATTCCTAAATTTCTGTTTTCCTTAATTAGTTGAACGGCTCCGCAACCTTTCCACATACGCCCGGGAATCAGTGATCTAAAAACACCAGCTGGGCAGAAGTTCTGTTCTGTTCTGAGTATTTTACTGTTTACTGAGTTACTGTCGTTAAATGGTTTTAAAAAGCCCTTTTAGAAGAGTTACACATATGGCATACCTTTGTCATTTGCTGACGATTCTTTTTGAGCAGCACTTGCATTTATCTTTGGCCAGTTACCCCCTTTCATACTTAATAGTCCTCCAGTTCTGGAAGTTTGTGGGTGTGCTTCCTTGTAAACTAATTAATTGCTTTAATGATGTGAGACCTGAATACGTGACTCACAGTACAGTAAGAGTTTTTCCACCAGTTATTTCTTATCTTCTTTACAAGAAGGACAGGCACTGTCTCCTGATTTACAGCTGCTTGTGCATCTTCTGTAGTCAACATATTCATCACTGAAAGTGACATTGCATTATGCTGCCTCTCCTCTGGGGGATGTTAACATTAAACATCATGCTCATGCAGCATCATGATAGCCCAGAGGGTGCTTTGCAGGGGAAGAGTGTGTGTGAAAACTTCCATATTAAAAGCATTACAAAGAGCAGATTTTTCACTCCCACCACCCTCATGAAAAATGTACAGCGGCATATTCATTACTTCATTGAGTTAACTGAGTGTGACAAGCGGAGAGCTGCAGCAACCGGGGGCAGGGAAGCAGCACTACAATAAAGCCTTCGGCCACTCTCTGAGGACATGGCTACCCCCGCCGCTCATGGGAGCTTCATCCCTGCACTCTGTTTGGATTTTTCCAAATGGTTGAGGGTGCTGCACACAGCATGAGACAGAGTTCACTTCAGCCAATTTGCCCTCTAATCTAATGCATGCATGGTCATCGGGCGGTAATCAATTTACTGCCTTTACAGGGTGATGAATATGACCCATGAGCTATGACTTAGGGCCCTGATGCTATAAATATGGTCATGCATTTTCCTCAGTTAACAAGACACACAGAACACAAAAAGTGGATGCATTAAGCATCAGACGGGGCTCTTTGTGTGAACTGCATTGTATATCATGCATACAAAGAAACAACTGGGACTTTCATGAAATATAACCGCACAGGTATCCGCAGGTGCCTAATGCATCACAGCTTTAGAAATGTCACTGAACATTAATATCTGTCAGTCATCTGTTCCCATTTATCTGTTTAATTTCTTGAAGCGCTGATTCCCCAGCACAGCCAGTGATGAAGGATGCTGTCTTTCTATATTTTGGAGCACCCTCTCCCCTCTTGGATGATCCATTGCCTGCACCCGGTGGCCATATCTCCTCCTGGCCCTGCCTGTCTGATCCAAAGGTGTCATCCTGGGTCACCCTCAGCCCTGTTGTCTGATTAACAAAAATAATGCCCTGCCCAGAGCAGCATCAGCCCATATTGTCTTCATCTACAACACTACAATTATGACTTTGCTTTGATGACCCTCTACAGCCGCAGCAGCAGCAGGAGCAGCAGCAACAATGTCTCTTAATCCAGAGCAACAGTTTCCCTCAGATGAATGCAGCCTGCAAATTAATGGCTGCTGCATTGTAGCATTGGGCCCAGCACCATGGGCAAAATGTGAGATTTAAATAATTTCTGAGACTGTGGAGGAGTCTAGAGAATGGCAGACAAGCTGACTAATAACAGGGGATGCAGTAACAAGGGCTGCTCCAATGGTAATGACTCCTCACTCCAGAAATATCTGATTCCCTGCAAAAAATACAGTCATCTCAGGCTGAGGTTGGTATTTAAATTCCTGCAACAACAAAAAAGAAAAAGCCGTGAAATAATTGGGATACAAAACATTGGGGGAATATAATGTGGAGTACGGAGGAATTTCTGATATGGGAATAATTAATGGAGTCCAAATGCAATAAATCATGTGGACCTCTGGACCTATATAACCTCATTATAAATCTATGAATATACAATCAGCACAGCACTCATGAGACAAAAGACTGATGCAACAACTGGAATGTTTTCTATCTGGAGAGAGATTTCAAAAGGAGCCCACATTAGATCTCACAAGTGTCATTTTATGCTCTCCTTTTGTGGAGGAACATTGTGTGGGAGTTGGGCATGTTCACCACTCAGTTATCAGAATAACTTTAATTAGGCTATTTTTAACACATCCTCTCCAACAGCTCTTGGGTGTTTACATTTGCTAATGACAGCCTGAGTAAAAATCATCTATCAGCAAGCATCACCATCATGCCACTGACACATTAACATGGATCCTCTCCCAAGAAAAAAAGGCCACCTAGCGAGAGTGCTTTCACAATTTATATAAAGCGTGCATGTCGCTTCAGCATGTGTGTCCATATATTTATGTGGCATATGCATTTGCACATCAGAACACCCGAGCAAACTAATTAATAGGCACAGAGGCACATAGTATTTGGTGTTTTGTTTTTGCTCCAGCGAATATAAGACAGCTCTTTCAAGCCAGAGCATTCACCAGATTACACCCTTTGTAAAAACACTTTCTACATCCGTGCGATTTACATAATTTTCATTTAGTTTACCGTCAACTTTAAAAACACGGCGTACATTAGAAGTTTCACTGTCAACTGACAGCACTTCTGGCTGAGAATTATACCTTATTTAGCCCGCATGCACAAAGGAAAATAATTTTAATATTTCTTAAGGGACTTAAAAGTGTGTCTGAGGTATTCAGTATTGGGTTTATGGTCACCTTGTTGTACTATAATGGTATTTTTAATGTCATCATTTATCATCATAATATTACAACTGGGACTTAGATTTTTTTGCTCTGATATTTGTGGTCTGTCATTAAATTCATAAGGGACAGGGCAGCATACACAGGCATGTTTCTGGTGTTATAATCTGACAATACAGGCTCTTTTACTCCATCTAGTGGTCACTTTGAGGAAAAGCAGACAACTACTATCTTCTATGAAGGAGAAAAACAGCCTATTTAGAAAGAAAAAACCAAAACAATTCCTAACCCATCACAAGAAGTAATGTAGCACTCTCTCGGGAGGGTCAGTTCTCTAAACCCTGAGGCGGGGCCGAGTCTTCTCATTATTATTTGCCACCAAAACACTTCTGTCTGGAGTCATTTTCCCGGGACAGTGGCTGCCCCTGACGACTGACAAAACATTTTTATTTGGCCAGAGTGATAAATTAGTAGTTGTAAGTTGCCAAAATATAGCAGCTCAGAGGACACATTATTGCCTGTGAATGCTCCCCTGAGGTGAATTATTGGTGTGTGTGGCATCCAAAATAGATACAGGGGGTGTTTATTATACGTCTGTTCTCCATACAGAATAAACGTTCACACATAAAGGTATGCGGAGCTACACACCTCCACAGCCCGCAGGTCATGCTGCCTCCCCGCGTGTCTGTAATTTGATCCGAGCTGCAAACAAAGCCAGTCTCTGGGCAACCATCTCTCACTGCATCATTATAGCTGACATCAGATCTATGACCTGCTCTGCCAAACGCACACACACTCATGGGAACACACACACACACTCAATAGAGCTTCTCCCCTGGTAATAATGACTGCAGTTTTGGATCCCTCCAGGCCGTTCTCTGCAGACCTACAAGTCATCAGACGGTTGAACTCCAGTCTCTACGGGGCTGGTGGCAGAGAAACTGGACGTGCAAACTCTCCTTACGCTAGATTTCACCCCCCTGCAGAGCACGTCGCCCTGGCTCCCTTACGAGACGACGTCCCCTTGCTGGATCCTTGCTGCGGTCAGCTCAGCGCCGGAGCAGAGGTGGACCTGGGGGTCAAAGGTCGGCATAAATTCATAGATTTCCATCATGTGGCCTCTGCTCTGCGGGTCCCTCCAGGTTCCAGAGAGAGGCCGCAAACAGTCTCAAACCCTGCTGGCATCTGTATAGATTGGAGAGAAGACAAGGCCTGGAACTCCAGGAGGATCCCTGATGCAGTCTTAAGAGCAAGACTCAGTGGTAAAATAACAATATGTTTACCTGTGCTCCAAATAACACTGTCGGTATTAATACTCATATCTGTTGCCTATCATGATTTATATTGGGTGCTGTGTAGGTCAGAGTTATGATGTGGGGCAGGGTATCTACTGAAGAGAAGTCAGGGCTGGTTTAGCTGCGGGGCAACAAAATAAACTGCAACTAGACTAGAGCTGATTTAATTAGTCAATTAACTGATTAGTTGATTGACATAAAATTAATTTGCAGCAATTTAATTTGAGTATTTTTTCCAACAGTCAGGTCTGAAGATTTCCAGCTTTCATTTGTCTTTTATGAGAGTGAAACTGAATATCTTTGAGATCTGGACTGTTGTCTGATCAGGTCACCTTGAGCTCTCGAAAGCCGTTTTATTCACTATCTCTGGACATTTTATCTGACAAACAATTAATAGATTAATCAAGAAACTAACTGCTAGATTAATTAATATTGTCTCAGTCGATCACTTTGACCCCAAAGGGCAATCACCCAGCACCACTGCTGTGTGTGATTTACATAATTTCCATTTAGTTTACTGTCAACAAAGAAGACAGGTCACATTTAAAGTTTCTCTATCAACCAACATCACTTCTGGTTGAGAATGTATCTTTTTAGCCTGCATGTACACTATATCATTATAATTGGCAGATTAGTCAATGTTGTCTTAATTGGAAAGGGCAATCACCCCTTTCCTGATATGCACTCAGGAAACAATCACCTACAGCACCACTGCTGGCTGTGGTTGGATGTGGTCAGACGTTTGCAGGAGATCAGCAAAAACAAGATTTTCAGTGTTTCAGTTACTCTTGACATTTTAAAACAATTAAAGTTAAATTATGAGTAAAGTCATTAGTTTCTGCCTTATTAACGGCCTTAAGGTGGCTCCTGTCTGTGAGGCCTTGTGTCATAATCTAGTTTTATAACCTTTGTTGTTCTGCCCTCTGAGTGCATTTAATATATGTTAAATAAGACTTAGGCTATTGCAGTGCTCCCTCCTGGTCATTGCACAGCAGTAGTATTATTGCAGGCCCACTTTATATGAGACAGGCTGCAGGAGGCTTCTTCTTACTTGTTCCTTGGGCACTGTTTGTTAGTGCGTAAGTATTCTGTTAGCTGGTAGTTAGCGAAACCTGGTAGCCATGTGACTTCATGTTTCTGAATGTTGTAGCCTCAGCTACACAGTATATAAATATATGTTGGTTTTAATCTGCTTCCTATTGGCTTGTATTTCAGTTACATATGTGACACTTATTAAATGTCCACTAAATGTTTGGCCTTGTGTTTATTGGAGCACTTATTTGCTTACTCTTTAGCTATTAAACTCATTGCAGGGACACATATTCACTCTTTACATGTTGCATACGTTTCCATTTAATCTAATTATTATAAACAGACAGAGAACAAACTAGTATCAAGAACAGGAGTGCTAGTTGGTGTCTGCATCTCGCCATCTCTAAAACACTGAATTATTAAGCTGCCATTTATAGTCTGCTGTGTTACTCTGTACCTGATTTGTGCCTCAGGGCCCCCTCATGGGGTAGTCTGGCCTTGAGAGCAGTTGCTACTGTGCAATTCACAATCCGCCCGCGCTGTGTCATCCTAAGGTTCAAGCAGTCCAGTTAAAGTTCAAACACATCCTCTGAGGACGTCAACTAAAGCAACTTCGCACAGCAGTTTCCCTGATAAACACAGTGGACCTCAGGTGGGTGACGACTGAATTAGCTTTCCACTAAACAAGCACTTATTCACTTATTAGTATTCATATTCCATATGCAGAGGGATTGATATGAAGTTTTGTTTTCATTTTCCTTCATTTTTCCTGTTTAACTCTCTGAGCACATAAACACTTGTTGATTTACGCATTCAATTTACTGCATTGTAGACACGGCAAACATTTGGTTGAACTAATGCCGGCTTAGTAAGACGAAGTAGTTATTATTACATTTCATTAGATCACTGGTGTAAATCATAACACAAACACATATTAGATATGAAATAATAACCCATAAACACACACACGCCTCCCTTGGGGCTCACCACACATGTTGAGGGATCCCATTACTGTTATGTGGGCAGGTGTTCACAGTGAGAACATAATCATGCTGTATTATTATTATTACTATTATTTAGTTTCTGAGTCTGCTAATTGAAGTAATCATTAGTAGCTCCACATACATTATTGTGGTTGATGAGAAGCTTTACAGCTGATGTGAAGAGTTGTAAGTGTTCTCCAGTGAATGGAGGCTTGATTGGTGGCTGTATTTATGTAGTTTGAGACGTGGGAGGAGATTGGTGAATATAATGCTGCCTGTTAATGTTAAAAACATTAAAACTGTTTGATTGGCTCATTCAGATTCACACGAGAGATAATATCTTTATGTTTGTCTTTACTTTTGTTTTGGATTAGTTATTTAGACAAAACATCCTGACATGTTGTGCTTTTAGTCAGTCAGTCCACCGCTTTGGTCCAGACTAAAATATCTGATTGCCATTAAACGTGTACAGATATTCATTTATTCCCTGAGGATTAATCCTAATTCTGGGATTGTTCAGTGTTGTGGTCTTTTAGGGAAATGTCTCAACAACTGATAACGGATAAATAGTAATGACTTTGGTGGTCCTTTCAGTTTTCATTTTTTTCATCTTCAGATGAAAAATATACTTTGTGTTTAGTGTCAATATACCTGTGATACTAATTAAGGCGCTGTTCCATTTAGTGTAGCAGTTTCCAGTGAGCCAACATGCCCAATAGCAGCAGCCTGACTCTGTTTGACCTGAATGTAACACTCAGTTATCACTGGTAACACCTGTGTTTACCCTACTGTTTAATGTCAAAGTAGCTGCTGTGAGAAAGGCCTATTTGCAAGTTTTAGCGTGCTAATGGGCTAAACTAAGACGGGGAACACGGTACAACATTATACCTGCTAAACATCTGCATGTTTGCATCGTCACTTTGAGCATGTTAGTGCAGCATTTAGCTCAAAGCATTGCTGTGTCTAAGTGCTTGTGTGTAGTTTAATTCTATGTCCGGATATTTTTGTAATTTTCTTGATCCTATTATCCATCTACAGTTATTGCAAGGGTTTTAACTGAGGTGAATTTGTGCAGGCTGCCATCAGACTTACAAGTATCAGAGATCATTTAAGCTCATTAGGCTGGTGTTAGAGGCATGATACCGCTCATGTGAATAAACGATTATCTTGGAAGCTAAATTAAATCCAACGTGCCATCTGGAATAACACAGCACACTTCTTTTGGGAAAAATTAGTATACCCTGGTTCTTGTACAACACATCCTGTGAGGACTAGTCTTCTGGTAGTACCATGAACAAGTTGTATGATGAGAACTGTTCTGTATAAAGCTTCTTCTGCTTATAATATTGCTCCTCGCCAACATCAGACAGATCAAAAAGTCACTTAGTTGATGATTTTATTTTGTTGTTGCTTCCATTCATATGTAGAATCATTTCACTTCGTTTATGAGCTTTATATTTAGCTTTTTTTGGATTCTCCTGTCTCATTGACACTGAGTGATTTTAAGTTGTTGGTTGTTTTTATTGTTATTGTTTTTGGTGGACCCGAGGGAGACTAGCAACCACTTTATGGAGGCTAATGGGGATCACATTTAAGAATAAAGAATATATTAAAAAGTGTAAAAATAATACACATATGAATACACACATACTGCAGATACATCATCAATAAGTATATAAAGAAAGGAAGGTAATGACCAAGAATGAATGACCATTCAGCATCATTCATACATGTTTTTTTAGCAGTTTCTGCCTTTTCAACAAAATAAAACCACTAACAGTAGAATAAATAACAATAAAACTATGAATATTGTTTTCAAGGACGGCTTCTCTTCTGATCCGAGACTGTGGACGGACAACTCACCTGCAGTTCAACGCTTCAGATACACCTCTGCAACACAAAGGTAAACACACAGTGAGCTTTGTCTCATTTCAATAATAATAAAGCACAACAAAGCTCACCTCCCACACAATGCAGTATGTACAGTCCACACACACTTTGCTTTGAAGGGTTATTGAGAGTGACTGGGTTTGATTTTGTGCCCCAGTGATGTCATCGGGGAACAGTGTGTCCTCTTGTTGTGTTAATTGCTGTTCAATGAAATGATGTAGATGAACTGCAGCCTTGCTTAAAGCCTCGGGGAAGAATTAGCTCCCCAGTTAATAAGCTGTCTAGTATACTCCATGCAGCGAAGGGGGGGAATTAAAATTAAAGCAAATAACTTTTGACAATCAAGTTAATCAATTACATTCAAGGTACTTGGTACTGATGTTTAATGGCTGCAATTTCCTGTTTTGTACAGGAGTTATGAGGAAGTTAACTGGGATACAAAGTTACCCCGGCGCTTGAAGGCACCAGAAACGACCCTGGAGACAAAGGCAGACCCAGTGAGCGAGCGTCCCTCATCCAGGCGCTATGCTGGCCGACCTCAGCTGTGGCAGGTGAGCCTTGAGGAACAAACAGCGACTAACACTGCCAAGGCTGGAGCTCAGTTGCTTTCTCTTTCTCCAGCTTCTAAAGGTTTACACTCATTCCCACAACTGATTGAAGGAAATAGAACCGCTGTGCTGAAGTAATTAATCAGGCGTTGTTTTCAAGGGAGTAATTTACTATTAAGAAAAAATCAATCTAATTGGGTTACCTGAGTGTAATTACTATAAAAAATAAAAATGAAAATTGAAAACACTTTCCCTTCCAACCCACGAACAGTGTGTTTGGTTTATATCTGGTTTTAGTGAAAGGGATAAATGTGTCAGAGGTCATTTTTCTGCATTACTTTGTCTCACTCCACCTTGTTCAGAAATGCTGCGAGTTGCAGCGTAGACTTTACTAATTCTGTTGAACAACAATGCCCCATTACATCCCCATTACTTCCCTAATTTGTCATTAGTTTCGACCTGCTGGCACACACAATGAGACTGAAGGAGGCAGATAAAGATATGTCTGGTGATACTCTGTTGTCACTAACAGAGACCACGCCATTGTGGATGTGAAATTAGAATGGTTTACTGCATATAATGGATGAAGGTGAACCAAGATAATGTTAGCGTAGGAGGGGTGAAGGGTTTAAGAGTTTGGAGATGGACTGCGTCAGCTGGTGGCAGGAAGACGGGAGGAAACCGTTCAGACTCAGAAAAAGGGGGTTTCCATTCAGGGATGTGTTAACAGATACGGTTGAGTACTTTTCATGCAGAAATCAGATGAGTTCAACATGTGGTCTTTGTTTTAAAACCTAGTTGTAACACTTAATTTCTTCTTATTGCCATCAAATCCCATGAAAACACCAAATCAACAATTAATTGTATCCAGTATTGTATTGATGATATTCATGTATTGCCAGAGCCTGATATAGTCTTTCATATATTAGATATTAGATATCTTATCAGGGGTGAAGTGGGAATAAAAATGAAGTCATCAGATCTGAAATCTGAGATGTATAACATCATCCTGCTAGACAAACCTTTATTATTTTACCCCTGTTGTCTTCTGCCTGCCACTTCAGCTGCACAACCTCGGCGGGTGCTTTTACTTGTCTCAGTGAGCTGTGGTCCTGAATCTACTCTGATATTCTGGTCCTCTTTCTGCCTGTCATAGGCACTGCTATCTCTGCTGTCCCCAGCAGCACTGAATGCATTAACTTATTATTTTGAAGCATTTGGATGCCTCTATTTTTCAGAATTTCAGCCTTCTTTTCTCATAACTTTATAACTTTTCCTCTGCTGGCTGGGTCAGTGTTCGGTCAGAATTTATCGGAGCACCACGGTGTGAACTGCGGTTGAGTCAGAGGGGGCTTGGCTCCTCTTAATAAGACATGAGGTCCTCTGAAAACATGATTTGTGAAATTTTAGGGGGGGCTCTAAAATACTGATACATCATCATGGATCATGCATAGAATTAAGCTATTATTGATTTATGTGATTAACTGATTACAATATATCAGATGCGCTGACATGTAGGCCGTAATTGCAGCTATAAATGTTTCTTTGCAACTAGATATTAAAAAAATAGCTAATTCTAAAAGTAATAAGTATAAATTATTTTTACATTACTTTGAACTAATATGGGTAAGTTCAGCAAGATTTGGCTCGAAACCAGCGCATTTAGTGCTTGCCTGTTAAAAATAATGAATTTTACCCCCATTGTACCTTGTGCAAGAAAACACTAACTTTTAGGTATAAAGGCATAAGAGTCGGTGGAAAATCATAACAATATATATCTGCCATAAACAGCCACTGTAGCAGCAGAGTTCTGTGTTCACATTGGGATCACTAAAGGGCACCACAGTCAAACTCACATACATCACCCTGCAGCTCACAAAATGCGTATTAATCCGCAACTGAAAACAATCCACAGACAAATGGCCAAATTACCTACGTTTGAGGTAAATTAAAAATCACACAATAGAAGATTTCAATCTTCAGTAGGAACAAAGGGCTTGTGGCTGAGAGCAATGGACTGACGAAGGGTTGAGAGGGTTCAACTCTGCTGCTACAGTGGCTGTTTATGGCAGATATATATTGTTATGATTTTCCACCGACTCTTATGCCTTTATACCTAAAAGTTAGTCTGAGTGTTTTCTTGCACAAGGTACAGTGGGGGTAAAATTCATTATTTTTAACAGGCAAGCACTAAATGCGCTGGTTTCGAGCCAAATCTTGCTGAACTTACCCATATTAGTTCAAAGTAGTTGCAAAGAAACATTTATAGCTGCAATTACGGCCTACATGTCAGCACATCTGATATATTGTAATCAGTTAATCACATAAATCAATAATAGCTTAATTCTATGCATGATCCATGATGATGTATCAGTATTTTAGAGCCCCCCCCTAAAATTTCACAAATCATGTTTTCAAGGGGACCTCATGTCTTATTAAGAGGAGCCAAGCCCCCTCTGACTCAACCGCAGTCAGGTTTGTAGAGAATCTAGAATATATACTGTACATACTATATCCTGTCTTCATATCAATGCAGTAATAATACACTGATCATAAACACTGCATGCAGCTCTGCCTGAAAGGTGATTGAGTTCAATGTTTAAGTTCAGGTCAGACTACAGATTACCAATGTGAATGCTGTCTCATGTCTACCTGTGTGTGTGTTTATGTAGTGAAGTGAGAGGATGTATGGGGGCTTAATAAAGGTACCTGATAAATTCTGCTAAGAATCTGCTGTTACTGTCCTTTCCAAGTCTGTTGGAGCTGAGTGGAACAGACAGCAGCTTCGATCGAGGAATGATGCCAAGAAACCAATTTCATTGTAAGTTTCCAACAACCAGTGGCTTTTGTTTTAAGAGCGTTAATGATCACCAGCTTTACATCGTCTCTCTCCTGTCTCCAGCTGCAGTAGATGTCCAAAGTCAGGTCAGATCCCTCAGTACACGTGAGTACTTCATGTCTGAGAGGTCGCCACAAATGTCTCACATGTATGTTAGCATGTGTTCATGAATCAGGCCTTAGAGCTGACCTTGCTTTTTGTGTGTGATCGTATGTACTTGCAGCGGTACGATCGGCTCTGAGAACATGGATAATATCGACAATATGGAAGAAGACTTTCAGCCTCTGACCCTGAAGAGGAGCATTATTCCCCCGTACACGCCTACAGCACGGTCAGACACACACTCATACATTCGCTGTGGATCTCAGGAGCTCTATTTATTCACCATGAAATTTGCTCTGCATATTTATTTTCTCCCACTCTGGGTTATTAAAGTAGATTCTGACATTGCTGCTACCTTTGAAATTCCTCTCTCATGGTGATATTCAGCCTCCTGCAACAGATTCTAATAAATAATGTTCTGATTCGTCCCAGCCGAACCACCATCCCTGGATATGCAGGCAGGGCTGTGTATGCTAACTCTGCTGCTGATGCTGCAGCCTATGTCCCAGCTGTCTGCAGCCCTGCACACTCCTCCGGGTGAGTCCTCACAATAACTTTTATGAAGCCACTTAGGCAGCAAAATAAACAATTAGCAATTTGTCACTGAGTAGGCCCCTTTTTCAGTCATTTCTGGCAATTATTTAATACATCTGTCATCTTCTTTTTTTATTCTCTTTATGTTTTCACTTGATATTTCTCCCACCACAACTCACATCCTCAATATGCATTATTATTATAAATTATTGCACAAGGATTATCATGACTGCCCACTGGAGGGCGTTCTAACTCACTCCACTGACATCCTGCCTCAGGTTATGATCTGACTTCACCATACAGATGTGCTCATATTTTACTGCCATCCCTTTGGAAATTAAATACAACTGGGGTTTTACCTAGTAAATTAATAATTTAAAATGTTTTTAAGCCAGAATTTAATTTAACAGGCACATTAAGTGCTTTTATTAAAGTGAAAAGAAGCCAGATAGTTATTTTTATCAATCACTGTAAGAGGCAGATGTCTGATATCAGACCAGCAGGCTTTGAATACTGACTGAACAACGCGCTGCTGGCAGATATTTAGCACAAGATCATTCATTCACGATTTATCCTCGCGGAGAAAAAACATCTTTAAGCCTAAATCGTTGTGCTGCAAGTCATGAGAAGAAGGATGAGGGTGCACAGTGGCTTTATTCAGCTCTTACCAAAGGCACAAATAACAAAACCAATTCCATCATATAGAGAAAAAATACATGGAATCTTTTTTATATTTGTTTCTTTAAAGATAAATAAAAGAGCATAATATGAGAAAGTTTAGTAATACATACAATGAATACAGTGTCAAAAGAACAAGGATAATTTATATAAAATAATATATTATGATGTTCTTTCCTTTGCATTTTACTTGGAATTTTTATCTTTCCGTTCTTTGCGGTGCTTGTATGTGTTTGAGTGGCATCTCTTTAAGCATCAGCTAAATGTGCATCTTATTTTTTTTGGATGAGTGGGCGGGTGACATACAAGTTAATGGTCAGCTGGTAAAGACTACAGTAATTGGAAATGTTAAGAGAGAGATTAAAAAAAAACAGTGGATGTCATTCCCGAAGACAGACAGGAAGGAAATTGGAAGTCTTGGAAAACTGGGGAGAAAATGACAAGAAGGTTAATTTGAGGGCAAAAGAACATTCTTACATAGAGGAAATTTCACAGCAGATTTCAGGTTTTTCTTACGGTGCGCATTAAGTAAATATTTCAGTAAATGTCTTTTAAAAAAAAGAATTTACCATGTGAACAATGTCAGTTTACACGAATGAGTAGAGCGAGTGCAAACATCCCTCCTCTCTGGGAGTGTTGGCTGTCTGTTAAGGAGGTGCAAACCTGTTTCCTAGTTGGGCCCCAGTTGAGCGAACTTTACCGGCTTTTGGAGCAGGCATCTCCAGATGGCTGAATCCAGAGCAGCTCGTGGTAATCGTGGTTTTTCACAACCTAGATCCATTTTCCTGGTGCCTGACACCCCCCATGAGATCTGTTTCCTCTGCTGATTAGGCTGGCCTCCCATATTTTTTCCCCAAAACAGAAAAAAGACGAAGCACTTGGATTGATTAACTGTCTGCTGCAACGGTCAGACATCCTCGGGATTTTTTCTTGCCAAAGCTCACTCGTTACACAAGTGCCTGTGGGTATCTTTTAAGCAGCAGTCTTATTTATTTCACTATGATTACTGTTGGGTTCTTAGATTTTTACTTGATCCAAAATGACTGATAATTTACCGACTTTAAATCCTGATATTTTCACAGGACAATCAAACAATCCGGGGGACCTACTTTTGGCCATGCAGCCCCCCTGTCCCGAACGGTGACCACCATAACACCCTGCAACCCCTTCCTGAGACCTGCGCTTCCTGCCTCACACACAAACACGCGGAGGAGACATTAGACAAAGCAGATGAGAAAGTTTTGAGGGTGTCAGCCTTCTTTTTATGCCATCCAATCTGTTTATATGAATACGTCTATAATGATGTGATGTCAGTGACTGATTCGGAGTGAGCTGGAGAATAATGAGATGCCCCATTATCATAATTTCCCTGATTTAGATGAGTGGTTTTCTAACTCTGGGTAGTGAGCTCTTGCATTGTCCTTTTAAACATTCGCTCACTCGCTCACTGTGTTTGTATTTCAGCCCACACACTCTGTGTTTCTATCACGAAGGGCAAAGAAGAAAATATTTAGGGAAGTAAGGATTTTCTGCACTAATGTTGGATGTTTAACGGTATAAAAACTACCAAAGGTAAAATAGGTCCCTTATGAGTGACATTTTAGTAGGAACAGAGATCATTTGCTCAGGAAGTACATGTTAAAGACAGTCTGCAGTCTATGCACAGATCATTTAGAGGTGTTAGTGTGACTGTAATGCAAATCGACATTATTAAGTGTCTGCCAGCTATAGCTTTATGATTGTGGTTTGTGCAGCTTCACGCTTAGACAGGAAATAGGGATGAGCTGGTTTTCCTGTTTCTCTTCATCTATATTTTGTTTAGATTTACATTTCGCAAGGATTTTTACTTGAACACTCTGCTGATTTTGTGAAGGGTTGAGGTTAGTGTAATGATTCTAATCCACATCTCAGTCACATTATGTCGCATTTACTCTCATTAAAGGGGCACTTCAATGGTTAAGTGTTGCACTTCCATACATTTGGGGGGCTCACAAGAGACAGATTTAAAAAACAACGGTCAAGAATGAAGCAGCAGAAGCCCAGACATCCTGACTTTTAGTCTCCAGTAACTCAAAAAGTATTCCTTCATTTCTCACAATGCAGCTCAAAAGCATTTCATCAGACTTTATCAGGGTTATCTTTTCTTTGGAAAGCTGCCTACATAGCTACAGATGACAGTGTACACTTATTTACACAGGCTGTTTAGTACTCCTCCTGAAGAGCAGTGTTGGGCAAGCTACAGAGAAAACTGTAATCAATTACTAATTACATATTACACATTGAAAACATTACGTTGGTAGTTACTATGGTAGGTAGAAGAATTAACTCAAAATCCTCTCCACCTTCACTTCACATATTCTGTAGTGTAGAAATAGAAAACAAAACATGATTTTAAAGGACCAGTGTGTAGGATTTAGTGAAATCTAGGGATGAAGTTGTAGATTGCAGCTAACTGAACACCGCTCGCGTCTGTATTTGATGACCTTGAGATTGAGAACGGGCTGTGATGTGTGTAGGAGAAACTAAAGTCGTCACAAAACTCACAAAAAACAAAATACAGTAGAAACATGGTGGACCTGCAGCGTCTGTAGATAAAAACATCTCATTCTAAGGTAACAAAAACACAACCATTTCCTATATTCAGGTGATTATACACTAATGAAAACATACCTATGGATATTATATTCCATTTCTGCCAATTGATCCACCGAAATGTTCCTCACTGGACCTTTAACAAGCAGCCTGTCTACGTTTTAGAGGTATTAACTGACCAACAGCTTGATTAGCCCCAGTGACTGCACAAGGGTTCACACATCCTCCTATGAGCAAACACAGGTGACTCTGAAATGTAGGCCCACACATTTAAATACTTTGGGATAACCGGGAGTCCTGCCTCCCTACACCTCCAACTCCAGCGCCAAGCTAACATGTCTCAGACCAGGAAAGTCCGTCTGAATTCAGAGAGAAAACTGATATAAATCCCTCATCAAAATCTTTACTGGATTTATTGAAATAACTGAATTTCAACTTGCAAACCCTTTTACTAAACTGTACTGCCACATTAATGTAACATGTAACTAAGTAATGCATTACTGTTAAACACTGGTGACAATTCAATTTAAGTTAAATTTAAAGCTATTAAACATACCAACATACACTGTCCTATTGTTAAGATTTAGCCTTTCCTCTGCATTGTAGTGAATCTACAGCGTGCACTCTTCCTTCTGGCTTGATATCAGCTAACAGCTCTGTTGGTGATTGACGTCTAGAAACCACCAATTAATGCACTGGACAGTCTTGACTTTAAGTTTAAGATTAAGAGAGCCAGCATCTCGTTTTAACCACATTAATAAATGATGGAGGGCTCGGGCGATTTAGTGATCATTATTTCACCTATTTAGGATGTTTAGAGGCCCTTAAATATACACTTAAAGGTGTAGTTTGACATTTGCTTTGTTGCTGAGAGTTGCATGAGAAGATTGATATCACTAAATATAAAGCTACAGCCAGAAAATGGTTAGTAAAATCTATCCTAGCAGCTCCTCTTAAGCTAAAATATTAGCTTTTTTTAACTTCCTGTGCTAGCTGTTTCCACATATACTGTATGGAACAACAAAACAATTAATTGGAAATGTACCAAATTTTGCATTAGGGCTGTACAGTTAATCAAAATATTATTGAACTTGCGAGAAGACCAATATCCAAATCGTTGAAGCTGCAGTTTTTAAATGAAGGTAAAATGTGTGACATTACAGCATTATAATGAAGTACTGTAGAGTTCTCCACATGTAAGAAAACATGTTTGTCTGGCAGAGATCATCACAAATGTCACGTTCTCGTTTCTTGTTTTTCTGTGAAATTGTGATGCAAAAATTTCCACTAATCGTGAATCATATCAGTCAAAATTATCACAATGTGATTCTTTTTTCTTTTTTACCGTATCACGCAGCCCCAGTTTGTATGTTTGCTGTTGTGTTTAAAACCAATAAAACTGCGTGAAAACCTTCTCAAAGCAATCATAACTCTATTTTCAAAAAAAAAAAAACCTCCCTCCCTCCCTTCTCAGATTTTCCAGCCTGTGGTCTGAATCTCATCACTAGCTCCTTTTCAAAACAGGCTCACAAACATCGTGATTGATTCAGCCACTATCCTCCAGGATCTCTCAATGCCTGCCTGGGCTGGAGATTAATTTCCTTTTCCTCATCTTAATTTTTACTCATCGCCTCTCCATAAAAAGGCTAAATGTCAAGCATGCCTGACTCCTTCTAGTGACACGTCTATTCCAGCAGATAATTACCATAAGGAAATAGATGCTTTAGTGTGCAGAGGGGAATTTAATTTACTCTGACATCCTCACAGCATAATGCATTCCTAAAGAAAGAGAGTTTTTCAGTTTGCAATTGACTTTTTAGATAAATTGGACTATTTAATGTGATTATCAGCCTTGAACGTCTTTGACTTATTAAGGTGTTGAAACCAATTAAGGGTTACATGCTGCTCATGCTTCCAAATGTGAAACAGTGAATACTGCTTAAAGATCCATGAAATAAGAACCAGCCGGAGCCTTTTGTTCGGTAGTCGACCGGCTACATTGCCTGATGATGTTTTGAGACTTGCCAGGTAATGATATTAATTACAGCAACATGGCTTGCTTCAGGTTGTGGATTAACCCGAAGGAGCAGAGGGTTATGTTTAGATTGATTTGCAGCCGTGGATTACAGCCCCGTACGTGTAGTATAATCTCAAAATGCTGCAAAATTAAATAATCTTATAAAACCTTGAAGCCCTCTGCCGAAACATGCTTCAGTTTGTAGGTTTTTTGTATAAGTCAAACGTCAGGATGATGATCAGCAACTCAGCCAGCGGTGAGTATTGATCCCACCTCTGCAGTAACTTCTCTAAAACCTTGGCTGAATCATTGTCCTAACAGTATTTTGCCTTTCAGCCACAGCCACACAGAGCAAAGCTGCTGTGTCACTGGGACGGGACAGTATCTGTCGTTCATGGAAGGCCACAGTCACGTTCTGACCCCTCTGCGCTCGCTGATAGCACTGAGTCACATTTCAGTCCCAGCATTCCCTCTGCGTGGCCTCTGGAGTTGGTCATCCTGCAGCCTTCTCATACCTTGATGCGTCCAAAAGCTGCAGCCTCTTCTTACCTCGCAGACAAAGCAGAGCTGGCCCTTGTGGCTTTGAGGAAGTCGCAAAGCGTTGCTGCAATCCGTAGTATGGCCGTGAAGACACAGCAGGCCACAGTGCTCCTGCTCAAAGTTCCTCCTTTTGCAACCAACTGCCTGAATGTTGTGCTTCTTAGGAGATAAGGGCAGCCTCCCACGAAAGGTGACTCAGCAATCCAGCACCCACAGCCTCTCCTGAGATAAGAGTGCTCTGTGGGGCCTGAGGACAGCGGGATACTGGGAAGAAAAGTCACAAGTAGAGAAAAACAGTGGAAGTTAAATTCACCATAACCACCACTTATTCAAGTATTAACTCTTGTAACTTAATCAGCTGTGAATATACAGCTCTGGAAGGGGGGGAAAGAAGCTCTTTTAATAGTATAAGCTTTGAGTAGATCAGTAATTTTAAACACAGTAATTACAGGAAAGATCCACTCCACCAGTTATTCATATTAGATAATACTGAAAGCACATATCTGGAAATGAGAGGTGAGTTATTTTAGCCCAACCAGAAGTGTAACTCATCATTTATTTAGAATTTCCATCAATATTAATCCTCAATACATAGGCACCCATCACTCTGTGGCTTTACACGAATGACACTTATAATTGGCATTAGGAGAAAATTGGAAAGTAGTTATTAACCATCTGAAAAGGGGGTCTGTATAGTGAGACGTGGCTGCTGCTGTGCTGTAGTTGAGTGCACAGTCCTTATATGTTATGTTCATACTATCAGCATGAATGATAACAGAAGGGAGGGAGATGAAGTAGTGCAGTCCATACTGTTGACAGCAGGCGTAGAGTGTGGTGACGGTTTACTAATTTACATTTGATGTTGTGTATCTCAGTTTCAAGTCACTTCCAAGCAGTCCTGGATTTGGATGATTGACTTTACAGCAACATTTCAAATGTTAAGAGTTAAAAAAAAGAGTCTCATACTGGAAGCGTGAAGCTAAAATATCTCTGATGGGTTGGAACTAACAGGGCCAGTTGCATAGCGTTAGGGAAAACCACATTTCAGTGAATGTAATGCATATCTGCATGATGATCTTCTGCAGGACTGAGCCAGTAACGGGAAGAAGCACTCTGTACATGCATCTTAAAACAGGAAGTAACAAAGGCTTAAAATTGTGAAAAAAAAAGAAAACAATTTGCTCAGGGTTCAGACATAATCTGGATTCTGGACACTTTGCTGATGTGATGAGGTGGGACAGGAGGCTTCGACACTAAGGGGACAATCACTGGAGAGAAAGAGCAAAGTCAAATGGATGAAACATTAAAGAGAGAGAAAGAAAAACCTCATTATATGGGAAAGAAAACAGTTGTGTTAATTTCATGGACTGCTTCAGCAGTGCCAGAACAGGTGACAGAAGGTGTCCAATATGCAAGTGAGGACCCCCCCCATCCACACACACACATACACCCCCCCACCCCAGCTTCCTCGGTGAGAATGAAATAAATAAACAATGAATGGTCCACTCTCCTCGCGCGCCTCATCCCATCTCATGCATGGCTGCCAGTAATGGTCTACTGGGTGTCAGCTTTTATTGGCACGGCACAAAGCAAGTGCCAAGGGCTCGGTGGCTCGACTCCCCGCCGCAGACTCGGCCTGTGGATAAAAGCAAGCAAAATGCCCCAGTCGAGCTCAGAGACATAGTCATGTTGGGCTGGAACGAGGAAGTGCAGTGGAGAGGGGAGGGACTCAGGGCGCAGCTCCATGGGGCCGCCGCGGCGCTGCGACCTTCTGCACATGGAGCCGGGGAGAGTTGGAAGAACTTCATACTGCAAACTCAAGGAATAGCAGGTAAAGTGACTTCCACTGCGCTTTTCAGCTCGACACTAATCTCAAAGGCTAATTCAAGACCTCTAAAATTGAGCTCGTTTTCTTCTCAAGGGTTTTTAGGAAGCATTTGCACCTGACTGGAAAAAAGACTCTCCTTATAGTTTCGGTGCAGGTGCGCCGCAGCATCAGATCCCGTTTAGTGCGCGTTATTCTCTGCTGAGTACAGGACATGTAGCGGATTGACAAACCAGAGTGCCTTTTAAAATTAAATACAGAAAAATATATGTATTTATACGCTTCATTTGTGAATAAATTGCCAGAAGTTTAACGGAAATAGAGGAATGTTCCCCGTTTTCCAAGTCTCTTTTTCTGTTGGGAACACATGGATAAATAATTTCACAATCACTTATATTTATATAAAAATACTAGGCTGATTTTTAAGATTTTCATTCTATTTATCTACGCATTTCCTTATAATTTGAGTCTGTTTAAGACGTTTTCACACTCATGTTGTAGCACCTGTTGCAACAGATGTGCGCACTCAATAAACATATAGTCCCTCTGTAGCTGAACTTTAATAAAATATTAAAAGTCACATTTTAATGTGATAATATATATTTTTTAAATAGTAACTTTTAATGAAGACGTAAAGTTTTCTGGGGCCAAACACCAAACCGTAAGTGAAAATACTTTAGCGCTGCTTAAACAGGAAATCAGCACGCAGAGACTAACCCCTGTATCTTTCATACAGTATAAATCAATAATCGATAAATCTGATAATTTCTCATACCGTTAAGCTTTGTGTTCACCTGTTCGAACCACAGTCTCAGTTGTTAAACGTCTGTGTGAAGGGAAGAGGAAAGAAAAAAAAAACATATGTAGGCAGGACTGATGAAACTTTTTACACTGCTGACAAGTTGTTCATCAACGCCCAGACGAAAAAACAAGATTCACTGTTGAGGAAATAAAAGTGTTTTCATCTTTTCAACACGTTTCAAAAAGTTCCTGTAGAAAATTGAGGCTCTGTAATATATATATATATATATATATATATATATATATATATATATATATATATATATATTTGACCACAGGCTTTTTGGATCAAAGTAAGAATGAATCCATAATTGTTACTTTAATGTGGCGTTTAATGTGTGATGTACAGCAGTGAGTCAGTGAGTGGCCATGAGTTGTTAGTTCCTATGAGCGACAGCATATTCATCTTATGTTATCTGTATTTTCTTTTTTTTTTTTCTTTTTTTAGCAAGTATAAATGTATTTAAAGTTTACTTTCAGGTAAAAATGTTATTTTTTAAAACATTTTCAGGGAAGTTAATAATTCTGTAAATTCACTCAAATCAGGCTTAAATGCAAATATTCAACAACAAAAACACTTGACAGAAGTAGAAGAAAAGATACGTTAGATTTTTAAATGTAAGATCTATACTGCATTTTAAAACTTGGAAAGGAACCCCAATACCTGCACAAATTGGACTTTGTCATTGCTCGGTTGGAACGAGAAGTGCTGAAAGTGTGCTGCAAATCTGTCTGCAGATACATCATCTTTTCTTGTCAGTAGAAACAGAAGTAGGAGGTAGGTTGGGGGGGCAGAGGAAGGCAGACAGTTATTAAAATGATTGTACTGTCTGAATAGCAGAGTAGTGAAGTGTGTCAGATGCAAATGAAGGAAAGTTCTCTGCAGTGCACCTTTACTCTCCCCTCACCCCCTCGATAGGCTCCCAGAACACATCCGCTAACACTATCTACCCACTTACACCCATACATTTCATGAATTACTGATGAGAATCTCCATGTGCATATGAACAAAGGTGACCATGCACCACATTGCTTGGCAGTGTAAGATAATCTCTTCTCCTAATGGCTGATAAGAAAGCGCCCACTGCTTCATTACTTCTCATAAAACCCACAAGAGTGAAAATTATTAATTCAGATATTTTCATTAATCGTCAGAAAGTCTGCTTAGTAACTGTAAAAGTGGAAACTTTGAGTGCCAGTGTGGATTATTTGAGTTATGATTCATGTTGTTTTGCGCATGAAATAAGAGTGAGGTCAGCATTAATGTGTGATGAAACATGTACATGAACATGTTTTATTGCAGCCAAAAGTCTTATTGTCATAAGCAGAAACATAAAAAATATTTTACATGAGCTTCCTTGGCCCTAAATCACACTTTTATTTTGTTTTTAGTGTTTAATCGTTCTATTAAAAGTAACAGATTTTTATCAAATGACAACATAAGGGTGGATTATTATTTAAAAAATTAAAAATTTGATGACATGAAACTTAAATTAATCCTAACTAAAACCCTCAAGAGGTGTCTTTTTGTGACATTTCTATACTTGAGTGTTGGTTAATGTATTCCACTGTTTGCTGTTCATTTTAAATGTACATTATATGTGTATGTTTATACATACACACCAAGCTTCCTGCTGGGTATCCAGACTTGGTGTGGTCCTCAGTATCTGTTAACGGTTTCGTTGTTTCTCATCTCCACCCAGTTCCCTGGTGTAGCTTTTGCACCTCACTATAAGCAGACGCCTCTAACCTCCCCCCACCCCCCAACAACCCACCACCACGATCCACCAAACACACACACACACACACACTCACACACACACACACACACACACACACGCAAGAGGACGACCGAGAATTCTGTCAACCCACAAGCCTCTTCCTGCCTCTCCTCACTTGACGTACGTAAAACTTTTCCAGTCCCCCTGCGCTATATGTCAGAAGTCTTTCTGTGACTTCCATTTCACTGGCTGAAAGATTCCACCTGCCCCCAGTTCACACACACACACACACACACACACACACACACACACACACACACACACTCACACATCCAGCTACAACCAGGACATGAGCAATAATGGTTAAAAAAAAAAAAAAAGTTTGATTTGATTGAATAAATGAGAAAAACGTTATGACTGGTCATTTTTTAATTGCACCTGCTCTTATAGTACAGACACAGCGTCTAAAGATTGAGCTTCAACTACACAACAATGCGGGGAAAGTTTTATAAATAGCAACAAAACTGTCTGTAACATTAGAAAATAAAAAACAGCATAAAAATAGTATCACTTATAGCTACTTCCTGACTATTCTGTGTGCACCTTACTTTCCACATGCCTACGCAAGTGGGTTGTGGCTGAATGTAGGAACTCTCTTTTTTATTCCTGTCGAAGCCCCCCCGCCAACACATCCGTGTTTCCCCTCGCACCATCTGCCCAGAAAAAAAGGGCACATGAGAATATCCCCTCCCCCCGCCTCCCCTCTGCCCCCGACCTCCAAACTCCAGATGCTGAAGAACGCCGCTGCAGAGTCATAGCTCAGCAGAGTAACACCCAACACCCCTGTGTTGTGCCCGAACAAATCATCTGCACCAGTGACCTTTGCCCCATCTTCTCTTCCGCTCACACTTGCATCCTGGGCGTCTTTAGGCCACCGAGCTCCTGACTTGACTCCGCAGAATACTGTGCGTTGCGACAGAGCGGCCCGGTCGCTTCCCACTATTTGTTCCAAATGTGTGGAGCCATCTGTCAGTAAAACAGGAAGGCCTAGGTTCCCCTTCTCCCTTGGGCTCGTTTCGCTATTTTCGGGAGCTTCACTTCTCCCTGAGTGGCTGCTTGGACTGGGCAGCGGCCCCACCAAGGGCTTCTTGAAGTGGCGGAGCTGGGGCTGAGGCTGTCGGGCCCATCTGCTGCAGGCTTGAGGGCCATCCATTATTAATGGGGCCACGAGCACTGGTGACTCCTCAGATATTCAGCCCTGGCCAAAAGATCGCTTCTAAAAAATAAATAAAGAGAACTTCTCTGTCCTCCGGCCTGCTTTTCTCTCTTTCTTCTTTTCTCTCTGCACCTTCCTGTTGCGCTTGCTCTTCTGACTTCTTGCCCTTGCGTTGCTATCTCTGCTTCTATACCTATCTCGCCGCTTTTTCTGTCTCCTCTCTCTTGCTCTCCCTCTCTTTGTTTCTCATCGTGGCTCGCATGCGTCTGTGCTCAGGCCGCGGGCTCAGCGATGCATGCTCAGTAAATTAGAGAGAACATGAGCGCAGATCAGCTGGGCACGGCAAACACCCGCATCCTCGTGACCTGGGGGCCAGTTAATTTTCTGCTTAATTTTGCGGCAGTCAGTTTGCATTTTTGGATGATTACGTGGCAGGAAATTAACAATAAATAACAAATGTGGTCTGAAAGCCCATTCCCGGCAACCCCACGCTACCAGCGGGCCCCATCAGCCGGAGCCAAGCCGCTCTTCAAGCTCAGTCTCTCTGTCAGACTTGTAATGAAAATGTCTGTAATTCTTTGTAATGTAATGTGGGGGACAGCGGTGTGTCTGCAGCTGTGACAAGAGTGATCTCACTGAGGTGGCGAAGTCACACCGAGAAGTACACCCTTTACTCCACTCTAGCTTTTTATAATGTTGTTTCTTCAGCTTGCACTTGATTAAACTTACACACATCTACATCTCCATCTCTCTCCCATTAGAGTACCTGCACCGCATGGAGACAGAGGAGGCCCAGGAAATGGCCCAGATGCCAGGTAAAAGACTGCCTACTGCATGATTGAGCTGTAGAGTGCAAAAGGTAGATACAATAGGCCCACACACAGGCTCTTACACCACCCTGGAGGTAATTTTGCTTCCCCTGAATGAGACACGTAGAGGGGTTGCATGGTGAGTGATGGGTGTTCGATGGTGTGTGTCTCCCCAGGCAGGGACAGCCCCCCTGCCAATGAAGCATCCGAGGAGGCAGAGGAGCCCATGGCCGTCCCTGAGGACCTGTCAGCCAGCTCCACCCACCAGCAGAACAACAGAGGGGACAAAGGTACGAGGCAACATCTCACCAAACGCACCCACAGCCAGTCAGAACATCACTGATGCTTGTGTAAATTAAGAATAAGCAGCGTTGATGTGAGTGTATCCCATGAAGCAGCAATCAAAAAGAGTCAAAACCACTGCAGTGCCTTTCCCAATAGTAATTTATTTATTCCCAAAGCATCCAAATCAGAGTAAAACGCTTAAATGAAAGTAATGTCAGTATCAAAAGCCTAACATATATATATAAAAAGCATAAAAATGTTTTTATAACTTAATCCCATGCATATCCAGTGGGAGATATTTGCCGTTCCAAATCCCTTGGAAAAATTAATTTAAAGCTGCAAAGAGACACATTTAGGTCATTGGCAGAAAAAGGTAAAAAATAAATAAATAAATAAATCCCTTTGATCCATGGCATGTCATTAATAAGCCGAATCTTAAGGAATAGCTAATGTGGCCTTGATTTGAGTTTGTGAACACCCAGCCAGGGAATATCATGGTGAAAATAAGGATGAAGCGTGCTAGGGGGATTCACATCGGCGGCGTATATTTATCTCAAGTCTCCTAACGTGGGTGGCTTGTGAAAAAACAGGAAATGTTCAAGGTGGGATCATTATTGGTCATTAATAGCTAATCGGTTTGACATGACAGCAAGATGAATCAGACATAACATGCAGTTTTAATAGGATAAATAGTGTAGGTATTATGTTTGCTTATTATTATGGTTTATTCATGAGATTCGTAGCACGTCCAAGCACGTTAATATGTCCACTGAAATGTTAGGGGCCGTCACAGCGTTCAAGATCCACATTGTCATTTATTGAATTAATTTATTAAATCTTAACCAATTACAAAGATATAGGAGAGAGATTTAAAGAATCAGACACATTTTAGGGACAGTTTTCAGACAGTTAAAGATGTGAGATGTGTAAAAAAAAAAGAAAGAAAAAGAGGTGCATTTCGTTTTCATCGTGAAAAATAATTCTACTTAAAGTCAAACATGAAGGAAAAAAAAGCCTGACAGCTGACCATCCTATCGGTGTTTTTCCGCTTATCCAGATAACGGCAAAGATTAGCAACACACAGTCAAAAATAAAATGTGAGAGGAAACTGAAATAGGATGTGTAAGAGTTTCCTAAGAAGAACTTGCCATCAGACAGTTTCAACACTCCTGGAGATAAAGAGTTCAGGAACAGGGCCAAGCTCTCAGAGATCAGCGCATCACTACACCACATAGGTCACACACCTGCACTAACACTTACTCACAAAGGCTCGCTGTCTGACTTTACAACTGCTGAGATGTCGGGCAGGAATCTCTGAACAAGTCCTGAGACGGCGTCTAAACAATTAAAACACGTTAAGTGTAGTTTGTAGAGCCACGTTTTGTACGACTGTGTAATGGGTGTTTGGTGCAATACAGGAAAAAAATGGGCAGATGCTTTAAATGTGCGACCTTTATCGGCGGCATGTAAAGACGGTAAAGAAGGCACAGCTGGATGTATGACTTAATATGTAAGTTTCTGTTCATTCCCTACACAGTGTGATCACTTCGCATGTGTCTATATAGGGACAGAGAGAAAGAGCCCAAAGAAGGGAAGTGCAAGTATCTGGTACATCTATGCATCGCTGCCTTTGTGATAAAAGCCAGAATGAGTTATAATTATCACCCAGGATCATGTGCTGCTCAGTTCTCTGTTGTGAAAAAAGGCAAAAAGCAGGGGGACTATATGTGGGACACGGGACCTCAAAGTATCGAAAGCTCAAAACCTCAAAACCCAGGTTGTTTCCTGTTGCAAATAAGTCTTCACAGCCTGGGATCATCATTGTTGCTGCACTTTAACACATATACGACTGAGGTTCAAAGTCAGCTTTATTTTGTCGTTGACAGTAATTGTCACAAAAAAATGCAAGCTAGATAAATTGTATTGTCTTGTGTGGCTTTAACTGAAAATGAGCATGGAGACGTATTGTTACAGTACATTTGGTAAAAAGTCACAAGATGACTCTCAACATCCCGGTGAAATGATTTCTCTTTCACTTTCAGTGATTCAAATGGAGCCTTTGCTATTTCAGAGACCTGAGACTAAGAGGGAGACTGAGCTGAGTCTAGTTCCCGAAAACATGGAGGCGAATTTCTTTTTTTTCTTTTTTTTCTTTTTACAGTGTGAGGGGAAAAGCAGGCTGTTTTTGGTGTTCCTGCAAGTCGTGTCGAATGTGTTGCTGGCGTGGTTTAACACATGTGGTTCCACTATCTTGCACACAAGGTTATTTTCAGGCAGTGAGAGCAGCAGTAGTCAGTAACAGGAACCTCCAGCAGGCTCCCTGTGTTTCTACACTGCAACTAACACACTTGCTTTCTATCAACCATCGACCTCTTTCAGTACAGCTTGATTATTTCTTCTTTTTAATGCCCGAAAATGCTTCTTTTACACTAATGCTTTTTAAAAAAAAAAAATCTGTTTGTCACTTCTCTCAGTATTTGTCATCGTTTCGTTCTCCACAACGTGTTACCCCTAACACATTCAATATAAACTTTTTATTGCGACCTGTTTTGTTTGTCTACGATGTGATCTGACACTTGCTTCCCAAAATGAGCAAATCAGGATGTGTCACCGTGACAAACATGACATAAAGTAAAAAGCCTTCTTCCTATTCCCAATTCAGTCACAACTTCCCCATATCCATGAGAAGTGGGTGGCAGCCCAATGTTCATGGTTCCCTTCTGTCTGCTTTAGCCGGCTGATAACCTGAGAGCCTTGCTGGTGTATTAAATGTCTCAGGAACTGACGACTAAACATAAAGGTGTTTTAACAATTCTGAAATAATATGGCTTATGTACAATATAAACTTGCTTTAGGGTTATTCCTGGATCAGTGGCTACATTCCCATGTACAGATAAATGCCTCTTTTTCCAATTCTGAGCAAGGCACAAGTCTGTGTATGTCTTTATGTTGGTACATCATTTCACAACTCCCTGCTGGCTTTAGAAAAGTACTTTAGTTACTCAGAAAATTGTGGCAATCAGAGGTTTTGTGGCTAAAACCATAAATTGAATTAGAAGGGTTGAAGTGGTGTAGCCACTTATCGAGTTTTGCTTTCGAACCCTGTGATATGCAAATGGGACAAACTCGATCACTTGCACTAAAAAAAAATCCCTTTTACCTTACTTTTTTCTGACACTTACGTCATCATTAAACTGCTTATGCCTGACTGAAACACCTTGGTGGTTCAAGTGAGAAATTCACACGTAACCTTTTGCAACATGTGCAGCGTAGTCCTAGTCTCCAAAAAGATGACTCTGACTCTGTTCAGTGCAGGTTGTAGCACGTGTTCATCTCCACTGCTCTTCACAAACCGCCACAGAAGGTGTGAACATGTCGTACGTTGATGATTCCCGACCAGGCGAGCCGTGGAGGAATGTGGAGTAGCTAAAGTAATTTGAAAAAAAAAACATTCTCATATTGAGTCACCTGAACACAACTTATTGAGAGTGTGTGTGAGCTGGCGAGCGAAGAGAAGTTGTAACTGTAATGGTTAAAAGTAAGAATAAATGGTAATAGATAATGTTATGCTAAAAGAATGGATAAACAGTTGAAATAGCTCATCTCAGCTCAAATGAACACATGCATGGTTAGAATTGATAGCGTTAACGTTTAAATAGTAAGCTGAAAGTATTGGATAAATAGTTGAAATAGCTAAATAGTTAAGCCCAAATTAAGGGAGTTTGATAAAAGTAAAAGAAAATGGTTAAAATAAATGGTGGTGTGGATGAAGAGTTCCTATTACAGGTTATCTGTTAACCTGTGTAACACCAGTTAACTCCTAAATGAAAGTAAAAGCACAATAATAGTTTTGTGAATTTTGTGTTGAAATACAGTAGATCCCCACTGACATGCATAATTAGCTTTGTTGCATTGTAATTGTATTTTTAATGCACACGTTTTATATATAATGTGTAATATGTAATTTTAGCACCATTTCTTTTTCCTTTTTTTATTAACAGCGAAGCCTTTCCTTCCCTTTGCGTGTTCGGGTGGTGTCTCAGATGAGAAGATTGTCACGCAACAGCAAATTAAAAAAAAAAAATGTTGTGTGGAGATCGGACAATCGGATTATGTGACTTTGATCATAAACATTTCATGATCCTGTGCTGTTTGTTCTGTAAATTTCACTCCACCTCTTGCTCTCGATGGGAAACATTATGTACATTTGGGGATTTATTGTTCCCTTGGTTGCTCTCGGTGAAAACAAGACTCCTGCAGAAAAAAAACAAAAAACGTTTCAGTTACAGGCTGTTTTACAATTCCTTTCCCGTGCTTCCCTTTCTGTCACTTCTCCATAATTCTTGGTATTTCAGTTAGACAGGCCCTCTTTCTGAAGCTTCCCCTTTTCCATAGATTCCTATATTTCATGATTTCCACTTCTTCCTCTTCAGTTGTACAAACAGAGGTAGAGGCATGGGGAAATCAGGCTGCCACCATGACATGCAAACCACAGGTCTGTAGCCGTGGGACTTGCATGATCTGTCAGTTCTCTTAAATGCTTCAAAATGTCTCTGGTGGGAAAAAGAAGGAGCTGGTAGTTCAACACACAGGACATTTCTCTTTTCTGATTTATTTTGGGAACATCAGTCATCAAACAGTGTGTAATTGTTGCATGAATAACAGTCTGCATTTAATTTCTGTACCCTTGTAATCACAGGAATTCGACAGACTAAAAAGGCCAAATGTGAGTGTGTCTTGTGTGTGTTCATTGTGCTCTGTTGCTCTGATAGACACCGCTGTCGTCCCTAGTTTCACACTGCTTCCTGTGTCTCTGTTTCCTGTTTATCTTGCTGTCATTTGTTTCACCAAAGTGTGATGGTGTGAGATGATCTATGTTTCTTCATCACTGACATCCTCAAACAGCAGACATGCGATTCCACCTGTGAATCCTTATGAAATATACTATGCTGCTTTGAAAAGATGAGCAGTGGAGTCTACAGTTTAAACGAGTGGGCTGTGGGTTGATCTTATCTGCTGTTTGTTGATGTTGTTTCTCAGGCTGAATTCAGAAAAACGCCTGAAATGAGGGGAAGTTTTTGAAGTTTTGATGCAGCATCCCGGTAAACATGAAAATGTTGCGCACTAAAGGAGGTTTGTCGTTACGTTATTGCCGTTGTTGCTCTAGTTGTGTTACACTGCAGTTGTTACATACAGTGTCTATCCCAACATACAGAGGGAATGAACAGAACCATACTGACCACAGCACTGTATTAAAGTTCAGTTTCATGGCTGCGAGAGTTCATCAACATAGTCTCTATTGAGTGAGTGAGTCATTTATCTGAGTACGAAACAAAAACGTCTGAAATTCAAAGGTTTCTGAAACCATCTTACCAAAATAAAAGGTCAAACAATAAGGCAAAGGTGAATTTAACAATAACAACTGGTCAGGTAAATTATGAAATAAGTATAATGTTTAAACAACTAAAATAGAGGGATCAGGGTCGGGAGGGTTACCTTAAAAATGAAATCCATTACATTCACTAATTACCTTTAAAAAATGTAGTCAATAATCCAAACATCACAATATTAAAGTAAGCAACCTTTGAAAAGAAGATGGAAAGATTTTAAGCATGAAAAATGTGTCCTCTGCTTTATTTTTAAAGAAAAACGGATTTATTTTAAAATTGCAATCCGATTAAGTTATTTACCTTGTTTTGTATCCTGTGCTTAGTGACATGTAATCTATTACTCCCCAAGCCTGTTAGTACTACTTAAAAAACAAAAATAATGACAGAATAAAACTATAGTTTTACTTAAAATGAAGAAACAAAATTAAAAAGAGGCTAATTTGTAAGACAAAATAAATTCTCTTGCATCTAATTAATTATAAAGGATCAGTTATGTAAAGTGAATATAATGACCAAACCTCCATTAGAAAGAAGTGATTCAGTCAAATAGGTTCACAAAATTGTTTCCCCAACACTGTAAAACCAAATAAGTTACTTTCACTTAAGAAATGGTTGGAAATTGTAAGTAAAACTGACTCAATTTTGTCAATTTTATTCGTACTGTGAAAACAAAAAACCTAGTACTTAAGAGTATTTCTGACTTACAAAATTGAGTTTGTGTTACTTAAAATCTTAACAGTATTTTTGAGTTAGAATAACTTACATTACAGTGTATTATGAAGTCAGAACCAGAACAAAGGCACACTGTTACAGTAAGCAGCTCTATCTATTCTCACATCACATTGACAAACTGCCCATCTTCAGCATATAACATCATGACAGATCCATGCTCGTATTCTAAACCGTGGCCCCCCCTTGCCCTCTTTTCCAGCCTGTAACATTAAAGTTGAGGCTCGCAGTGATGAGGAGAATGGGCTGGCCTGTGACATGAATGGCGTGGAGGAGGAGGAGTGCGCGGAAGACTTGCGCGTGATCGATGCCTCGGGGGCCAAGGTGAACGGCTCACAGCCGAGCCCCGAAGCCAAAGCCTTCTCCTCGGCCGGCGGTATCCGGCTGCCCAACGGGAAGCTCAAGTGTGATATCTGTGGGATAGTTTGCATTGGCCCCAATGTGTTGATGGTGCACAAGCGAAGCCACACTGGTAAGCCGTCTGCAATCCTTCTTCCCCTTCCTTTGCACCCATGTTCACTGTTAGTATGAGAGGATGGATCAGGGGTAGAAAGGTGGCTCCCCCTCATGCTTAGAGCATTTCTTTAGACTTTAAAAGTCAAAAATGAAGTGAGTTGTACTGTAGCTTTGTGTCTTCTTTGCCTACACACAAACATAAGTGATAGAGTCTTAGAAATAAACTTTAAAGCCTGTTCTTATGTTTGCAGTCACCCTTATACTCAGTAGTTGTAATGGCATCCTCGCGTTTGGCTCTGTGCATGTAGACCCTCCTATCGTGCGTGAAATAGACTTTGAGCATACCATTAGCGTTCATTATTGTTCATCTAAATGACTGAATTACCACATGACAAGCAACAGTAACTGATCAAATTATTGTGCGATAAAGTAGCAGAGACGAACTTGGTCAGGAAAAAAAAAAAAAAAAAACATGCCCTCAGTTGAGAAACAGGATATCTGCTGCAATTAAATGGAATCTCTATGAACTGACAATTATCTGCCTATTAAAAGTTTTTCAAATTTCAAAATTGATATTCTATTGTAATGAAGCCAAAGCAGTGGTGGGGAACATTTTTGAAAAAGGCACTTAACTGTCAAGCTTTAGAAACTAATGAAACTCAAAATGGAAGAAAGGAACACTAGACTAATGTAAATGCAAAAGAAAGTACAATAAAAGATATAATGAAGTGCCTCCTATTTAAATAGAAAATATTCTGTGGTGAGTCTTTGCTCCTGAAATGCATTTTTAATGAATTTCCTTTTTTATATATTTTTGCTGCTTCACTGGTGACTCTTATTTTATGGGGGGCCTTTGAAAAAGAAAAAAAAAAAGCCATATTAAAACGTTCTCACAGAATGCCACAACACTCGGAGAGGCTGGATATTGGTTTATTCCAGAAGCGCTGATCAGGAAGACTGGCTCTCAACACAAAGTGTTTCCTTTGCTTTATTCAAATGAGGCTGAATTTGCATTGTGATGTGCCGCTCTTATTTTAGAGACGAAGAAGAGGAAAAAATGAGATTTTCAGATCAAATTGACCTAGGCAATGGTGCATTACGGAACTGGCAGGCTGAGTCTGAAAGGCTCTTGTTCGATCAGAGCGCCAGAAGTCGGTGGGGCAGGGGGAGCATGGAGAGATGGAGTGTCACTCTGCTGTGAAACCCTCCCACAGGCTGCTGGATCACTCTCTGCCCTAGAGACGCTCCATCATCCGGCTTGTTCTGCCGCTCGGGATTGCTTGTAGTGCAGTGACCCTGCATTCCCACAGCAGCAACATGCTTTTTCATCCACATAGAGAAGACTTTGTGCTTTTATTGTTGTCAGTGGAGGGATCAAACATACAGTGGTGAGATTAGAGAGAGTAGTGCAATCAAGAAAACATTAAAAATCATGAACTGCCTGGTAGGGTACTTAAAAAAAACATAAAAATCGGGTGCTAGTAAAACATACAAGTTATCCTTTTTCATTTTTTTGTGTGTGTTTTATCTGCATCTCTGTAGAGTAATGTCTGTTGTGTTCTTGTCCTCAGGAGAACGTCCTTTCCAGTGCAGCCAGTGCGGTGCCTCTTTCACCCAGAAGGGCAACCTCCTGCGACACATCAAGCTCCATTCAGGGGAAAAACCCTTCAAGTGTCACCTGTGCAGCTACGCCTGCCGCAGGAGGGACGCCCTCACCGGCCATTTACGCACCCATTCGGGTGAGTATGCGCAGCTCTCCCTCACTGAAAACCACTCGTGGTGTTTCTAGGACTGCTGCGTGGAAGCCTTTACAAAAGGCATGACATGTTCTGCAGTGCATACAGTGAGAGCTATGTAAGGGGAAGTTGACAGGGTGTAGATATGGTGTCACTTTTTTTTTTGCAAATAGTTTGCAGAAGTATGTGTTAATGAAATTTTTGGGTGTAAACAGTACACTTACAAAGCCTGCTCTTAATATTTTAGTAGTAGTATCTGTACTTAGAACAGTGAAACCATAACCTGCTAATTGTACACCAGTTTTAAATTAAATCAATTTGCACATTCAACTGCTTTAAAGGTGCAATCAGCGTTTCTAATCCAATATGCTTTTTGTCAAATTCAGCCAGGTTGAGCTGCTCTGATTGGCTGTGCAGCTTCGACTGTCACTAAAATATGATTCTGAAACGATTTAAGGAGAGAAATAGGCAACACAATAACAGAATCTTGATTCATATTTGATCAGCACTGCCTAGTGGCAAGAAGTAGACTAATTTCTCCATAAGACTGTATGCTATGTTTATTGCAGCCAATGAAGCTCCCCCTGCTGGCTGTTACATAAAATGCAGGTTTAAGACACTTCTGCCCTGGCTTTACTTCACAGACCCAGCAGCTTTGTCCTTTATACATGAGATATTTGACAGTGAGACTTTATTTATTTATTTTACTGTCGTCAAATCCCATGAAAGGGTTAAACCAGCAGTGTGTTATTCTGACTCTCATCCCTACTGTGTTTGTGACTCATCTTCAATCCCATTCATTCCTCGCAGGGTCACTGTGATGATGATGAATAATGTTCATCCAGTGAAACAAAGCGGCTCATTTACGTGTTGTTTTTTTTTAGCATTCTTCTGAGCTCTATCTTAGATTTTGGTCTACAGCAAAGAGGAATAAGCTATAGTTGTGGTTTATGCTCAGAGTAGCCAGAATTTCCCACTAAAACATCTGACCAGTCAACATAAGGATTTCTTTGTTTTGTATTTTATATATTCAATAGACTATGTTTCACAACTGTGGGTCTATAATTATGTAGTCTTCTCTACAAAGCCAGGAAGAAACTGCTGCCGGACTCAATCCTTTATTTATTTATTTTGAATTGAGTCTATACAGGAATCCGCTTATAAAAAACCCTCCATGAGTTGGACAAGTTTTTATCTGTAGAATAGAAACTCCCCCAAGTTACTTCCCGAATTCCCCCCAAAAAATCCAACACAGGACATTACCTCAGTAGTAGCTGGCTACAACCAAACTCATGATGCCATACCAAGAAGAAATGTGATGGTTTTGCACTGGACTTCCCAAAAAACTGTCACTGTGAGTTAAACAAAGTGGGTGGAACAGCCAGGCCATTTCCTTGGGTTTTCTGTCAAAGTTTATGTAGGTGGTGCTTTTTAAAAAAAAATCTTCTTCACCTAGTTTGTCTTCTATTTATTCCAGTCAAACTAGAAATAAAAAAGCCATCATTTCCTGTGTTTTTCCAGGAAATAGCTACCTAATAGGGCATTTAGAACAGCAGATTGAACTAACTAAAGCTTCAAGCATTATTGTGTAACTAAACCAAAGTGTATTCATTTAAAAATGCCATATACTTATATAAATAAATAAATAATATCAGGCATCACATAGAATATTACACTGCTCTGTTCACTTACATAATGTTATTTGTTGCAGTCGGAAAACCCCACAAGTGTGCTTACTGTGGGCGGAGTTACAAACAGCGCAGCTCACTGGAGGAGCACAAGGAGCGATGTCACAACTACCTCCAGTGCATGGGCCTGCAGAACAGCATATACACAGGTTGGTGCCTCACGTGACGCACACTGAGCTGTCACCCAAATATAATGACCTACTTTAGTCTAAGTGCAGGACTCACTGTGCATGCAACAGCAGTCTACCATGCCGACATTGTTGCTGTTACTAAACGCTCCAACAAGTCAGGCAGAAGTTATTTAGCCATTAAAGAGCTAATTAAGTCAAATTAATCATGTTGTCAGTGTAAAGTTCTGTATGTGGTCATATATAGTCAGCCAGTCATAAACTGAATGAACAAAAAATTCTTGAGAAACACATCTACATCTGTGAGCATGAACAGATTCTATATTTATAGACCAAGTGCTTCACATGTGTCAGAATAGTCCGCTCTGTGCTCTGTGAGAAAAAGTACCATCGTGTGTTATCAGGCGCCAGTTCATCACTTTAAACAGAACAAACTCAACTTACTTTGACTCTGAAATCTACTTTTCTGTCTTGCTTTCCAGTAATAAAGGAAGAAAGCAACCAGAATGAGCAGAGGGAAGACTTAAGCCAGACGGGATCTGACAGAGCCTTGGTGCTAGACAGACTAGCTAATAATGTAGCTAAGCGTAAGAGCACTATGCCACAGAAGTTTGTGGGTAAGGGCTGAAATCTGCTTCTTTTGTGTAAATATAATGTCGCTGCATTTGATGAAAAAAAAAACCTGTTACTGCTGCACGTATAAAGCTGCATAGGTTAATTTGTTTTGCCACCCTGGCTCTGCAGAATGCATGCAGACAAAAGGTCTATTTTTGCAGTTCAGCCTGATGTAGGAATTGTTAATTTAACTTCTTTATTTACTTTTTGAAAAGGCTGTGATTTGTTATTAATCCTGTATATTAATTTTACATTAAGATGATAGTAATCTTCATAAAAAAAGAGGGTGAAATAAAGTATTAAGAAGCTGAGGGAAGTGGTAGAATCAGACCATGAGACCAGAAAAAACAATGGTGAGTCATTTTCAAACTCAGCTAGGGAGGAGTAACCTCAGTATTAAGATCACAGGATGTAGACGAAAGTTTAAGTGTGTGAGTAACCTTCACGTTCTTCACACATGTCTCTCTCTGGTCTCTCAGGTGACAAACGTCTGTCAGACCTCTCCTACGATGGAGGAACAGGTGAGCTGATTCAGCCCCACGTCATCGACCAGGCCATCAACAGCGCCATCAGCTACCTGGGGGCCGAGTCGCTCCGGCCTCTGGTCCAGACCTCCCCGGCCTCCTCTTCTGACGTGGGCCTCAGCTCCATGTTCCCTCTCCACAAGCAGGCGCCCGAGGGCCACGCGGGGACGGGCTTGTCAGCCAAAGACAGCGCAGCTGAGAACCTGCTGCTGCTGTCTAACTCCAAGTCTGCCTCCAGTGAGAAGGACGGCTCACCCAGCCACAGCGGCCAGGACTCCACAGACACCGAGAGCAACAATGAGGATCGCCCAGGCGGGACGGCCACCGGCCTCATCTACCTGACCAACCACATCACCTCAGGGGTGAGGAATGGCGTGCTGGTGAAGGAGGAGCAGCAGAGGCAGTACGAAGCCATCCGGGCAAGCATCGAGATGGCCTCCGAGGGTTTCAAGGTGGTGACGGCAGACGGGGAGCAGGTGAGGGCGTACCGGTGCGAACACTGCCGCGTTCTCTTCCTCGACCACGTCATGTACACCATTCACATGGGCTGCCATGGCTTCAGAGACCCCTTCGAGTGCAACCTCTGTGGTCACCGGAGTCAAGACCGATACGAGTTCTCCTCTCACATAACGCGAGGGGAGCATCGCTACTGAGCCCCAGAGAACGCACACACTTTCACACAGACAAACAGGTGTACGTATGAAAAACATGCCACACTCACTCATTGACATCCCCCTGAAATAAATGCATAGAAAGAAAATGAGACGTAATGTATAATACACTGTTGATGTCTGAAAGTTGTGTTTTTTTTATACAAAGTATGCATGTTTGTTGGACACAGATAAATGTGAACTACTATTAAAAAAATGCATTTACTTTAATTTCAAATGAAGACTAGTTCATCAGAATAATGTTCAGTTACTGTTCCACAGCCTACATAGGATTTAAATCATGTATTTACAGTTGCCACATGTATAAAATGTATAAATGTGTCTTTTCTTTTGGAAAACCAGGCAGCAACTTTTCTTCTAGATTTAAAATAGAAAAGATATCCACCCTTACATTTAAAAACCACTGAACTGAAGTGTCTGAAATGTCAATAAAATATTCTATTCTGCAGTTTTCAGTGCAGTAAAACCTCCATTTTAATATTGGTATAAAACAATCAATGTAGATTCCAAAGTTTCAACCTGTTCTTGTATTTGTAACAACCTACGTATTATTTATATCACATTTACACGCCTGTGTGTTTTTGTATTTATTACAGTGATCGATGTTTGTCTGTAGGGTAGGTAATAAAAGCTGCATCTCTCTCTGTCCAATTGTACTAAATGTGTTTGAGGTGAAAACATGACTGCTGCTGGAAGCTTTAGTTTTATCAAAAGAAAATGTTATCAAGGCCTTTTGTTATATACCTGATGGCTATGGATTGTTTCACTCACAAAATGAAAATTAGCCGTTCGAGGTTTGAAGGAGCTTTATGCTTGCAAAATATCAATAAAGGATATTTTATATATGCACAAAGAGTGGGGAAGTGTTTTGTCTTTCACTGAATGAGTGTTTATTATTGATGAAATAGTTTAATATTATTTTAATTAAAGGATACTCAATGGCAATTGTATATGATTTTAACAGAATAGCTTTTCTTTCCTGCACTATAATCACAAAGAATATGGAAATGTTCACTTATATAATAATGATTTCTGGAGTTAATGCAAAGTTTCTCTGAGTTTTAGTGTATCATTTTCGCTTCTTAAGAAATGTGGAGATTTCATTTCACACTCTGGAACCTTCTGAAATAATTAAGTTTAGATGTCATTCAAGATGCTGCTCACTCCCACCTGTCAAGGAAGAGCCAAGAATGACTGGCATCTGAGTACAAAACAGAAAAACACTGAACACACTGATGGAACATTTACAGTGAGAGGTGAATAAATAAACACTTCTCCCCATGCTGTACAATTAAACTGTGTGGTTGCAAAGTACCGAATAGATTTAGCAAAAAATAAAGCATCAAATATAAATCTTTTCTTCAGTGTTTTTGTAGTTATAAAGCATTATTTAAAGCTAAAAACATTCATTTATATTGTCTTATAATTTACCAAGGATGCCAGAGTAAACAGGGCTAACACATCACAGTGGCATTTGTCTGCACAGAGACCCTCGTGTTAAAATTGAGACATCAAGGGAGTTCTGGTGCCATAAGCAGCACACCCACAAAAGGGTGTGTGAGAGTGTGGAGTTGCTCAGTGCACACACACACACACACACACACACACACACACACACACACACACACACACACACACACACACACACACACACACACACACACACACACACACACACCAGCATGTCAACATGTGCCGTGTCCAGGACCTGAAGAGTCCCGCTGGTCCTCTGAGGAGCAGCAGCAGCAGAGAGCTGGGACAGAGAGGATCAGGCACTGGAGCAGAAGGCAGGGGCCGGGGCTCTGAGGGCCAGGCCTGTCTGGAGAGGCTCAGCCGAGGCCGATAGTGGAGCTCGGAGGCGTTGTGCAGCGACAGACTCGTCCAGATGGCTGCTGTGTGATTTAGCAGAAACGGGAAGCAGCTGTGGTCAGCACTGAGCCCCCTCCCACGCTTGACTGGGACCAAACAGGGGAGGGAGGGCATTTGCATGAGAGGGATAATCTGGCCAACCAACTCGGGCCCTGCCAGAATCCCAAATCTCACTTCCCCTTTCAGCCAGCTGACTGAAATACTCAGACTCCACCATTTGTGCTGTTAACAGGGTCCAACAAGATGTTGGTAGATTCTTCACACTTTACATGACTGAATATTCACTGCAAACTTTGTGAAGTAAGTCGCTGTTTAAATTCAACTGGTGTTTCTCAACATTTGGGGCCGACTGCACAATTAAATGCACAATTAGATATAACATCTGATTGCCCCTCTTGGCTTTTTTTCACATGACTGGATGTCTATTTGGGAATGGGCAATGAGCAAATGGGCCCTTCTGCATACTTGATTCTGGGCATCAAGTTCCAGTGATGGAAAGTAACTAAATACACTCACTACTCAAGGTACTTGTTATATACTTGTTATACTTAAGTATTTTTATTTTATGCTATTTTATAACTACATTTCAGAAAAGGAATATTGTTATTTTCCTCTACTACATTAAATACACTGGATCAAATATTAAACCAGTGGTTCTTAATCTATCTGGTTTATGACAAGTTACAAAAAAACAAGTCTGTTTTGGGCCCCTTGTCACGTTTCAGATGTCCAAGAGTTGTCAGCAGTTCCACCAGACGTTTCCCCTTAAACTTCACTCATGGTTTCATTTGAAAGTGTTTGAGGCCCAAAGAGGTCAAATTCACAAAAAAGTGAAAGAGTGTAAGAAATATATATAAATGTGTGCAGCAGAACATGTGTTTTGCTTTAACTATCTCACAACCCCTCAGATGTATCCTCTGCACCACTTGGAATAACTACACTAAACTAACTTAATATATAATATATAATAATAATATAATAATACTTAAAACAAGTTGCAACTCAACCAGCTACAACAGTAAAATGCTACTAATGCACTGATGCATCAGTGTTATAAACAACCTATTTAATATATTATTAATATTAATATATAATAGTAAAACACTAAAACCCCTTTCAACAAAAAGCAGTATGTTTACTTTTAATACTTCAAAGTTATTATTATTGATAAATGGTGCAAGTACGTATTTAAACTACTGAAAACACTCTGATACAGATACAGTCAGAAATGCAACAGAAGACCAGCAGGTGTATCTATTTACAGTGAACTCAAACAAACTCATGTTGCTTTACTAATAAAGCTGTAAGTAATGATAAAAAACATTTCAGATTTAATGCTGCAAATGGCGGTAACGGAGTAGTTATCCAAAATATACATATGAAGGCAGTTTGAATGTGTGGAAATGGCAGACCCACCACCAACAATGAAAACTACTATATAATAATTACATAATGTAAATACATTAAAGGGATATTGCTGAAAAAAATGCCGATTTTTTCTTTTGCTTATACTTTGGTATTTTTTGACTTGGAGTGAAATTCATTCATAAATACACATTGACCCTTACATAGTGCAGGAACAGGCATTCAGGAGTATGAATGAAAGAGGCGCCATTCACTCTAATACAAGTCAGTGTACAATAAAAAGGATTTTAAAGGCTGTTATTTAATACCATAAAACCTCAACTACAACTGAACTCAGCCTGCCTTTATTTGGAACAGGCTTCTATATGGGACAGGACTTTTAATGTGAAATACTATCAGATTATTTATTTAAACCAGTATGAATATAACTTATTTAAGAACTAGGCTATTGAATAACAATTACCCATCATTCATTAGATCATTTGAGACGTTGGTTTCATTTATGTCGTGCAGGCGTTCTAAGCAGCAACCCAGTGGGCTTTAAGAGGTTTAATACATCCCAGAGACCTTTATTTGTTAAACACTGTAGCCACTCAGGCAAATAAAGGACACCTGCCTCTAATCAGGACCCTGCTTTTAATTAACGGTAGTTACATAATGTTCATACGGCTCTATTCTCTACAGCACCGGTGTTGTGAGTTTTTAAAGCAGAGGAAAACTATGGAGTGAAACTACACTGAATATGATTTATGCACGGAAAACAAACAAAACAGTTTGATAAAGCCATCGTGCCGACCTTTATTTCACTAAAATCCAATTTGTATCCCCTTTTTATTAGTTGCTTCCCCTGTCATTGTTAATGTTTGACCACAGCTGTGGAGTGTGGGAGAAGTTTGCTTTAACCACTGATCTCTGGGAACTTTATACCAAACATAAGGCAGTTATTAAAAAACAAATCCTCACCATCTCCCGGTTACTTTGTCTCTGTATACATTTCTAGCTCAGATTTGAATGACAAGCCTAAAGGCAGTAAAATTATTGTTTGTTTTCAATAAACATACTGTGTAATGTGTGTGTTTGTGACCACGTAAGCACAGATGGGACCACTGCTGCACAGCCACAGTCAAATTGAGCTACAAGCTTACACCATATGGCACCGTTTTTCGGTCCATACTCTATGGATCCCGCCAGCACCAGAGGAATTCTGTGCATCTGTCCCAGTCCAGCTGTGAGTCTCCGTCCCCGTGTACGGAGAAACGCCCGAGGGAAGGGTTGTGTGACTTCTTTCACTGCTGGCTAATTCAACAAAGTTTCAATACAGTGGCCAACCACACGCGTCTGAAATATTTATAAGGGACTTGACAAAAAGATGAAAAATGAATGAAAGTCTTTTTTCATGGTCTTCCAGATTTTCAAGATTGCTTCGTTAAATTTACATGAGAATTTCATTTCATGTGTGCACAATCTATAATTGTCCTCCTCGACAGCACAGTGCATGTCTGACCATTGAGGCACTCAACTCAAAAAACACCAGTGTTAAAAAACTCAGTGATCGATTAATCAACCTTCTGCTTGTGTGGAGGAGAGCAAGCGTCTGTCTTATTTATTAATACTAATAGCTGAGAAATTAAATACAGGTACAGAAATATATACATCTACAGCAGCCATGAGCCCCATGGATCAAGGTCATCACAATTTAAATCATGAAAAGTGCTTAATTTCTAATAGAAAGTGACACAGACTGCAGCAGTCTTAATCACCAACAGGAAGGGAGTCAAAGCTAAAGCAAAGTTTTAAGTTGGATACTTACTGTGTTGCCCAACTTCTGCGGATATGATTAACACATCCAGCCTCGGGAACATTTCAGGACAACGTTACTGAGATGTGCAAGTAAAACTCTCAACAAAGTGATCACACTGCCCTCTGTGGAGTAGATGGGGAAGAGGATTAAGTGGGGAAATGCCACAATACACCAGAGATAAACCTACAATTCATTTGTTTCAGTTCTGAGACATAAACAAAACACGTAAATCAGGGAAAACTTTAATTTGATTGTGAAAAAATAACATTTAAGCAACGCAATTAATCAACAAAAATCATTCAGGGGAGAATATCTTTGGGAATAAATGCTAAATAGTCAGAATATGACAAAAAAGGATGCTAATTGCTGTAAAGGAATTCAGACAAGAGATAATTGCTTCAACTTGAACACAACAGCAGGGTCCCTAATGCTTACATCGAACCACAAAACAGTAAAATTAAGATCCAAACAGAACAGTCTATGCATTACAATCTCCTGAAAATATTAATGCAGCACAGCGACTGCTCCACACAGAAGTCATTTAAGAATTACGTGTATGGCTGCATTTCAGACATTTTCAAAACCCACTTGTTTCAGCTGATGATGATTTGTTTTTATTCCAGGTCTGCCTGTAAGTAAGGACGAACGTTAATAGGCCACAAAACCCGAGAGGTTGGACACACAAGAGGTGGACAAAATAACCGAAACCTGCTCAGTATAACGCGATCTAACACACATCTCTGCTTTTAGAAAACAAATCTTTGTGAAGCTTTTTGGTGAGGCTTTCACAGAGTTGTTGATCTGAAACTGCAAGCTCATGTTTTTAGGCAATAGTGTAAAGTACTGCTGCCATTCTGTCCACCCACTCTATGTGGTGTGTGTGCAACACAATATTCAGCCTCTCCAGGATTTTGCAGACTTTAAGGGGATTGTTGCAGCCTAAAATGACTGATTTCACACAGATTTTTTGCAATTAATTAGTGTGAGAAAGTGAAATTTGCCCAAAAAATATTGTTGTAAATGTTGTATAATTCATTAAAAAACGGCAACTTGTTACAGTGAGAATAAAACACTGTTTGGACAGGGTTAATGTGAGACATTTGCATTTGGTGACACGGTTTTAAGCAGAAAATGAGACAATTAAATCATGTTTGCAGAAACGTTTGGACAAAATTTGGACAAAGGTCGTAGAGAATTCATCAAGATTGTTTGAATTTGTGTTAATGCTCATTTAACAGCTATATTTCTGAAATGTTTATCTCAACTCAGTTCAACATCACATCCATAACTTTATCGAGGTAGAGGATAATCGGAGTGATGACTTTAACGTCCACATCCAAAAGTCTTATTCCACTCTTCATACAGCTCCAAGTCTTTTGATGACACACTGGGTCGGACCGTCTTCAGGGCCTCCTGGAAGTCACAGTAGAGGATTGGTCGCACCTGATCTGCAGTGATAGTGGCGATGTCACTGAGCTGGATGCTGCGGATGGGCCCCAGAGCCGCCTCTCTACACAGCTGAGTCATATCGGCCCCTGAGAAGCCCTCGGTGGCAGTGACCACGCTGTCCAGCTCTTGCTCTCTCAGCTGGTTCTTCTCTTGAGCCATGAGGTTAGTCACTATCTGCCGCCGGGCGGTTGCTTCAGGGAGAGGTATGTACAACCTCTTTGCCAGTCGTCGGCGGGCAGCCTCGTCGATCTCTTGGGGCCGGTTTGTGGCACCAACCACCAGGATGCGGTCCTCAGCTGCTGTGGCTGCCCCATCCAGCTGAACCAAGAACTCCGTCTTTATCCTACGCGATGAGTCGTGCTCCCCGTCCGTCCGCTGGGACAACAGAGAGTCAATCTCGTCAATGAAAATGACAGCAGGCTGGTGGCAGCGGGCGATGGCAAACAGAGCTCGCACCATTTTCTCTCCTTCGCCCACCCACTTGGATGTGAGCGACGAGGCGCTGATGCTGAAGAAGGTGGCACCTGACTGGCAAGCTATGCATTTTCCTATTAGAGTTTTTCCGGTTCCTGGGGGTCCAAACAAGAGGATGCCTTTGGGTGGACCACGGAGGCCAGTAAAGATGTCAGGTCGGAGCATGGGCCAAACCACGATCTCCTTTATAGTGGTCTTGGCAAACTCCAGGCCTGCTATGTCATCCCAGGTCACAGGAGGCCCGTGATCCATAATCTCACTCATGATCAGCTCGATTATCTTCGGCTCAATGTTTTTCAGACGCTCATCCAGGATCTGAGGTTCCTCACTGGGATTACGGCTCGTCCCACCTTCTTCCTCCTCCTGACGTGGAATAGGTGACACGAATTTGGAAAATGTACCTCGAGGTCTGTTAGCACCCAGAGATTTCTTCACAGTCGCTGCCATCCCAGCGGCCGGACCTCTCTGGGGCTGATGGGAGTGCTTTTTCTGTTGATCCACAATGAACTGATAGCGAGCTGTTTTAAAGCTGCTTCCAGCTTGCGGGTCAGCGCCTGCTTGAGCTCCGTGTTGCCCCCTGCCACCATCACCTCCATCTGGGTTGTAAAAATTCTTCCGCTTAGATGGATTGGAGGTGGAGAAGGAGGACTGATAGTTCTGTGTGCTGGCTGCAGGGCCTGGGTTTCCCTGTGGAGGAACCGAAGAAGGATGTGGACGGGCTGGAGGTCGGGAGAATGAGCTCAGACTACCTGAGATCACCTCATAGCCTCTTGGCCTCTCTGACGTAATATTAGAAGCAGGATTCCTGGCAGTGTTGTTAACCTCTGTTTTAGGCTGTGGTGGTCCTATAGGTTTGAACAATGCAGCCTCTGACCTGACTCCGGTAGAGGGAGCAGACAGGGAGCCGCCTCTGCTCTCTTGCCCCACACATATGTTAACATCTCCTGCTGCCACCAGGGAGCCTCCTCCCCCTGCCCCTGCCCGAATCATCTTCTGCACGCAGGGCAGCTCCAGCACAGTCTCCATCGTCAGGGACGACTCCCATTTGTCGCTGTAGTTCCTCTGACTGCGGGCCAGATGCAAAGCACTCTCTGCATAGTTGTTAAGCCCTGCGCGGGGGTCATCCGAGTCCAGCACTGCGGCATAGCGCTCCGAGTAGGTCCTGAGCAGGCTGGCCATGCCGGCCTGAGAGAGCTGGGAGCTTGCCCATGCATACTGAATAGAGAGGATGTGGGCCCGGTAGGCATCGGCCGTCTGTTCAGGTGTACAGTTGCCAGATGAAATGTCAAAGGACCTCCTCTGCCATTCGTCCAGGTGTGCGCCACTCATGCCTGGCCTGCTCCAGTCTGATGAAGGAGAGGGGACAAAGGTTATTAAAAATACATGATCTCAGTAAAAGCCAAGGCGCACATCGCCCCCTGTACCCACACACACACATAAGAAGTTACATTTCATTACACTGTGTGAGATGTATTGGCACAGGATACAGGGGGTTCATTGATTCAGTATTGCACTTTTATAAAGTTCAGGGACGGAAAAGAACTGATTAAAAAAAGCACGGTTGAATTTGAAGCAGCAGAGGCAGAGATATTCTGACATTTATTCAATAGTAGGGGTCAAGCTCCAAAAAAATGCTGGATCCCACTCATTAACATTCCCAACTCAACAGCATCTCTTCGTTAAGACCCTCCCTGCCTCGTTAATGCCCACGTCTTTGAAACACCTCGATTTTTTGATCTGTTAGTTTCACCTGATGTGACCTGTAAATGTAAAAGGGTCTCCGGTAAGTTTGGTACAGAAACATTAATTCTATTTAGTGAAAAGTATAATCCAAATAATTATACAATACAAAATGAATCATAACAGGTCTGAATTTAGTGAAGAAGGAACACAAGTTTGAGTAGCTGAAAAGTACTATAACTACTAGTGTAACTAATTACTGTTACCAAGTAAAACAATATTACTTTTATGATGATTAAATTCAAAGAATCTATAACCAAGTTTGACTTTAAATAAAGAGGCTACAATCTAATATATTGCAATACTATAAGCAAATCTAATTATAGGAAAAATGTCCTGGTATAAATTAGACGCCAACATATACACAAAAACTGAGTAAAGAGCAAATACAACACTGCTACGTAGTGTTTGGGGGTTCAAACACAAAAATCAATACAGTGTTTTTAGGAATATCACAAAAAAAACAACAAAAACAAAAAGCAAATGATATATTTTTATATTACCTTACACCTGTATAGCCCTCTATGACATTTACAATATATACATGTATATACACACACACACACACACACACACATATGACTAACGTTATGTATAGATATGTAGATAAACTAAACCAAACTATTTCCTATAGGATTTCTGGACGGTTTCTATTGGAAAACCTGACAATTAATGACAGGTAATGACTAATAAATGACATTTTTAAGAGTAACACTGCTAGTAAATGAATAAATGTGGGGAAGTAAGTTCCTTTAACTTTAGTTTATCATGCATGCCACTGAAACCTGTATGACATACAGTTATAACAATAAACAACCTGACAGACAGACACACAGCTACAGACACACTGCTACAGACACACAGCTACAGACACACTGCTACAGACACAAAGCTACAGACACGCTGCTACAGACACACACAGCTACAGACACAAAGCTACAGACACACAGCTACAGACACACTGCTACAGACACAATGCTACAGACACAAAGCTACAGACACAAAGCTACAGACACACTGCTACAGACACACTGCTACAGACACACACTGCTACAGACACAAAGCTACAGACACACACTGCTACAGACACACACTGCTACAGACACAAAGCTACAGACACACTGCTACAGACACACTGCTACAGACACACACTGCTACAGACACACTGCTACAGACACAAAGCTACAGACACAAAGCTACAGACACACTGCTACAGACACACACTGCTACAGACACACTGCTACAGACACAAAGCTACAGACACACTGCTACAGACACACTGCCACAGACACACTGCTACAGACACACTGCTACAGACACAAAGCTACAGACACGCTGCTACAGACACGCTACTACAGACACACTGCTACAGACACACTGCTACAGACACACTGCTACAGACACACACTGCTACAGACACACTGCCACAGACACCAGGTGTTCACCAGGCCACCCCACAGCGGATAAAGACACTTACTGTCGCTGATATCTTCTTATGACAAAAACAAATACGCACGAGGCAACAGACAACAAGTTGTATTCCCGCCACCTGTTTCTTGTTTTAAGCGATCGACTTCCGGCTGGTTCCAATTCGTTTTCCGAAAAGCTTAAATGTGTCCCTCGTCGCCGGTTTCGCGCCAAATGTAGAAAACCCAGACAAGAACTGAAGTGTCTGTTTGTGTAACCGGTAAAATATCGATTTAAGACGCAAACAAAGCAACAACAACCAGCGTACGTGGAGCGAAAAAGTTACGTGAAGCTAATCGGAACGGGACCCATAACGTGTCACAGCCGGGGAGTGTTCGATTTACGCTCCCGGTTCGCCCGGAAACTCGTCACTGACCGTTAATGTGTTATTAATGTCGCTCCGTTACAGTCTCCGCGTAAAGCTACGTGATTAACGATGATTAATATTAGTCGGTTTTACCCAGAGGGAGAAATCTTTACTTGAGAGTTTTAAAACTTATTTTTTCTCCGTAGTCAGGTCTACGACGCCATCTTGTGGCGAGAAGACGCTAAAACAAATTCGACGGTTAGACGGTCGAGTTGTCGTGTTGTATTCTGGGAAATGTAGTAGCGACGTTGTTGAAAATTCAGCCGGGCACTGAATTTCGACATAAATTATATTTAAATAAACAATACGTGCGTGTAGATTACATTCCTAGTTATGTTTATTTACTTTTATTGCGTATAAGAATCAGTTAAATATCAACTACGTGCTGGATCAGCGTACGCGTAAACTACACTAACCACAACCGTTGAGCTTTTTGTTTATGCCGTCGACAGTGGATGACAGCGGCTGCAGAGAGAGGGAGCATACGCCGCCGGTGGGAAAATAGGCTGCGTTTGTGATATTGTGCAGCCAACTAAGCAAGGTAGTTAGTTAAAAACCCGCATTATTTATAATTAAACGTCTTCGCGTTTGAGGAGGGATACCGGAGAGTGCCCCGGATAGCTGATAACAGTTAGCCGAACCGGAGACGGGATGTAATACATGAATCCAGACGGGACCAGCCCCGGGAGCAGCAGTCAGTCACACCCTTGTCTGGCGGGGGTGGTGGTTTATTCCTGAAGCTCTAAAAAAACAAATAATAATCTGCTATCCTACAGATGTTGTGATGTTTTTGTATTCCCTAATGTTCGCCTGAGACTTGTGAACCGGTAGAAGAGTAGTTAACCGGGAAAGTGTGGATATGACTGACTCATCATTATGGCACGGACGGAGGAGATAACCCTGAACGGCCTGACTGCTGCAGTGCCAACCAGATAGCCTCACAACAGGCTACACTTCCTTTCACACACCCAGTCTTTTTTCTATTATATATATATATATATATAGATAGATATATAGTCAGCGTGGCATTATGAATTCCCCGGTGTACACCTTTGTCACCCGTGACGACAATAGCACTGTTTATGCAGAAGTTTCCAAAATCCTCCTCTCGACTGGACAATGGAAGAGGCTGAAAAGAGACAATCCCAGATTCAACTTAATGCTTGGTGAACGGAACAGACTGCCATTTGGACGTCTAGGTAAAGGATATTCTTCTTATTCCATAAATATATATATATATGTGTGTGTGTGTGTGTTTGTGTGCTATATTTGGTGCACACCCACTCAGGATGAGACAGCTGCTGTGAGGCTGTTTGCTTCAGCATCATTCCTCGTAGGTATGTTTTCATTGATGTCTAATCACTTGAATATGGGAATTTGCAGCAGTCAGAGTTTTCACAGTCAAATTCTGACGCGAGTGGTGTCCAGTTAGTTGCAATCAGCATCTGCAAACTAGATGCCACTGAATGCCACACACTGGTCCTTTAATGCACCTTAATGCGTCCTGACTTCGACTCCACAGGTCACGAACCAGGACTGGTGCAGCTGGTGAATTACTACAGAGGAGCAGACAAGCTTTGCAGGAAGGCGTCGTTGGTCAAGTACGTCAAAAGAGGAATCTGTAGCCTTTTTTTGTCTTGCCGTCATTTATGTAACTAATAAATTATTCAAGTGCGTGTTTACATTAGCTGACCATTTCTCCCTTCCTCACCATTAGGCTAATAAAGACCAGCCCAGAGCTGTCCGACTCCAGCAACTGGTTCCCAGAATCCTACATCATCTATCCCACTAACCTCAACACCCCCGTTGCTCCAGCTACAAATGGCATTAGCCATCTGAAGAACAATCCCAAGACGGATGAGAGGGAAGTTTTTTTGGCCTCCTATCACTCTAAAAAAGAAAATGGGGAGGGTACAGTGTGGATAGCCAAGTCTTCTGCTGGAGCTAAAGGTAAAATCTGTAGTTTCACTAGTTTAAATCCCAGATACGAGTTAGCTTTAGGCAGACATTTTCACTGTAGTGTCTTCTTAAATGACATTGACTTGTATCAAAGAGATTACATACTCCCTCGGAGCTATTTTGAATCTGCTAAAGGCAACCATTTTCTCTTTTAAATAGACGGTGTGGTAGAAGGCATATATTACACATTAACATATTTGTTTTTATTGCAACAGGTGCTGGTATTTTGATATCCCATGATGCTAATCAGCTGCTGGAGTACATCGATAATCAGGGACAGGTTCATGTTATTCAGAAGTACCTGGAGAAACCTCTGCTTCTGGAGCCGGGACATCGGAAGTTTGACATAAGGCAAGTCTTTTATGTGTAACACAAGTTACTAGTCTGTGTGGACTTTGTAGCTGAGGCTCTTATGTGTTATGTTATGCTATTTCTAGGAGCTGGGTGCTAGTGGACCATCAGTACAACATTTACTTATACCGGGAGGGCGTACTGCGGACTTCCTCAGAGCCCTACAACAGCTCTGACCTCCAGGACATGACCAGCCACCTGACCAACCACTGCATCCAGAAGGAGCACTCCCAGAACTACGGACGATATGAGGAGGGGAACGAGATGTTCTTCGACGAGTTCAGGCTGTACCTGCTGAACACTCACAATGTCACCCTGGAGACCACCATATTACCTCAGATAAAGCAGATTATAAAGTAGGTCCTTCTTGTTTTTTTAATTTTGGATGTCATCTACAAAGCACATATTTATTTTATTTCACTCCGTGGTTCTGCAGACTTTACTACTGAAGAATGCGGAGTTACAAACAAGAGATGAGATAACTTTGTTGTAGTTTGAGGGCATGTGGCAAATGAGAAAGCCACTGATTTCAGCTTGTAAATAAGTGAGATCTTTACTGCTCCATTGCATCAAATCATATTATCTTTGCGTAACTTGGATAGGATTGTTGACTAAAAACAAAAATATATCAATAGTGATTTATTTAATGTCAAACTCATCCTTTAGGCACATACTATTTATGTCTAACATAATGACTTTCATCCATTAAAGCTTAAAAGTTTTATTATCAAGCAGGTTTCTCAACCTGGATATTTAGAGATTAGTTTTCCAGTCGTCAAAGTTACCGGGAAATTAATTAAAATGACCAAATATCCTGGAAATAACCTATGTTGTCCTGGAACTTTTGAAATTGTATTTCAGCCCTTCGCTCACAGATATACGGCTCAGATGTGGGCGAAAAAATAATTAGTTCGAAACTCGACAACTCAAAGTGGAAGTGGAAATAGACTCGGTGTTGAGTCTATTTTTTCCAGAGCCACGAGCAGAATTCTCATGAAAGCCCAGTGGAAAAAAAAAATAATAGTGTTGTTGTTGCAGTTGATAAATATATGAACAGCAAAGTTAACTGCACATGTAGTACACACGTTCTACTTCTTCTTTCAACTGGCTAATAGGTTAGAAGATAAAACAATAATAAGACCATGTAGCGCCTTGTGACAAACGGTATCTGTAAATCTATTCTGTTCTTCACGGGAAGCCGGTGAAGGGACGAGAGGATTCGTGTGATGTGGGACCGACTGTTGGGTTTAGCTCGAGCTGGAGGCCAGACAGGACTCCTTGGGCCTGCATTAGTAATTCTGGACCTCTGGTTGATTTGATTTAGATTTTTGTGTGACGTTTCGGACCAATATTAACCCGTTTCGTTTGGCTTAACTGAAAAATAAGCGGTGGCGAGAAGTGCGATTGAACTGGCCAAGCAGCTTGTGTAGAGGTAACATGTATAATGAGAAAAGGATGGGACCGAGGAAATGGAAATTATTTTTCTGTCTGGTTTTCACAGGAGCTGTCTGACATGTATCGAGCCGACAATCAGCACCAAGCACCTGTCCTACCAGAGCTTCCAGCTCTTTGGGTTTGATTTCATGGTGGACGAGAGCTTCAAAGTGTGGCTCATTGAGATCAATGGAGCTCCAGCCTGTGCACAGTCAGTAACATTCAGATGATCACGCATGTTAAAATGGTTGTTTTTCAACATCTCTTTCAGTTTAACTTGTGTTTTTACCACTGTGTGTGTCTGTCTCCTATTCACATCTGTTCCTCCGGTCTACATTTAGACAGACTTTTTCCAGTATGGTGAAAACAAACTTCAATCTACTTCCCTACCTATCTAAAAATGTCTTGTCTTCCTCAAAGTCAGAAATATTGTTTTAAAGCTTAGCATTTGAATTTTGTTTCTTGTGAATTTTATTTTTAGAGCTTTGACTCCTCAGGAAGTTGTTCTATGCAGAAGTGTCGTGAATTAATTTCTTAAGTTAGATATTCACTCAGTCACAGCTAGCTTGTGGGATACGAGTGTTTCTCTTTGACTTTATTTTAAATTCACCAAGTCAGCAAGTGTGAAGGCCGAGTTGACGCTTCTATTATCTCTGCCCCACCAGGAAACTATATTCAGAGCTTTGTCAAGGCATCGTGGATGTGGCTATTTCCAGTGTCTTCTCCATGAACAGCGGCGGTGACTCTTCCTCTGCTTCCTCTTCTCCTTATTCTTCCTCACCGTCCTCCACGTTCACCACCAACTCCTGCTCCTCTCCCAAACTGAGAGGGCCTCTCCACGTGGGCCCTTTCACTCGACTGTAAGCACACAATTCCCCTCGTCTCCTCCGTACTAGAAGCTTCTTCCATGCTCTGTCCTCACTCCTAAACTCCACAGTACCTGATAAGTAGCACACTATAGCGAGCAGAGCCTTCACTCGTCCCTCGTCTGTCACGCCCGGATGCGAGTCTGTCTTTTTATGGAAATCACTGAACTGCAGAATTGATCTCTGTTCTTCTGATTATGCATATTATGAACGGGAAGATGGTTATGAACAGATCAACAAGCTTTCTGGGAGTTTCTGAATGAGGACAGACACCCTTCCATATCAGTTCCACCACCAGTTTCTCCCCAAGCAGATTAATGGAGGTCGGAAGGATGCAGAGACGCTCCGACTGAGACTGTAGTGCCTTACATTTCCAGCCATGCTCCCTTAAAAAGACTGCCAGTTAGCTTGCTCTGTTACTGTGACTTGTACTTGTTCAATAAGCCTTTGCACTGTTGCTCTATAAAGTCAATGCGGTCACGATCAGTCCACAAGAATTAGCATAAAACAGATTTGTTGATATTTGAGCACTTATGAATTTGTGTAATTTGTCTCATCAGACACAATTTGAATTTTGGAATTTTTTTTATTGCAGCTTGCCTGCAGCTTTCTGTACCCATTCATTTCAGTGAGGAATGCTAACAGTGATCAAGAAGCTACACAGATGGATGTGTTTATACGTACTTACACACTAACCCAATGTGTCTGATGAGCTAAACATTCAATATATCAAGGTTTGCCTTTAAAACCAACATTCCTCTTGGCTTGACCGTGTGGACACAACACGTTATTTACATTCAGGGCAGCTGGATTGCATAAGTAAACAGGGGAGACTGTGCTTGATCTGGCAGGTCTGAGTCTGTCCCAACAGACCTCTGACCTCTGTATGGCAGAGAGTAAATAGAAAAAGATATACGTTTCTGTTCTCAACAGATTCTTCTACAAAATAGTCCAGCTGAAGATGTTTTATTTGTCATTTGAAGAGAGCATGTTTGTGTGAAAGCATGTAGTAGTGTGCATCCTCATACAAGCCCCCATAGCACCTTCTGCCCCCCAGAGCTGCCCTAATGTCTGTTTTATTTCTGATGGATGAAAAGCTAGACTGTCTTGTGAAGTGTTGTCAGCAAGTGTGTGGATTATGTTTTTTGAACTGTTGAAATGAAAGTAGAGTAGATTGTACAAAGTGTTTTTATTATCTCCGCCAGGTTTGGTTGCGTTTGGTTGCGTGTGTGTATCCGTCCGCAGCTACACTCTTATGCTACTGGATCCATCGGATTAATATTTTTTGGCATTTTCATTTTGAAGTTTACATTTTACATCGCTGGTTTCCTTCCATCCGGAGAGGTACCGGAAGTAAACCAGTCACCATCACTGCGGTGGCGTCTCCCTAATATATGCGCACGTTTGAATGCACACTGTCCTAAGAAGTGTACAATTTTCTGCTTTTCCCTTTAATGTTACTTTTCTAAATATGTCTAGGAAATCAAGAAGAACCTGTGTCGTTACCAGCTGCTCCAACAGCAGTGGCAAACTGAACAAAGAAAAGACTGAATGTGAAACACACAAGCCTTTAATTCACGAAGAGTGGCCCTGTCTGAGACTGTACACAGATTCCCTGGGCCGGTAGAGGACCAACATGTTCACATGGTGAGCGATTTAGTGAAATAACCTTGGATACCTACGAAAAAATATTAATTATAACTTTTATTACTGTGATGATTAAATGTAGCTCTTAATTGATTATGCTTGCGAGCTAGTACAGTAGTATTACACAGTACATCACCTGAAATGGACAAGTGGTCCATTTTCTTCTCTATTTCTAGCTTCTATCGTAACAAACGTGTAAAATGTGAATACCGCTAAGTTTGCCATCCATATAAGGCACCTTCGTCAGTAACTGGGGGGCCACTGCCTAACGCCGTCAATCTACGACATGCCACCGCAGTAATGGCTACGCTGCCAGATGGCGGGAAACACACAAACCGTCGTTTTGTGTGTTTAGTTTGTCAACTCTAGTTACACCTCGATAATGTAACTAAGTCCACTAGTCTCATGCATGCACGCTGGATCATTGCACTCCCTGTCCCACACCCACGTGGCCGTGAACACACCTGGCGGAGACCTGCTCTCTAACGAGTGCACTCTTCTTGTAGTTTATTAAAATGATTTAAAGACCCCATGAAATTAAACCGAGTGGACACAATAGACATTTCTTTCTAAAATAACCAGAGAGCTGATGGAGAAACATGTGACCCTACTTCATACTTCTTACACTGGTCTCGTAGAACATGCTGTGTCTAATGTGTTACTCACCAAAGAACAGTCAGTGGACAGCGGCTGCAGGTCTTCATCTCGCCGCTGCTTCTTGCCGAGTTACAGCTGGTTTTTGGTCATGTCACTGCCGCTTTCTACATCGTTTTTGTATCAGAGTCGTATTTCATTAACTACAGATTTGTTTTGTTTCATGGGGTCCTTAAAGTATTTAATTTCTACTCTTTTCTTTTGACTGAATCTCTTTGTGAATAGATGAGACGTTAGAGTTGTAACTGTCCAAGCTGACTTGTGTCAGATCTGTTTTTACGTTACCGTTTGGACTGCTTGTTAGAAAGGACTCTTTAGTTTTTACGTAGACATGAAACTTTAAATTAGTGAAAGATCTGTGACGGCTGCACATTGGGTAGTTGATTCAACTGTTGTGTTTCCAGGGGCACATTTTAACCACAGCATAACTAGTTTATAACGTAATAATCGCCGCTGTTCCTCTCTTTTAACCTCGGTTCAAATATGTGAGGCTCTGCTTCCCGTGTTGTGAGTAACATAAGCGAAGGGACACCATCAGAGCATTTATTTAAGTTTTTAATCACTGTGTATTTGTGTTTACAAGATGACTCTGGGGAATGAAGGATGTGTAAGTGGCTGAAAGTCAGAAAGATGGAATAGTTACACAGCAGGTTACAGTGACAAATTCAGCCTTTGTTCTTTTAAAGAAACGGGGCTGTTATAAAGATTAATCCCAGTAACTCAGAACATGATGAATCCATTTCTGTGATGTATTACAGAGCCCTGCTGTAGCAGAAAATTATGTTTTTGGAAAGTTTTGGAAAAGATACTAATGTTAGCAGAAAATGGGTATTTATAGCATGATTGTGTTGGAAAATGAGTTACAAGTGTTGTTCAAAAACAAACTATCAGTATTTGTTTTTGTTTAATTTGTAGGGAAATGTCTTTCCATCAAAGGGAAGGGTGCCTTAGAGGGAATTGCATATTGATAACAAGAGGCAATGGACCTCCAGCATTTAAATGCACCTTCATTTGTTTGTCTGTATCGAAGTGAGTTTGCCTCATTCATCTTTAGACTTCTTTTAAATTAAATGATGTCATTTCCTCTTATTCAGAGTTTCTTTGCACATCTGACTCAGTCTACTGTGTTCTTATGTGTTTCATATTTGTCCTGGATTTCCTCATGTTTTACCAAAGATCAAAATTCATGCTGTTTTTTCAGTGTCAAATAATATTTTGTAGTTGTTATAATCTGGTTATTATCACATCAACTGGCCAACGTGATCCAGAAGCAAGTATCATATTCAGAGGGATGTCTGTGCTGTGTTTTTGTTAGGTGATGTTTTATCCAAAATCTTGCATGAACATTTGTCTTTATCAGAAACAATATTACTAGAATAAAAAAAAAATATTAATATTACCAAGCTTCTGTCATGTGTGCATTTCTGCTCTACGTGGTCCATTTGATTTCCTCCTGGTTCCAGCCTTTATGCTTTGCTCAGCTAAACACATCCCAGACCAACTGTACTGGACACAGAGATGAAGATCTTCTAATATGATGTAAACAAATGTATTTACGTTGTACTGTTTCTCTAATATATATAATTGTCAGTATGAAGCAACACTAAACAAGACGAAATAAGTCTTGTGTTTCTGGACCATGAATGCAGCTTGTGGGTAAGATACACACGGCCTCATGCAGCAACATGCTCTTAAATTTCTCTTCTGTTTTCTTTTATACCACGGTCTGGGTGAATACTCGATTGTGATTGGCTGCTGGGTGTCCATTAATCCCTGATGTAGGACACCTGCTAAGTGGTTCCAGTGAAACTGTCTGTTCCCTATTACAGCCCTGTAATAAATGTTCAGCTTTTGTTGGCAATATTTTAGTTGTTTGTTTGTTGACTTTATGTGTTTTGGGGAATTTCTTTGAGTTTGTGGGGATCATTTTCAGTGGTTAAGTTAAAGTATTTATATAGCAAATTTCACAAATCTCTCACATAAATACAATTTATTTAACTAGATCTTTTTTTATATTGTTTAAAACACGTGCAGTCATGGTCAGATTTGGGGGGCCCGAGAGCAAATGTTTACTGCAGGGCCCCAACTGATGACCTCCACCTCCTGACCTCTGCATGTTTGCGTACCTGCTGCCTCCAGGGTCCCATCAAGCACAGAGCAGACCTCACATGGTAGCTTCATTATTTGCTCTCATACTAAGAAACCAACCTGTACTCCTGGACGAACACATCTGGCTCCAGATTTCAGTTTGATTAAACACAACTTTATTTAGGAATATGCACCAAAGAAGCCAATCTAAACTAAGATAATACAGATAATTAAACTATTCTGGCACAGGGGCTCTCTAAAAACAATGAGGGCCACAGCATTAGGTGTTAATGCAGGGCCCACTGGAGCTATTGACTGATTTCTGAACGCTTTAAATCTCCCATTAGCATTGGCAACAGTGTTACTATGATCGACTTATTTTGTTTATAATGAAAGAATAAAGATGAATATCTCACTCCTACATTCATTTGTAGAGTGCCAAGCTCACAGTTTTGATGGATGACATGTATTTTCTCATTCTATATGCAAATAAATATGAGCATTTTTTGGAAGTCACAGCTGATTACGGTTTTGATCTTTTTTTAAATTTCAGCTACACAATGTATATTGTCAAAAATATTATACTGTGATATATTGAGCACATTATATTGTTAAACCCCCAGTGCATATGTATCATTATGACTGTATCTGTAGTTTTCTTCTGTAAAATGTAAAAAGTAATATAGCTTACTTTGCTTTATTTATTAGATACTGTGTGCTCAGTAAAATATAAATCTGCTTTCACTCTTTAACTGTCACAACTCTTAGTTTGTATTCATCTGGTTTTAGTTTTCATGCCATTTGGATTTATGTATTTGCACATAAAACACATCAGCAGAATCACAAATAAGAGAAAAGAAGCTAATTGTGCTGGTGAAATAAATAAATAAAAAACCTAGAGCCTTATAAAAGATAATCACACCTCCATATGCATTATAAGCGGATACAAAAATCATGTTATCCACTAAAATTAATCCCTGACCCCTGGCATTCTGTTTGCCCATTTTGTTTGCCTAACTCCGGGGTTTGAACTTGCATTGTGGGGGGTGTATATAGGTGTGTCTTCTTTCCAAAGAAAAACCTCCTATTACAGTGAAAAACACAGAGTCAAATAAGATAAGATACTCCTGTATTTGTCAGCTGTCGGGGAAAATATAAATTTGGCACAGCAGCACAGGGGACAGGTAGTGCAAGAGTAGAGAAATAATAAAATACAATAAAATATAATAAAATAAAAATACAAAAGGTATATATAAAAGACACTATGTACAATAAAGTGGAATATGGTCCAGATGTATAACTGTACGGATCAAATTAACCTGCACTTGTTATTTACACTCACAAACAAGCAAATAATCAGTTCAAAATACAATTTAATTACGGCTTTTTAGAGCACTGAGAAAGAAGAAATAGAAGATAATTCGATAAACATTTATATTTTCTACTGTGGCATTTTGACAATTATTATAGTAACATCATGCAGGAAAACTAGACAATGAACAGACTATTGGTTAATGCAAAAACATAAATTAATAATAAATTATGAAATGATAATAATTTAAAGCATTTTCTCGTTGCAAGACACAAGACAGAGATTGCAGGTGGAGTGGGGCTGTTCAAGTGGCTAATAGAGGTTGTAGGTGGAGGTTTGGGATGGTGTTGTCATGAACCAGCTGAAAGTCCAGACAGAACAAGGGAGACCACACAAATAAGTTTTAAAGTAACACAAAGACATACCAAAATACAAAGAAAGATGTAAATCAGTGCTATAAGTAGTGACTGATACATGAAATACAACCAGGTATGACTGATCAGCTATCAGTCTTTTGGATGCGCCTTCCCATCTGGGGCTCAGGCACACTTGACACTGGCTTGCTGGCTACCTCGTGGGCCTTATGGTCGGGAGGCTACATGTTCATCCCAGTCCCCTCCTTTGGTGAGCGAGTGCTTTTGTGTGACTCACCAGTAGATGAATACCATTTGGGCTACATGCTTTGGTCAGCTTAGCGACCTGAGTGGCCACTTTACATCTCGGTGGGCCTTTATCTGCTCTATGTGGGTCAATCTTTCCTTTGGCAGACTTACGTGAGCAGTCCTTTTGCATCTCAGACGTAGTGATTGAGTCTGATTGGTATGTTCACATGTGTAAATAGTTTGTTTGGGGCTGAACATATGGTTATGTTGTGACCCTGGTTATCCGAGTTATAGGTAATAGTGATCTATATGGAATTTGCAATGAGAGAGAAAACAGGGACAATGATGTAAGTGGATGATCTATTCAGGGATACATATATATATATACATGGACCTGCTGCACAAACTAGGACCCTGTACATACAGTAAAATATACAGTACAACACAACACTATTTTGCAACTTCTTTTCACCTCTAAACACACTGGGCTTTATCAGCTCTGTAATCCAACTGGGTCCAACTTGAGACAGAGGTATACAGAGATGATTCAGCTGAGTTTTCTGTTTATTTAGAGGTGATAAGAAGTTGCCAAATAGTGTTGTGTTGTAATGTATAAATAGGGATGAACATGGTCCTAGTCTCTATCTCAAATTGGACTGGGTTTACACCAGTCATGTCTCTCACGGAAGAAACAATGTTTCTTCTGGTTGCCGTTTGTTCTTTAATGTCAGCCCCTGTACTAACAGGGCCCATCGCAGACTCCTCGTATGTTGCTGCTGTGTACGAGCACAAGGTAATCGTCCCTCCGGTCTCTAATGTGTCCCGGGCCGAAGCCTTGCAGCACATTCAGAAGAACCTGGATATCTACGAACAGCAGGCTGCAGAGGCCGCAAAGCAGGTATGTCTGAACAGGAGAGAGTTATAAATGTTTAGTTTTTCAGTCAAAAAGAAGTCAAAGAATGTCGTAGAGTAATAAAGCGTGTGTCCTGTCTCATCTTTCCTCGGTCAGGGTGCCCAGATCCTGGTGTTTCCAGAATATGGTCTGAGTGGTTTCTACTTCGACCGTTCGTCCGTCTCTAGCTACCTAGAAACCATTCCTGACCCTCAGCAGGAGAACTGGAACCCCTGCTTGGAGCCAGGCAAATACAGCAACACCGAGGTGCACACTCGTACTTTTAGAGTTGATGTTGTTACTGAACAGGCATTCTGACAATATGCACTGACATGGAGACACCACCGGGGAGCCAAGAGCCTTCAATAATGCAACACTAGTCTGTGAATATAAATCACATTTGAGTGTGGTTGTGTTTCACAGGTTCTCCAGCGGTTGAGCTGTATGGCCCGCAGCAACAACCTCTACCTGGTGGCCAACATGGGTGACATGCAGCCCTGTCCCCTGAAGACCGATCCCACCTCCTCCTGTCCTCCCGATGGACGCTGGAAGTTCAACACCAACGTGGTTTTCAAGTGAAGTGTAGACTTTAAAATAGAAGTAGTTTAGCTGAAGTCAAGCAAAATGCATCAATACATAATTTCCTAGTCTATGTGAACTGATCGCAGCATCTTCTTTCATACAGGTCAGACGGCCAGCTGCTGGCGCGCTACCATAAATACAACCTCTACAAGGAGCCGTACTTTGACGTTCCACCTCAACCTGAGATCATAACGTTTGATACACCTTTTGCTGGAAAGTTTGGCACAATGATCTGCTTTGACATGTTCTTCCACAAGCCCACAGGCATCCTGCTGGACAAGGTAGAACAACCTCTGTACCCAACTCTACATTTCTGTGTTTGTTCTTCTCTTTTCCAAACATCCACCTCTCTTTGGACCCCCTTCAGGGTGTGCGTCAGCTGGTCTACCCCACAGCCTGGGTAAATTTCCCCCCTGTACTGGACTCAGTCCAGTTCCACCGGGGATTCAGCTTGGGTGCCAATGTCACCGTCCTTTCGTCCAACCTTCGTTTTGACAAAGAACACATAGGAGGAAGTGGTATCTACACCCCTTTTCCTTCCACCTACCACCACGCCACGGAAGGAGACCCAGAGGAGGGCAAGCTCGTGGTGGCCAGGGTGCCAGTCTTAGACCCAATGTGGAGGGGGGAGAGCACGGCCACAGAGGAGTCCACATCACCTACAGCTGCAACTTCTGGAGCCTGTCAGCATACTCCCGACCCTAATCCTGAAATTGCTTCTTCAGTCCCTCCCTCCTCCGACACCTTCATCGTATCCTTGATTGACGACCCTTATACATTTGTCCTCTTGAACAAGACAGAGGACGACTTGAAGGTCTGCAATGGCACCTTTTGCTGTCACCTGCAGTACAAGAGGTCACCACAAGCAGGCAGCGAAGAGCTCTATGCATTGGCAGCATTTTCTGGAACACATACTATTGTCAGAACCTTAAACCTACAGGTATGAATCACAGGAAGTGTGGATTGTTTAAAATAACTTTTTTTAAATTGCTCATGCTCACATTTATCACATCTCTGTTGCAGGTGTGCGCTCTGGTCCGCTGTGCAGGATCTGACTTCACTTCCTGTGGACAGCCAGTGGTAAAGGCTGAGTCTAAGATCGACTTCACATTGGAGGGGAAGTTTGCATCTAAACGTGTGTACCCGTCAGTTATGACCAGCAAGAACGTCATGGAGGAGCCACAGAATCTGGAAATGGCTGCAGATGGCAGAGTGACCATGAAACACTCAAACATGAGCGGTGGGCTGATCAGTGCCAGCCTGTTGGGACGACCCTATCAGATGGACGAGGAATGCACTGGGGAATAGTTGTGTGTGTGTGTGTGTGTGTGTGTGTGAGAGAGATTTAGCTGTTACACATGTGTATGCTGTCACACAAAACTGCAATAAATCAAAAAGCAAATGTCTTTGTTCATTCAATATTTAATCTGTATAAACATTGGCAGCGTTCATCCTCCAGCCTGAAAGCTTCAACGTCCTGAAAGATAAATTACAGATGTGCATTTATTGTTTCATAAGACAACATATAAATGCACATCTGTAATTTACCCACACTTGGGTTCGTGAGGCTTTCTTGATTTTAAGGGGGTGTAAGACAAGTGTATAAATATACACACACTAGGCCTGTATCTCAGGATTTTGTTCATTTCTGGGAAGAACATTTTTTTTTTTAAGTCTAGATTATTATTTAAGATGAAAACTTTGAACACAAGCTTTATTCTCAGAGCCTTCACTCTCGGATAAACAACCTCCTCATCCTGCATTAGAAACATTAAAGAAAAGAGATAATAGATCAATGGCCAAGCGCCAAAGAGAATAAAACACTGAATTTATCCAAAAAAAGACGCCTATAAGTATGTAGGATTGTTAAAAAATGTTTAAAAATACATAATACAGACAGAGAATTGTATATAAAGTCACTAAAACTCATCTCTCAATATTCAGAAGAAATAATCTGTTTAAAATGAATCTAAATCTCTCTTTTTATACAAACTTCCTCCAGTTATTGTGTTCATTTGGGTTGTCAGCTGTTCTCCAATATCCATAACAGAAACCACAGTGAGGGGGAGTCAGTTCACACAACCGCTGCTTAAGTGTCATATATTCAAACTGTTCAATGGACCCAAATAATGAACTCAGTGACTGAGAGAAGTTTGTGTAAAACGAGTGATTTGGATTCATTCTGAGAACTTTTTATTCAGTTTTCTGTCTGTATTCTGTATTTTTAACACTCATGAAGCTTTGGCGACCCCTAATATGCTTTCACTGTCTCCGTGTTGGTCCTTGCTCCTCTCCTCCAGGTGGAGTCGCTGTAGCAGCAACACACTGAACCGGTTTGTGGAGGTTCTGAATGGGAACCAGAACCTGAAGAAGCAGCGGTACCATATAAAGAGGTGGTTGTGGACCGTGTGTGTTGTGGCAGCAGTTTGTTGAACAGTAGAAAGAGTGTAAAAAGACTGGGTCCCGCTGTATTACTCAGGCTGCACTACAGCGTCTATTCACAGGCGCGATCCCACTACTGAGCGGCACGGGGGCTTTGACCTGCTCCGTTTCCGACCTGGGCCGGTGCACCCCTCCTTAGACGACCTGGTGGTCCCGGGCTCCCCCAGGAGCACCATATCGATACCGAACTTAGTGCGGACACCCGATCGGCATAGTCCGCTGCAGCTCAGAGCTCCTGAGCTCAATCGATCCGCCAGCCTCAGCCTCCCGGTAGCTTGGATTACAGGCGCGCGCCACCGCACCCGGCGAGGATCTCACGAGCTCATCGTGGTTTTGGGATTTGCGCTAGTGACGTCATCAGTGACGAAGACGTAAACAAACGTACAAACAATATGAATGACTTTATATTTGGTGTTGTCTGCTGCAACACTAAAGCACACAGTTTGTAATACATATAAAGTATTGATCTTTATTGAAATAAGGTTTTATCAGTGAGGGAAAATCTTCCACATCAGTGGAATCTCACAGTTCACAGGTTTGATGATTAACATTTATTTGCTCCTTCTATATGCAAATAAAAATGAGCAGCTGATTCAGGTATTATTGGGATTCATTAGCTCAGCTCCACAAAATATATTGTCAAAAGTATTATACTGTAATATACTGAGCCACATTATATTTTTAAACCCCAGGTGAATATGTAACATTTTGACTGCATCTGACCTGTAGTTTTATTCGGTAAAACGATTGATTGAAAAATGTTTTGTGAGAAGATCTGTCCATTTTTAATATAAGAGTACAATGTACAAAGGTATCACTGATGTAAACCCACTTTAGATTTACTGCTCCAGATCCTGTCTCCGCTGCTGTGTTTTGAATGTTGTATATATATATATACTGTATATTTTACCGAACACACAGTTTCTAATAACAAAAAAAAAGGATTGATCTTTACTGAAATAAGGTTTTAGGAGAACCGTGCAAAAATTGATCAGCCTTCGTCACTGATGACGTCACTTGCGTAAATCCCAAAACCCCGATGAGCTCGTGAGATGCTCGCCGGGTGCGGTGGCGCGCGCCTGTAATCCAAGCTACCGGGAGGCTGAGGCTGGCGGATCGATTGAGCTCAGGAGCTCTGAACTGCAGCGGACTATGCCGATCGGGTGTCCGCACTAAGTTCGGTATCGATATGGTGCTCCTGGGGGAGCCCGGGACCACCAGGTCGTCTAAGGAGGGGTGCACCGGCCCAGGTCGGAAACGGAGCAGGTCAAAGCCCCCGTGCCGCTCAGTAGTGGGATCGCGCCTGTGAATAGACGCTGTAGTGCAGCCTGAGTAATACAGCGGGACCCAGTCTTTTTACACTCTTTCTACTGTTCAACAAACTGCTGCCACAACACACACGGTCCACAACCACCTCTTTATATGGTACCGCTGCTTCTTCAGGTTCTGGTTCCCATTCAGAACCTCCACAAACCGGTTCAGTGTGTTGCTGCTACAGCGACTCCACCTGGAGGAGAGGAGCAAGGACCAACACGGAGACAGTGAAAGCATATTAGGGGTCGCCAAAGCTTCATGAGTGTTAAAAATACAGGATACAGACAGAAAACTGAATAAAAAGTTCTCAGAATGAATCCAAATCACTCGTTTTACACAAACTTCTCTCAGTCACTGAGTTCATTATTTGGGTCCATTGAACAGTTTGAATATATGACACTTAAGCAGCGGTTGTGTGAACTGACTCCCCCTCACTGTGGTTTCTGTTATGGATATTGGAGAACAGCTGACAACCCAAATGAACACAATAACTGGAGGAAGTTTGTATAAAAAGAGAGATTTAGATTCATTTTAAACAGATTATTTCTTCTGAATATTGAGATATTTTTGAACACTTTTTAACAATCCTACATACTTATAGGCGTCTTTTTTTGGATAAATTCAGTGTTTTGTTCTCTTTGGCGCTTGGCCATTGATCTATTATCTCTTTTCTTTAATGTTTCTAATGCAGGATGAGGAGGTTGTTTATCCGAGAGTGAAGGCTCTGAGAATAAAGCTTGTGTTCAAAGTTTTCATCTTAAATAATAATCTAGACTTAAAAAAAAAAATGTTCTTCCCAGAAATGAACAAAATCCTGAGATACAGGCCTAGTGTGTGTATATTTATACACTTGTCTTACACCCCCTTAAAATCAAGAAAGCCTCACGAACCCAAGTGTGGGTAAATTACAGATGTGCATTTATATGTTGTCTTATGAAACAATAAATGCACATCTGTAAATTTATCTTTCAGGACGTTGAAGCTTTCAGGCTGGAGGATGAACGCTGCCAATGTTTATACAGATTAAATAATGAATGAACAAAGACATTTGCTTTTTGATTTATTGCAGTTTTGTGTGACAGCATACACATGTGTAACAGCTAAATCTCTCTCTCTCACACACACACACACACACACACACACACACACAACTATTCCCCAGTGCATTCCTCGTCCATCTGATAGGGTCGTCCCAACAGGCTGGCACTGATCAGCCCACCGCTCATGTTTGAGTGTTTCATGGTCACTCTGCCATCTGCAGCCATTTCCAGATTCTGTGGCTCCTCCATGACGTTCTTGCTGGCCATAACTGACGGGTACACACGTTTAGATGCAAACTTCCCCTCCAATGTGAAGTCGATCTTAGACTCAGCCTTTACCACTGGCTGTCCACAGGAAGTGAAGTCAGATCCTGCACAGCGGACCAGAGCGCACACCTGCAACAGAGATGTGATAAATGTGAGCATGAGCAATTTAAAAAAAGTTATTTTAAACAATCCACACTTCCTGTGATTCATACCTGTAGGTTTAAGGTTCTGACAATAGTATGTGTTCCAGAAAATGCTGCCAATGCATAGAGCTCTTCGCTGCCTGCTTGTGGTGACCTCTTGTACTGCAGGTGACAGCAAAAGGTGCCATTGCAGACCTTCAAGTCGTCCTCTGTCTTGTTCAAGAGGACAAATGTATAAGGGTCTTCAATCAAGGATACGATGAAGGTGTCGGAGGAGGGAGGGACTGAAGAAGCAATTTCAGGATTAGGGTCGGGAGTATGCTGACAGGCTCCAGAAGTTGCAGCTGTAGGTGATGTGGACTCCTCTGTGGCCGTGCTCTCCCCCCTCCACATTGGGTCTAAGACTGGCACCCTGGCCACCACGAGCTTGCCCTCCTCTGGGTCTCCTTCCGTGGCGTGGTGGTAGGTGGAAGAAAAAGGGGTGTAGATACCACTTCCTCCTATGTGTTCTTTGTCAAAACGAAGGTTGGACGAAAGGACGGTGACATTGGCACCCAAGCTGAATCCCCGGTGGAACTGGACTGAGTCCAGTACAGGGGGGAAATTTACCCAGGCTGTGGGGTAGACCAGCTGACGCACACCCTAAAGGGGGTCCAAAGAGAGGTGGATGTTTGCATAAGAGAAGAACAAACACAGAAATGTAGAGTTGGGTACAGAGGTTGTTCTACCTTGTCCAGCAGGATGCCTGTGGGCTTGTGGAACAACATGTCAAAGCAGATCATTGTGCCAAACTTTCCAGCAAAAGGTGTATCAAACGTTATGATCTCAGGTTGAGGTGGAACGTCAAAGTACGGCTCCATGTAGAGGTTGTATTTATGGTAGCGCGCCAGCAGCTGGCCGTCTGACCTGTATGAAAGAAGATGCTGCGATCAGTTCACATAGACTAGGAAATTATGTATTGATGCATTTTGCTTGACTTCAGCTAAACTACTTCTATTTTAAAGTCTACACTTCACTTGAAAACCACGTTGGTGTTGAACTTCCAGCGTCCATCGGGAGGACAGGAGGAGGTGGGATCGGTCTTCAGGGGACAGGGCTGCATGTCACCCATGTTGGCCACCAGGTAGAGGTTGTTGCTGCGGGCCATACAGCTCAACCGCTGGAGAACCTGTGAAACACAACCACACTCAAATGTGATTTATATTCACAGACTAGTGTTGCATTATTGAAGGCTCTTGGCACCCTGGTGGTGTCTCCATGTCAGTGCATATTGTCAGAATGCCTGTTCAGTAACAACATCAACTCTAAAAGTACGAGTGTGCACCTCGGTGTTGCTGTATTTGCCTGGCTCCAAGCAGGGGTTCCAGTTCTCCTGCTGAGGGTCAGGAATGGTTTCTAGGTAGCTAGAGACGGACGAACGGTCGAGGTAGAAACCACTCAGACCATATTCTGGAAACACCAGGATCTGGGCACCCTGACCGAGGAAAGATGAGACAGGACACACGCTTTATTACTCTACGACATTCTTTGACTTCTTTTTGACTGAAAAACTAAACATTTATAACTCTCTCCTGTTCAGACATACCTGCTTTGCGGCCTCTGCAGCCTGCTGTTCGTAGATATCCAGGTTCTTCTGAATGTGCTGCAAGGCTTCGGCCCGGGACGCATTAGAGACCCGATGGACGATTACCTTGTGCTCGTACACAGCAGCAACATACGAGGAGTCTGCGATGGGCCCTGTTAGTACAGGGGCTGACATTAAAGAACAAACGGCAACCAGAAGAAACATTGTTTCTTCCGTGAGAGACATGACTGGTGTAAACCCAGTCCAATTTGAGATAGAGACTAGGACCATGTTCATCCCTATTTATACATTACAACACAACACTATTTGGCATCTTCTTATCACCTCTAAATAAACAGAAAACTCAGCTGAATCATCTCTGTGTACCTCTGTCTCAAGTTGGACCCAGTTGGATTACAGAGCTGATTTAGCCCAGTGTTTTTAGAGGTGAAAAGAAGTTGTACTGTATATTTTACCGTATGTACAGGGTCCTAGTTTGTGCACCAGGTCCATGTATACATCTATGTATCCCTGAATAGATCATCCAATTACATCATTGTCCCTGTTTTCTCTCTCATTGCAAATTCCATATAGATAGTCTCTTCACTCAGATAACCAAGGTCACAACGTAACCAGATGTTCAGCCCCAAACAAACTATTTACACATGTGAACATACCAACCAGACTCAATCACTACGGCAACAGGGCTGCTCACGTAAGTCCACCATTAAAATTCAAAACACACAGCAGACAACACCAAATATAAAGTCATTCATATTGTTTGTACGTTTGTTTACGTCTTCGTCACTGATGACGTCACTTGCGTAAATCCCAAAACCCCGATGAGCTCGTGAGATCGTCGCCGGGTGCGGTGGCGCGCGCCTGTAATCCAAGCTACCGGGAGGCTGAGGCTGGCGGATCGATTGAGCTCAGGAGCTCTGAACTGCAGCGGACTATGCCGATCGGGTGTCCGCACTAAGTTCGGTATCGATATGGTGCTCCTGGGGGAGCCCGGGACCACCAGGTCGTCTAAGGAGGGGTGCACCGGCCCAGGTCGGAAACGGAGCAGGTCAAAGCCCCCGTGCCGCTCAGTAGTGGGATCGCGCCTGTGAATAGACGCTGTAGTGCAGCCTGAGTAATACAGCGGGACCCAGTCTTTTTACACTCTTTCTACTGTTCAACAAACTGCTGCCACAACACACACGGTCCACAACCACCTCTTTATATGGTACCGCTGCTTCTTCAGGTTCTGGTTCCCATTCAGAACCTCCACAAACCGGTTCAGTGTGTTGCTGCTACAGCGACTCCACCTGGAGGAGAGGAGCAAGGACCAACACGGAGACAGTGAAAGCATATTAGGGGTCGCCAAAGCTTCATGAGTGTTAAAAATACAGGATACAGACAGAAAACTGAATAAAAAGTTCTCAGAATGAATCCAAATCACTCGTTTTACACAAACTTCTCTCAGTCACTGAGTTCATTATTTGGGTCCATTGAACAGTTTGAATATATGACACTTAAGCAGCGGTTGTGTGAACTGACTCCCCCTCACTGTGGTTTCTGTTATGGATATTGGAGAACAGCTGACAACCCAAATGAACACAATAACTGGAGGAAGTTTGTATAAAAAGAGAGATTTAGATTCATTTTTTGGACAAATTCAGTGTTTTATTCTCTTTGGCGCTTGGCCATTGATCTATTATCTCTTTTCTTTAATGTTTCTAATGCAGGATGAGGAGGTTGTTTATCCGAGAGTGAAGGCTCTGAGAATAAAGCTTGTGTTCAAAGTTTTCATCTTAAATAATAATCGAGACATAACAAAAACCTGAGATATAGGCCACACTTTTTAACAATCCTACATACTTATAGCCTTTTAATCAAAGTTTGCAAATCTCTTGTGCTACAGGGAAAGAAAATCAAATTCATAGGTTAACATTAAGAAAAAAAGGAAATTATAATATAAACAGTAATATATATATATATACATGTATAAACACATACACAAAAACACCCAGGAAATAATTATGCAGTGTATCCTTTTGAATATATATATATATATATTTAAATCATATATATATATATTAAAAAATCATTATATGTAAATATTTTATTTATTTATTTATTTTTAGCTCTTATTTTGACCCTATTTACCACCTTTGCCTCGTTCCCGCCCCCACACTCAATGTGATTGGTCAACGCAGCCGTATGCCCCGCTCTCATTGGCCCGAGCAGCTGTCACTCAACCGGTTGCCGGGGTCGTCTCAGTCCAACTGACAGTTGAGCGTCAGGTCATTCTCTGAGCGTGTGGCCACAATGGCGGGACGACTTCTTGTTCTTCTCCGAGCTTGTACAACAACAACAACAACAACAACAACACTGCGGCTGAGGAGCAATGCGGTGGTCCGACCGTTAGTCCGAGCCATGGCAACAGCCAAAGGTAAAGGGTTTACAACCGACGAGAGTCAGACGTTCAGTCCGTAAAACAGGCCCCGCAGACGGCGGTAGAGACGCGACTGTCCTGGCTCTTTAATATAGGAGTTAAGTTGAAGGAGCTTCAGTATTAAAGTGATTGTTTTTATTGCGCACTTTGTTGCTTTATCAGACTCGTATTGACACCAGCCAGCTACCACATAATATTTTTTACTATACAGAGACGATAAATAATAATAATCACTAAAAGTGTGTAGTTTTTACTCCCAGTGATTTGTTTTGTGTTATAGGAGTTTTTTGGTTTTTTTTTTATGTGACTCTGTTTCTCCTCAATGTGACTGCAACGTGTGGATCAAATAATGAAGGTCATTTGGACTTTAACTGGTGGAAAGGCCTTTGATAGACCCACCTCCTCCTCCTCCTCCTGGGTTGGTGTGGTGCCAGTATCCTGATAGGGGGTAGGGGCAGGTCCAGTGTGGGTGGCGTCCAGTGCCGACGTGCAGTTTCACTAGACAGCCCTGTGCCTATTTACTCCTCTTTCTCTAGGACATTACATACATAAATACACATTAAAACTACCTGTATAATCGTTATATTATCATGCAAAGTGTCCTGCACTTTGTTCTGATTGCAATTTGAAGATGCGTCATGGAAAATCTCAATAAATAAACAACTTTTTTCTCCTGCTTAAGTGACATATTTTATGCATATTTTATATTATATTCAAAACTGTTTAATTAACCCAAACAGTGAACTCAGTAACTGCAAGAAGTTTGTGTAAAATGAATGGTTAGGATGATTTTTGAGCAGATTATTTCCTGTTTAGGGAACTTTTTATACAATTATCTGTATGTATTATGTATTTTTTATATATTTTTAACAATCATACAGATTTATAGGCTTCTTTTTATGACAAATTCAGCGTTTTTTGTGCCCCTGACACTTGGCAATTGTTCTATTAGACAATTTACTGTATTTTTTCTTCACAGAAGTGAACCAAATGCTGAGATATTGGTCTACTGTGTATATTTTGTAATTTGTAATTAAAATCAAGTTAGGATTTTAGCCTCGCCTCTAACTACTCACTTCACCATTAAATATAATGACTAGAATCCTTCATAAATGTTATTTTTTGTATTATTGTGTGACTGTTATTTCCAATTGAGACATAAAATATCGAGAAACTCATAATATGTTAGTTAAAATACACGTTGTAGTTGCGTCCCCAGTAACTTCTCTCACTATATTGTCTGTATTTTAGATTTTAAGTATGACCGAGAAGTGTCGCTGCTATTGGCATTAATGTCATGTGGCAACATTTAACATATTTGAAGCTAAAAACTCTTAATTTGAGTCCTGTTACCACTTTGAACATTTATTTTTATTCATCATTTTGCCTTTCTACCATATTTATCAGGAATACCAACAGATGAAGAACAGGCCACTGGACTGGAGCGACGCGCCCTGCAGGCCCTGAAGCACGGAAAGGTCGGCTATTACACACACGCATACAGTCCTTAAACCCTACATGTGCTAATTTTCTTGGCATTGACATTACAGGATCCTTACAGTATGCTGAAGCCCAAAGAGTATGCCGGCACCAAGGAGGAACCTCACATTGTGCCATGCATTGGAACCAAGAGGCTGGTGGGCTGTCTTTGTAAGTGATGTACTATTAAAGGCAAAATCCAGAGTTAATATAGTTCAGTATTTTTCATTTTGGTTTTTAATTTTTGTTCGCAATTTAGTTTAGTTTCAGTTTCAGAGTGGGTTTGTTATCTTCTGTTTAGTTTTTGTTGTTTAAAAATGTTTAGTTTTACTCTAGTTTTTATTATTTTCAGTGTTATTGTAGGTTGTTTTCTTTAAATTATAATATAATGATATAATTTGAGGTTCAGAATAGTTATTACAGTACAAACATGTTGACTCACAGTCATGTAGACAACCCAGTCTCAATTAACATATGCACCAATGTCTCCTTATGATTGACAAATTTGACCAAATTGACTAAAACTAAAGACATTTCCGGTGTATTTCTATTTTTATTTTTAGTTAACTACAATAACCTTGCTGTGTATGACTGTGTACATTACAAACCAGGTGAATTACATTACAATCCTGTGCAGGTGAGGAAGACAACACTGCTATTGTGTGGTTCTGGCTTCATGAGGGAGATGCCCAGCGCTGTCCTTCCTGTGGTTCCCACTATAAGCTGGTCCACCATGAGCTGCCCCATTGAAACAAAACTTAACACAAGCTCTGGACATCCATATTTGCCTCCTTCGTGGCCATATACTCCAATGTGTACATTATCATTTAACATGTACAGTTTATCATTAAAATGTAAACCTGAACTGTCTTCTGAAATCTGTTGTCTGAAATTTGGGAACACAGATGAACATCCATCAGACTGCGACAAAGGGTGAGTTAAATTATTAAAGCGTAACTTTTAGTGGCGCTACACTCATTGATATGTCATACAATGAAACACAGTCACAGTTTCAGTGATCATGTTTTGATGCCACAGTAGAGCAAAATTGTGACCTGACCTATAAGCTGGATCACTTGAAGAGGGCCATCTTACCGTAATTCAACATCTAAAAAAAGGGAATATGATCACATAAAACCACCAAACATCCAATAATTGAGAATTAAAGAGACAGTAATAAAAAATGCCTTAAACAACAGGAGAGTATTTTATCCCCAAAATAACTCGCATTTATTTCAGTGGCTGTACTTTGTTTTTATTTGTGGATTGTTTAAGGCTTACAGCCAAGAAAAAATCCACTCAGGATCTAAAGTAAATGATTCACACTGCTCTCAATCAAATGTTACAACAGAACCGATGTCAAACATAAAGAGAGTTAGTTTACATTGTCTGCGTTCAAACATTTAACACACGGAGGTTGGACACATCATCATTAACTCCTGTAAAATACAGCCATGCAGCAACTACTACCACAGTGGAGCTTAACCCTGTCAGAGGTGTTGGTTTAAATCTGGTCATTTTAAGGGCCACAGTGTTTGGATTATATCTGGTAATAAGAATTTCCAACAGTATAGACTGAACAGAAACATCTATCACATTTTAAGCTTCAGATAGGTGGCGCTACTGCGTTGTATTGCACTTTACAGGTGTTTATGTTGCTGTATGCATGCCCTGTGTTACCAGTAGTTTGCTTCATCATACTTGTCATATCCAAACATGAATAAAAGCTTATCTACAAGAGCAATATCAAATGTGAATAGACTTGTAATAGGGCGTTAAATGCTATGATAGCATGAAAAAAAGCTGAGAAATCAAAGTCAAGATCAATGTGAAAGTCTAGACGTCCAACTCACAGTCTTTTATCTCACCCAGCATTCAATTCTTACAGCAGGCTTCTAAACGTTTGGGAATGTGGTTGCCACCAACAGTTCGGACATGTAGTTCGAGGCATTTCTGTGTACTATCAGGCGAGATTAAAGCCTTGATTGTGATCTATAGCCTGAAGAAGCTTCTCGCGGAGTGTTTCTAGAGTCGTGTACTTGGGCAGATCCAGCAGGTTGAAGCAGGTGTGGGCCACAGGTAAGTAATGCTCCCCTCCACTGGTGGGCTGGATCACCAGCTTCAGGCTTTTCATGCCCAAGATGGGTATGCGGTCACTTCCTGTGAGGAACACTAGAGACAAGAGACGTTGTTTTACTCTTCAATTCACCATTCCAAAACCACATTATTTAAATAATTCATGCATGGTGGGCAGCACTTACACAAAAACTGTTTTTTCTTCTCTAAAGGAAGATTGTGGAACACCTCCCAGAAGAGCCTGATGGTGGGATGGTCTGTCCAGTACTCCCCTTTGTATTCAGTACTCTGCAGGGTGGAGACAGAAGTTATTTGCACAGAATTACTCAGCAGACTTTGACAAGTTATGTGTATAAATTTAATATATTTCCATCAACTGCTATTTGATACTAGACCTTTTGGAGCTCCGTCCAGTCATAGTTAGTGTTGCCAATGACCATGGCTTGCAGTTCATTTGGCTGGAACAGCTCAAGGACTTTTCCACCGCACACCTTGTGGAAGCCTGCATAAAAGCACTCAAACAGCGGAGCCACAGATGTGTTGAAAACGTAGTCTACGTATGCACTGACAAAGTCCTGCCTAGAGAAAGAGAAAAGGGATTATGAAAGTGAAGAGATGTTGAATGTAAAACACACTTCTGAAACTGAAAGAGTTAAGCAAACAATAAAGGAGCTGAGTTACAACTATTTACTGGTTAAAAGAACACTTGAGCAGAGAAACTTTACTTAACACTGATTCTTAAGGAACGTTTGACATGTAGGGAAATGTGGAGTTTCTACACTTTGGTATTTTCAGTGATGGAGAAGAGTGTGTTGGCAGGATGCATTAATGCCTCGTCACCAAATGTGTTTGACCAAGTCAAGCAACCGGCCGCTCCCATAAACCCGTACGTGTTTGTCTTAATGAGTGCAGGCCTCTGTTCCTCTGGGCATACTGTACATTGAGTGAAAGAGGAGGGGCTGCTCACTGATGTGGCATTTGGGAAATGCATTGCGACTAATGAAATCCGTAAACGAGAAGCAAGAAACAAGAATTGTGTTTTAATTAATTTTTTATTGCTCACAGAGTCAGATAACGGAAACCGTATTCATTGATTGCTATTCACTGGATGACGCAGCACAAACAGGGAAGCCTTGATTTCTGATGTTGGGTCCACTTATACCCACCTACAGCTGGTTTTAACTGGTGAGCTTTAGAGGTTGGATTTTCTTTACTTTTGGATAGAACTGTTTCCCCTTGTTTCCAGTCTTTCTGCTAAACTAAACTAACTGGCTGCTGCCCCCCGCTACATATTTACTGTACAGACATGAGAGGAAGAAAGAAATTTGTACCTGTTTGATTTATTGACATTGATGTCTTCGCCATTAGGTACTAGCTCCAAGACCTCTGTGGCACCATAGTTTTCCTCTGTGATCTGAAAAAAAACAAATAAAAATACATACATATATCACAGCTATTTATTTTACAGTGTATATACACAGAAACTGTTGTTTGACAATCATCTTACTGTGAAGTTCAAGCAGAAGGTTTCCTCAAGGTCATCCTCTGCGTAGTCCAGTAACAGCTGCAGACTCCTGGTTTACGACAGAAATAGACATATTTAACAATGATTTTCTTAATCAGACATTTATTGAGCACTTGTGACGCCTTTAAATCAGCACTCCTTTTTGGTAATATACCTGCAACATTACAAGAGTCAGTTTCAGATGTAGTTAAATACCAAGGCAAACTGACGATCATAAACATGGTAAATGGGAACCTCAGATGACTGTTCCTTGATCTGACCTTCCCACATCTGGCATGAGCTCTTTCAGGTCATCAAGCGTTGGCTTCCTCTTCAGTAGCTTCTTGTAAAGGGCCACAGGGAAGTGGAGCTCCACAATAGTGAGATTGTAGATGGCCAGACCACAGATGACCCCGATGAGGTTGAACAAGTCAATGTCCTCAAACGTCTGCAAGGGACAGTCACTGATTGTCAAACATTTCATACAAGGCAGACTCAATGTGTCTCATGCATTCATTTATCTGGACGCAAACAACAAAGGCACATATATCCCAGTGTAGTTACAAACGCACATGTCTTATAAGGTACTAATAAAAAAAAAGAAGGGATGTTTATCTATAAATAATCTATATAGAATAAGAAAATACCTTATTAATGTTCATATCATAGGGTACACTAAGGATATGGCATTAAGATGTAACTTTTGTAAATTTTCGACTGCAGTTAAACATAGCCGGTGAAATGTCAGCATCAAACCGAGGTGAATTACACCACAAGTACCTTGTTTGAAAACCAGATGAGCCTGGACTCCTCGTAGTAACGAAACATCCCGTATTTGGGATCCAGCAGCTCTTTCATGATCAGGAGGAAGAACTCCTTTCTCACGCCTCCTGCATCGACTGCCTCCTCTCCCACGAAGATCACCTGCCACGAATGTCGCAAACATTAGAACAATGGCACACACTGAGTAATTTATTTCTTCTGACTATATTTGCCATCAACCCTGATTGGACATCCACATAAAACGTAAACATATTAACCCCCATATGAAGTTGATATAGCAAATATCCATAACAAAGTCCAATAATGACTCTCTTTTTAGCTCCGTTGTGGTTTCCACCAGCTCCCGAGGGCAATATCTGTCTCTTTAGCAGCTACATGCTCCACTAATGTTCACCAGCTAGTTGTTAACTTCCTCTGTGTACTACATGGTGCTGGGAACCATTATGGCAGCTTTTACCTTGAGTGGTTTCTTGTAGTCAACATTCTTGGACTTCCTGAGGACTTCCATGGTGTCTCCGACGATATTTTCCCTCCGAACAATGAGGATGAGGCACGGGTTGACAGATTCCACTGCTGGCATGAACATGGAGCTGAAGTTTTGCATCTGTGCCTGGTCCACTGCCATCTGTAAATAGAAGAATGATGAATGATGGCATGTTTACATGTTTCAAATCATTTGATAGCACCAGTCTGTGCAGTGAAACTAATCGAATGGAGGATATATCAACAAACGTGGAGAAAGAAACCTTCATTAAGTGATTTACTGTATTTTACTGTACCTGCATCTGTATGACAGCATCAGTCTGAAGCAGTGTGGTCTTTGCTTGGGCATCAAATACAAAGGGATACCTGCATAGAGTCACCACACCATCATGACCCTGAGGATACAGGGGCATAAATAAATGGTTCATACAGACACCTAATCACAGACAAATGTAATGGAAGTGAATGTAGAACTGAGATCAACAGCAGACTCACCATCGGATACATCTGCCTCTGAATCCATGTGACGTAATCATTTCTGATGTCTATCAGGTGATCCAACTCATGGATGTAGAATTTATCGTACTGAATGATGTGTCCTGCTCTCTCACTAACCTAAAGCAAAAGGAAAATATGGATGTTATCAACAGTTCTTCAAGGCGCTGTATTGTGTGCTGGATGAATTTAACAGCGGCGCGCGGTGTAACACAAAAGCCATGGATTTCTCACCGTGTGCAGGATCTCCAGGAGTCGGAGGGACGTGTCCAGGAAGCAGGTGAAAATTCTTTGCTCGGCTGAGGGAATGCCCACCTTGTGCATCTGAAGGAGATACACCACCACTTCCTTGTACAACTCGACCAGCCGCTGGAAGACTCTGGGCTCAAACGTAGACCACCAGTTTCCTGACGCAAATCAAACATTTTGTGGAGACAAACAGAAAAAGAAAAAAAAAATAAAGTCAGAGAAACCGTGCATCATGTGTGCCATAAAGGATAAATAATCTTCTTACCTAGCACCTTCAGTGGAGCCTCTTTCAAGCTGATGAGTGATTTGGCAAACGGGATGGCGATGGTTACATAATTATTTCGGTCACTGAAGAGAGGACATTCTGGAAGAGTGAGGTAGAGTCTCAGGGCTTCAATGTCTGGAGGAGAGTTGCTTAGTCTGGGTATTAGGTTCTTCTCCAGACTGGCAGCAATCTGAGGGTGACAGGAGAAGGTATGTACAACAGGTCTGCTATGATTCATGTAAAAATCCCTGATTGATGCAGTGTGATTAGAAGATGCTGGAGCATACTGCGACAATGACAATTCAGGTGCGGCAGGGTGCTAATGGTGTAAAAAGGCTGGACCTGGACTGGAGAAAACAAACTGCACCTGCTGTGTTTGTCCAGTTTAGTGTGGTTCATTTGGGCTGGTCTGAAAGCTGTCTATTTAACCCTGGTGCAGAACAATCACTGGACCGATATGGTTCATTTGTGGTGTGAAAGCAAGCAGATATGTGATTCCACAAGGATTTCAAATTACTGTTAAATCAGCTGACTGTGTTTTATAAGTATCACACAATATCCTATGAGGTTTAAGATGCTTGTATGGTGTTCATAAAGTAATAACTTTTACAGTTTACTATCGTGTTTTGATCAGTTTTATTATTGTGTTTACAAATAACCCTTCAGCAGACTACGTATGAACTGAAATTCTTTTCACCTTTGTCTTGAGCTCAGGGTATAAAGAGGACCATAAACATCATGGTGGGAATAATGATCTATAATGCTGTAAATCCTCATGGTGAAAGCATCATGCCAGGACAGTGTGCTGAGTAAACAGGGCTGAAATATGGGATTTCAGATTGAGCAGACTTTCTTTAATGTGTTATAAATTCTAATAACCAGTACAGATACATGTGTTTACTTGTTCTTTTATTATATGCACAGGTGTGAAAATGGTGTGTTAGAACAGTTATACACTATAAACAGAGTATCTCATATGATACTCTGTTCAAATCCAAACTAAATCCTGTTTGAAGTAACCCTAATTTTATTTCTACATGTATTGTTTGTTTTTTGTAATTTTGTAATTGTTCACATTATGATTGTCAATGCTGTCATGTTTTCAAAAATAAACAATAAATAAAATAAATCCTACAGTTTCCAGGCACTAAATCCACATTATATGAGCATCTTACAAAAGGCAAACAGTGACCAGATCTGGCCAGTCCAGTACAACCAGACTGTTAAAAAGAAACTGAAACCCAAACTAATTATATGAAAGCCAATAAGGCATAAAGCCATAAATTCAATGCTTTTACACCTACAGTAGACACTGTGTGATCCACTGTGTGAGTAATGTGTGCAGATAAACTGCTGTTATGTACACTTATTAAAACCATATGAAACAATACTGGTACACTTCTATGTAATTATTGCAATAAACTAGCAGGAAAATAAAGCAAATAATACATGGACACAACAACAGGATTTATTTGTGAGCACTGACCTGCTGAGTGACCTCAGGGTGATCTTGTTGAACCACTCTGTGATACAGGAGGCGAGCCATGTTCATATCCACCCCTGAACATTTGCTGCTGGTACTGTAGTGGTCTGGATGACTGTGTCAAAGAAACAGACAGTATATGAGAAGGTAGCATTACAAAAAGCCAAGCTACAAAGTCAAACAACGAATTACAAAGAGGGCAAAGAAGAAATCAAATAGGCAGAGCCCAACCTGGGATTTGATAATAAAGAATTAACACTTCAGGGCCTGACTAAGAAAATGACCTTATCTATAAGTAATTACCTCGTTGACAGAAAAGATCCATTGAGGCAGCTTGCTGAGGAGAACACGAGGTCAATCTCACTAAAAGAATCATAAAGGGCAAGTAATTAGTGCATGCACATTTCTATTAAGGAGTTATAGCATCATGACAACTTGTAGTATGTCTACAACAAACTAAGAGCAGCAATAACACCAATAGACCAATGTGAAGAGGGGACTTTACTTGGAGACTTCTAGTGGGAGTCTTCCTGGTGAGTGATTCAACCATTTTTGTATGATGTCCTCGTTTAAGGTGCAAATCTTTCTGTTGGGATCCTGTATCCTCACATCATCCATGTTCTGGAGCTTCTACAACAACAAAACATTTTAAAGTTAGAAAAAAGGGATTCAATAAAAAGTATGAACTTGTGTAAAGTTTAAGGAAAAGGCAAAGCGAAGAAATCGTGGTTTTTAAATGTGTTATTCACTTCAACCACGTAGCATCTTGAGACATTTTAGGCTTAAAACAAAATAGAAGAAGCACAACTTGAATGCAACCAAAATAAATCACAAGGAAGTGGGTGCTCTTGGCCCAAAGATAAACAGTGTTATAGAAGAGAGAGAGAGACCACAATCATGCAAAAAAACCCATACTGATTCAGTGTAGAACATGTATCAACCGTGCAGCATCAGGTGAAGCAGTCTCCAATAATTTGTTTGGGGAATTACATTCCCTCTCCTGTATAACACAGTTCTGTCATGTTAATAAGAAAAAAATCCTAGCATGGTTGTTAAAAAAAGTTGTCATCAATTCTTCTTTGTAACATCTCTAAGAAACATCAAGTCCTTTATTTATGAAAACTTACATTGGCAGTGAGATAGTGAGCAAAGCTCTGGTCTCCTCCAGCATAAATCCTCTTGACACAACAGCCCTGCTCTGAGTCTGCAATGCAAAGCAATAAATAAATGTTTGGATAAATAAGATGTTGGAATAACTTAAGAGAAGTAGAACATGCCATCTTAAAGCTCCTTCGTGTAATAGTTTAATATAGTAATAGTAAATCAACATGATATCTCTGCAATGTGAAACTGTTACTACTACTTCAGATTCCACTGAGAATGAACAACCAACCCGGTAGGGCCGAACAAACCAGGAATAAAACTTTAAAAACAGCTCACATGAGATACTCTGTTTATAGTATGATATATAGTCTAGTTATTATATCAGTTCTTTGCTGCTCTGAGTTTTGTCGTTTCTGCCTTCTAGTCCTCAGAAAATACCTGATGCAGCTTTAATTAGTGTGTCTCACCTGTTTCAGCATTGGAAGCTACGAAGGGTCCCTTAACGGGGGCGGGGCTTTTTCTGTTGCAAGTGGAGCGAGTACCAAGCTGCCCGTTGCCACCGAGCCCGAATGAGTACATCTTTCCAGAGGAGGGTGTGAAAGCCATCGTATGCTGCCTTATAACAGCACAGTCATTTGTTGTTTTATGACATTTCAATAAATGATGTCGCAAACAAATGTAAACAATATACAGTAAATTTTACCTTCCACATGATATCTGCGTGACTACATTTCCCATGAGCTCAAACACTTTCCGAGGATTGATTTCGTGGTTTGTAGAGTTATGTCCAAGTTGTCCGTATCCTCCGGCTCCGAATGTAAACACACCTCCTTCCTGTAAAATCAGCCACACCAGTTGTTCTCTCATGTTTCCCAAGAACTGCAAGGTCAACATGTTAGCAGACACCACAGCACACAGGGAGAAAGCATGTGGGATGATGTATGATGATGGATCACGTTAGAGATTTCACTACGGTTATGTATTAATAGGACACAGCCAGGCCTCGTCACAGTCTTAAGGCAGGGATCCACTACTATTAATTAAACTTTAGGCAAAAATAAATCAACTACTTCAATATCCAAAGGATGGTTCAGTTGGTAAAAGTCTTACTTTTTAACATTATTTAACATTATTTAACAAGTTAGTATCTTAGTAATATCTCAATAATGATATCTTACTAAAAGTGTAATTGTTTAAAGACCTGGGCTGAACTGAAGACTCCATTGTACGGCTGCAGCTATCAGTTATTTTAGTAATCGAGCTATAAGATAAGAAATACCTTAGCTTTATTCAAGAGCAAAGCCCCACATCCTATCTGCACCTGATTTACCGGCCGAACGGTTCCCTTTAAGGAAGTTGGAGTGTAGCAGGATTGTTAAGTATTTCCTGGTGTGTGAGAGGTATCTATGTCACTTTATTCATATAGTAATTTAGTTATATAACAGGGATGAGCGAGTACACCATCATCCGTATCTTTTCAACCAACTAAACTCTCTGTATTCACACTCAGAATGGACAGAGACAATTAAAATAGCCAAAACCCGATGTCTCCTGCATACATTTTCAACCCTGCGGAGCTGGAAGACACACCATCAGATAACTGGTGTGGAAAAACAAGCTTTAGCTGCTAACTAACTGGCTTTTCACAGTGAAGGATTGATGTTGTGTAACTATGGCAGGCTAGTTAGTTTACATCAGATATACTGTACAGAGTCGTCAACTGGTTTCAGCTTGAAATGATCCCAAACTTTGGACACACTTTCTCTCGCCGGTCTCTTCTCCTCGCTATTTTCTCTTTCTTACAACTTTGTGTGACAGTAATAACGCAGTAAAACACAGTGTGCTCTATAGCTCTATATAATCATATGGATGAAACGAAGCTTCGATGCAATCAGGTTTCAGCCCTACTCCATTGTAAGGCTCTGTTAAGTGGAATCCTTGTGACCCCAGATCTCAGGAATTATGCTGAGCAATAAAATATAATAGAAAAATCAGGAATGGTGGCCAAAATGATTTAAAAAAATAAGGCAGTGGATGTAAAAACAGTGATTTCACCAGCACTAATCTCACACCACTTTGAGTTAACGTAGCCATGGATTCCACACATAACACCACAATAATCAAAGAATCAAAAAGTATATAACTTAACTTGGTTAATGCCGCTGTGTGATCTTCTCCACAGGAGATGTAAATCACTCTCTGCGACCTAAGGGACTTCAGCAGGGTTGGGAACAACCGATCTGAAAAAGACCTTCTCAAAATGAGACTGATTTGAGGGTTTAAAGGCTCACAAGTACTTTAGGGTTTTGACCACCCACCATTGCTGTCATTGAGACCCAGCTGACCGAACTTGTTGCGTCCCCAACCGAACACCGCTCCTGAGAGAGTGAGGGCAAAGCTGTGAGCACCACCTGCTGATATCTGGGCAAAAGGGATGCCCTGAAGAGACTGAATGATTTGGGGTGTGGGAATGCTCTGTCCGTTTAATCCTAGACCAAGTTGTCCATACCGATTCTGGCCCCAGGAGAAGACCTGGCCCCCTATGAAAAGAAACAGACATGACACGGATTGTCTTAACACGTGGAGAAAAAAAACACAATAAGCTGAATGAATATGTAAATATGCATCATGTGGGTAGAAACCATCCACACCTCTTGAAAGTGCATGAGAGTGCCAGTACCCACAGGCTACCTGAGCAATTTGTACATCTGACAAACTCTTGATGTTTCTGGATTTTTTTTTTTAACAGGGAGAAAGAAAAACAACATTATTTTATAGATCCCATCATATGCACCAGAATTTAATTCAGACAACAAAGATATGTTGATTCATTTAAATCACTGTGCGAACTATACCGTGGCATTCGGGGGGTGCTTGACTGATGACAACAAAGAAGAGCGATGAATGATGGCGATTCAGCATGCAGACTGAGTTTGACTGGGAATGTTTTCACCGAGTTAAAGAGAGTAAAGTTTATGATATTGCGCCGCTACGCTTCAAATGGTGAATGCAAGAATACCGTGAGAGTCGGTATCTTGTTTGAATTAGATCACCCTCATGCATGAATCATCAATAATCGCCTAATTGTACACATTATCCATGATTATAAAGACACAGAAAGATGGAAATACATGAGAAAAACAGCATATACTCAAAATGCCATCATGTTATCAGGGTAGTTCATGAGAAGAGAAGCCAAGCTGTAGTTCGCACCCTGATTTAAATGTTATAATTACATGTCTTTTCTTACAGCAAACAGCAAACGAACGTATTGTCTGAATCTACCTAGGCACGCGAACACATTCTTCAAAGTTATTGAGGCCCAGCTGCCCATCGGAGCCCAGACCCCAGGAGAAAACCTGCCCTTTGTCGTTCAGGGCGAGTGTATGGCACCCTCCACACGACATCGCCACTATGATCTGTGCATCCAGAGCCACAACCTGCTCTAATAGGAGACAAAGAGAAAAATGTTTTACGTACTGATTTCAAGTGTTATCACAAATGTATCTCATTAAAAATCACCAACCTGGTTTCTTCCTGGACTTATCATGCCCCAGCTGTCCGAGGTCATTGCAGCCACAGGTGTACACCGTCCCATCCTCCAGCAGGAAGGCTGTGTGCCTGTGGCCACACCCCACGTCGCACACTTGCTTCCCGTGGAAGAATTCACACTGTCGTGGCTCCACCACAATCTCTTCATCAATCCCACCCAAGCCCAGCTGTCCGTAGGAGGCATTTCCCCAGCACAGCATTGTAGCTCTTCCCCTTTGGCTAAACACGCCAGCAGGACACCAGTCTCTGTGGAAGAACACACACACACACACACACACACACACACACACACACACACACACACACACCCCTCAGCTGATGTTAACCTCACAGATAATATAACGTCTCATAGTTTGGAGATCTTCAGTTCACCTAGCAAGGCAGCCAAACAGCTCAATATAGAGGACATAGAACAGTTCTGCGTGTGGTGAGCTAATTACTGTATTTACTGTATTATGAGAATAATATAATATAAATATAACATATAAATATAAAGACAATGAACTCGTGGCCGGCCGGGTAACATGTAAACAGATTAGCAAAGTAAGCTACGGTTAAATAAACGTTGGTACAACGGGAGGAACGTTGGCTGCCAGCGTCAAATGACACGACTTCCGTTCCGAGCGGCTGGAATTTCAAAATAAGGCACACGTCGTTTAAAGGGGCTTTTATTGGCATGTACAAGTTTACATTGTTGATTTTATATATATATAGAGACTATTAAGAACAAATATAATAATTAGGAAGAAAAAATTAAAGTAGACTTATACATAAATAATTATGGATTATTTTAAAATGTGATTATTTAATGTTTTACATTGTTATTATTGTTATTGTTATTATTATTACAATGTTATTCTGTAACATCTGCCCACACTTATCACAGTCACCTTTTGCACTATTTAATACCTGTAATGTGCAGTTTTACATACATATATAATGCACATTATTAATATTAGACCTGCACTGTATATTTATAGCCCTGTCTATAGCAGATCATCTAATACTTCTGTCCTGTGCAATTATTTATTTTCACACCATGCCACAACCTCCTGATATCAAAAACTGTATATAGTGTACATATTTATAACTCTTATTCTATTTTTATTTTATTTTTTTCATCTGTTGTGAATTGTTCTGGGATCAACACATCTTACATTACATTGCAACGAATAAATAAAACAACAATACAACAAATAAGAGCTCAAAATACTGAGATAAAAGTAATTACCGATTAAATGAAAACGGAAGCACTCCTCCGGTACCGCGGACAAACACGTTAACGTTACTTTACCACGATGATTACAAGAGAGGCAGCTCATCAAGTTAATTTACTATTATTTAACGCAACAATACCACAGTCAGCAATACGGGTTAACGATTTAAGGAGGCATTTAAACAACAAAACAAACAATAAATACGCTCGACACGTGGTGAGATTACATTAATACAGCGCCATAATAACAAGCAAACGTTAGTCAGTCGGTGCACTTCTTAAAACATAAACCTAAAACACATGTGACAATATATATTTTAACAAATTACAACCAGTAAATCTCCTATAACGTTAATAACAAAAACCTCTTACCGAACCCGCCGGATCCGGGACAATGCTACCGTGTTTCCCGGTGTTTAGGAGCTCACACACCGGCACATCTTCAGTGTTTAATATCAACAACCGACCGAACCGCTCGTTGTAGAAATTCCTGCCCAATTCCGGTAACGTTACTCCGGTTTTCTGTCAACAACGACTGCACGGCGCTACCGACGGAGGCGCGCATCATGCCAGCTCTACTGCACTGCGAACATCCGGTTTTTGCTTTTTAAAAAATAAAACTTTTTGTGTAGCAGCGCGGCCGGTTTCTTGTACATAACCGCGCAACAATGCCACCCCCGCTGCTCGCTATTAAGACTATTACCAGGATACTCTCAACACCTCATTAAAAACGTGTATTTTTAATGTGGAAGCGTGTGAGTCTAAAAGTGTGAAGCTTTAATCTGAAGGCGCAACCATTTCACCGGAAGTTGTACCGCGCTTGCGTACACTCAACTTCATGAAAGGGGAAGAAATGTCGCGACTCATCCACAATGTTCTAGATGGGGCGTACTCGCGCATGCGTGTCTCTGCAGCCATACATGTACACAGATGTACACATATGGATGTGTTATTAGGATAAACAAACAATGACACTCCTCCCACAAACACTGGTGTATATTTTTATATGTAGATGTATAGCTGTAAGTTAAAGTGTGAGAGATAGACATTGGTGCATGTACAGAAACTTAGCAATGTTCTCAGTGCTCACATTGTTATAGATCATCTTTAATTAAAATACATAGAATATATAAATACCCACGAAATAAACACTTATTATTATTATTATATATTTTAAATAGCAACATTAATATTGTATAAAATATCGTTGTTTTTATCCTACTAAACATTTTGCAAGTGTCAGCTGGAAGGATCTGGAACTTATTTGTTGGACTTTATGGACATTTGTCAAATCGTATTACTCAACCTGATGTGTGGTAAATAAAGTAATGTGCTGTGTGACATATTGGCTCCCTCTGGTGGAAAGGACAGGAAGTCTTGTCTTTGGTGATACCACAGGACAGCGATAGAAACATGTAAACAAAACTAACTGGTAGTGTAGCCTCTGCCACAATATCAGGTATTCTCAACCTTAAGTGACAGTATAAATACAATAAAAGGTTTGGGAATCTTACTTAAGTAAATGAACATTGTTGTCATTAATGTACTGAAAGTAAAACTACTTGTATAGCTGAGTATCATTAAATAAACTATTGGATTGTTTATACCGATGCATTAACAAGAAAGCAGCATTTTAATGTTGTAGCAGGTTAAGGGTATTTAATTTGGGTAGTTTATAACACTGTATTTATAGACTCATCTTGTGTAAACTGAGATGAAAGCTTTCAAATAAATGTAGAGAAGCAAATAAAGAGTTCAAAATCCCCTTTAAAATGTAGTAAAGTAAAAGTATAAGTACGTCAACAACATTGTAAACAATAACAGGGTCAGTATGGGCAATATGAGAGTATGTGTGGTATGGACAGGAGGAATCACATAAAAGGGAAAAAAGTATATATATATATATATTATAACATAATAATCATAATGCCAATAATTGTCTAATGTATTAAATAAATAAATATATATATATATACATACATACACACACAATCTAACACATTATGGTATGACTTAATAATCATTCCAATACTTTACATTTAATTGTATTTCAAATAGGACAGTGAGGAGGGGGGACAATAGGCAGTATTTATTATAATTATTTATCTATTTATTCCTTTATTTGATATATATATAATTATATATATTATTAAATATGTTAGTTTAGGTTTTAATTTTAAAGGAGACCATGCACTGGGGAGGACACCTGACTGCTGGGGAGACAGTCTTTTTATTGAGGAGCAGCAGTCTCCCTTTGTTGTGATTATTAAGTTTAAATACGTACATGTGCAACCCATCCTGGGGAGAGGAGGGTCGGCCCCCAGCCAGCCACCTCAGTAAATTATTGCTTTAAAAATAGGAACACTTTTATTCTATTGTGTCTATAGGTCAGACAAACAACACAATCTTAAGGTGTAACTGGAATTGGACAGGTGGCGACACTCTTTCCAACTGTTTCACAATGCTGCTTTTAAAATGTGAATCACAGCCAGTCGTAACTCTTTCCTTTATTCTTATTTGCAGGTGACGGGGAGATTCATTTTAAACTGGAAACTACGTTATCAAGAGCACTGAAAGGCGTAGTATGCGTAACCACACGCCTGTCTGCTTTATTATCATCTTTCAGGTGTAGTGCTCGTTGAAATGCTGTGTATCCTGTACTGCTGGTTCTTTGTGGGTGTTTTTCTAGTGTGACTTACGCACTGTGGTCCGATCTCTCAGAGCAGGAGGAACTTATTTAGCAATAGGTCACACCTCAGCTCACATGCAGGACAGAAACCAAGAGAAACAAACATGTTGAATTTGCTGGGAGTAAGTAAAAAAAAAAAACTCTTTATACAGTATTTTATTTTTAATAGCATTAGTGTCAACTAATTGAAGTTTTTAGTCTAATGAGGACTGTGTGATATTGACCGGTGTTTTCTTTTAATGTGCTCAGGTTGTTGCTGGCCTTCTGTTCATCATAATCTGCTTTTCAAAAGGACTCAAAGATGTAAGTGAACCTTTACAGTGTGTCTTCCTGTTTGTGGTATTTTAAAATGTAAAGAAATAAGATGTAAATCAACCTTTTGAACATAGTAATAAAGTTAAAGTGGCGCTGCTGCTGCTGCTGCTGCTGGAGGAAGTGAGCAGTCTTACCAAGAAGGAAATAAAGTGGCATTTTTCTGAAATGATTATGATCTTTAACAGGGAAATAAATCTCAAAAATCACAACCACTGGAATCATCTGCCAACAACAAGAAGGTGAGTGATTATCCAAAGATAAATGCTGTCATTATTTATAATAATTTAGATGATATATGTTAAATTTATCTCTTCAGCAGAAGATTCTGGATGAGGGAGATTTCCACTTGTTGGCCAAGATCCTTTCAGTTGGATTGGTGGATGCGGATCCAAACTATCTCCAGCATCTTAAAGCCTACAGAGACCTGCACGGTGGATGAGCTCCTTCATATATAAAAAAGAAATCAACGCATTTACAGAAATCAGCGGACAAATCTGTTCCTGGATATACAGATGATTTGTGATGGCATCGAATCGAGGCTCTTCAGCATTGGATTACCACAGCTCTAGTTACTCTTGCAACCCCTCCAGATGTTCCATGATTAGTGGAAAAATATGCACTTCATTCAGGTCAAAGAGGAACACTGGTAATGAATTAGGTATGATCCCCTGCAGAGAAAGGAATTCAGTGGTGCTTAATACGGATGTGATTGATGGCAGATCCTGACTGCTTCATTTATTGTTTAAATGTATCATCTGAAATATGTGAATACGTGGGCATACGTAGCCTCTGATATATTTTATTCAAGGTGCGCCCGTTTTTAAATAAGAAAATCTATGAAATGAAAATATAGAAACAGAAGATAGTGGTACTTGATTTATTACGCTTGCTTTGTTGTTTAAGTTACATTATTCAAGTGTTGTGCGGTGTTAAATACTCCCACTGTAATATCTTATTTTAACTCAAAACTTGTTGAAACATCAAAGATTTTAAGTTACATGAACTCAAAACATACTGACTGATACTGATTATGCAGCTTTTACTAGTTATTAACCATATATATCACTTTGTTTTGTAAAGCACAAATAAAATTAAAATCTCTTTTAATTACTAAAGATTCTTAATCAAGACAACTTTAAACTTTAAATTAAGTTAGTGTTACTTAAAATGGTCGATGTAATCAATTTCAACAATGTTGTGAGTTAAATTAAGTAACATTTACACCGGCTGTTGTTGGCAGTTTCAGTGCAATGAACCCCTTTAAAATGAGACTGTAACTTGTGTCCAACAGCTGCTACTGTTGATTGTAATGGAATAATGCTTGCCAAGTTGTATCTAAATGCTAAAGAGTAGTTTCTAGTTGCTAAACAGTTCTCCATTAGCTAAAATGCTGAACTAATGCAACATGTAGTAGTAGTGGAGAAGAATCATACTGAACCATATTTAAGGTTTGCTAACTTTGGTAAGCCATTATAAGCCACTGGTCGTACCAACAAGGGCTGTAACAGCAAAACCCCTGAGTGTATTTAACTGAGCAATGGTGCATTTTATTGCTTATAAATTAAACTTTTCATTTGTAAGAGGAAGAATGTGTTAGCTCTTCTTTCAGTCTCTCTTTAAGGGATTATTTCTGACCATTTTTATGTTGCAGAGAGGCTGAATCACTTCGCTTTTGCTGTCATGTTGTTCTCATCTAAAGGAGAGAGAGAGAGACAAAGAGAGAGATTAGAGACAAATGAGCATGTGATCTGTTGTTTATCTCCAAACTTAATGTCTCTTACACCAGACATGGCTGTTGAGTTTGTCCCCTAGCACGTAGAGCAAGGTCACCACTGTCATGTTGAATAGGAAGAAGCCCACCAGACCGGGGGTGCTGAAGTACCCGAGAAGGGGATACACCCAAATCCCAACTGACAAGTACACCCATATAATCCTGCAGAACATGTTTAGAGAGAGAGAGAGAGAGAGAGAGAGAGAGAGAGAGAAGAAACCCTCAGTGTATCTGTCAGATAATCATGTACTGTCGTGTTTCAGAGAACTAGTGTGTCCAGTGCAAGTATTCACTGGTTCCCACCCACTGAAAGATTGTAACAATAAAACACACATGATAAAATATCTCATCCACAACACGCAGTTTATTTATGGTTTTTATGAGGACCTGAAGGCAGCATTATAGTACGTGAGCCAGAACTATTGAAGTTTCAAAGGACCCTTTTAGTTTCCCCCTCAAGCTGTTTGCATTATGAATAGCTCTGGACGAGTCTAGACTAGTTTACAGGAGGAACATTTAGACACTGCTGTGCTTCAAAAGGGTGTAAAATAAATGGTGTGATATTTGTGCGTTATATTCCTGTTAAAGTTTTGCTTTGTCATGATTCTGCTGTGCATGCTGACTCAACACTTACCAAAATAAGTAAGACAAGCCCACAACTCCCAATGCTGCCAGCGCATGTTTGGTCGGTGGGTAGATGTGAGGCTGCACCAGCATCTCTCCAAGTAAAACAGGAAGGACGAACGTGTGCTGAGAACACAGCGGAGAGATAACTCATTACGTAATGACAGGAGAGAATCTGGATTATTTCAATTTTGGGGCTAAAGATTGCTGAAAATGCAAATTTACCTACCATAGCATGGTTTATCCAGGGGGGGAAGAAGGTGTCAATACTGGCTGGGTAGACTAATTCTCTGTCATAGGCAAAGATGCTCCAGAAAAGTAGAACAACAAACTAAATGAAAGAGCATAGACGAGTTAATGTGTTGCATTTTTATGATATTTTTTTTGTAAAATGTAGGAATATCCAAAATGTGTTTCTCACCATGCCCACAGGGAAGGCAAAGACAGAGAAGAGAAGGTCTTTACATTTGTTCAGAGTGCTCTCGGACTCCTCAGGTTGTAGATCATTCACTGCCGCCAGTCCAAAGAATGACATTTGTAACAGCTGAAATATTAAAAGCAGTATCCTTGTTTTCCAGTATCCTGCAGTAGATAGTATTGTAAATGCATTTCTACTATTATAATATATGTAATGTACTCACCAAATTCAAAAAAGTGAGGTACTTCCATGGTCCTCCGTAAACAAAGATCCCTGGTGGTAACTCCTCTCCATCCTTAGCAGCGAGGCTCTTTACAACAAAAGCATACCAGCTGAATACTGTGATGTGGTACACTTTCCTCAGGGTTGAAGTCATACTAACGTAAACTTATAAGACAGGGAAAAAACTATTTTGAAGTTTTACTCTAAAGTGTGAGTTTTCCCTTCCAACCTGAGGTACTTCTGGCAGTGAAGGCTCTATAAAGATTAGTGTAATTCGGGCACGAGCTTACAGTATCAAGACATTTGCGAGCAGTGGAGGTGCAGTGACACTTGCACACAAGAGGCCCACTGTTTCTTATGAAGCACAGGAGTCATTCTTTCATAACTGACGCACGGAAGCATGTGACTTCATTCCTAATGAGCGCATAATCGGTTTCATAGTGTTTTGCAAGAGAGAAGCCCCTCCGAGTTAAGTAAGTACCATAAATGAGTTCAAGTAGAGGAAGCAAATTAGTATCATTTGACAAATATACTTGAACTATGTATATATTTAAACACTGTTTTAGGCCTATTCTATTTTGCATTGTGCCTTTCATTATTTGTTATTGCCTTTTGTAGTATATTGCCTGTTGTGCCTCCGTTGTTGTACATTGCCTTTGTAAAGCACTTACTGTATGTCTGTGAAAAGCGTGATATAAATACGTTTTACTTACTTACTTGAACTGATTCTTAGAGGATAGATTAGACCAGAAGGTGGCAATATGGTAAAAGGTTTTGGATCTGTGCTGGAGATCCAGAGTTGATTCTGTGTTGCAAGGCCATAACCATGAAGTCAACGTGGTGTCAGAGGGCAAGGGACAATGAATTATTACATAATAATAATAATAATAATATATTTTTCCTGTATATATTTACAATTTAAAAACAAATTTCCTGACATTCTAACATATTTAAAAATGCACTAACACAACTTTTTTATTCATGTTTTACAGTAATGTGGTGGCCAACAGGAGCCTGTACATTTGAATTAGACTGTTGCAATGAAATAGCGTAAATGACACTCATATTACATTCTAGTTTTCCACTTTTTAATACTTTTGAGTGAGTAATGAAATAGAAAGACGGTGCAGTATTTGAGAATGATTGTACATACCTGCAGCTGCAGAACTGCAGTACACTATAACACTGGTACTAGAACTTGATTGGGCATTTTGAGCGTATTTACATTATATTTATATTATAGTGCCTTGTTGTGTGTAGAATCCTGAAGTGTCCCTGAGCAACACATAGTAGTCGACCTTGACCTCTGACCTTTTGCTGTCAAATTTGGGAGATAAAAAAAATACATTTTGTTTCTTGTAGTTTAAATTAGGTCATGAGGTAGAAATACAGCCCTCGCACACACAAATGCACACACATACACTAACATAGATTAGTTCTGCTAAGGCGAGCACCGTCTTCAAGAACTATCAAGCTAATTATTATAACTTAACTGATGTTTGAAGGTCAAGATAACCCTAAATGCCCTAAATGCATCATGTAATCAATCATGTGTTCATGGATTTGCATGGTGGCGCTGATACATTTGGCCTGAGGGTGGTGCTAGAGGAAAGGCCATTGTGGTGAGACACTGAGGGGATTTTTTGGGATTTCTTGTGTAAGTCATGATTTGATATCAACCATGACAGGTTGCCAAGTACAAGTTGGTCACATGCGATCTCTTCCTTAAGCTGCAGAAGAGAAAGACATGTTTGTTAATTCACATTGGGCAACTCACTTTCAATCATGTCATAAATCAAGAATGTTATTTCTGCAGGTATTTAAAACATAATACTGATGCTTCTTGGAAGGAGGGATGAAAAACAGAGTAGGACATTGTTTACAGAAGACATGTCACAGTAGGAAAAGACAGGTGTAAGTAATAAAATCATGGCTGGATTCCATGTAGCTGCTTCAGTTTTAGGGTATGATGCATGCTGGCTCACTGTTACACTGTCATGGCTTACTGGTTGAAAAGATTGGATGTTAATTAAAGTTACGAGCAACACCTGTTCTGTTCTTCCTATTTTTGGCCCAATTTAATTAACCGAACCAGTAGGTAACTTCCTTCTGTCAATGTCAGGCACAACAGGAGCCAGAAAAACACACAACATTTTGAAGAAGTTTTATTTACCAATGGCAAGTGTTGCTGTATCATAAGTCCATTATAAAAGTGTAACTTTCACAGCACAATTCTACATACTGTTCTGTAAATTCTTTGCAGTTTCAGATTGTCTTTGTTTTACTGTACAGAAATGACAAGTTTGGATTTAAAAGGCACCTTTTCAGAGACAATAAACGGGTTGGTTCCAGCAGATTACAAAAAATAACTTATCCACAGTGGAATGGAGCCATATAGGCAGCTTTGGCTTTACATTTAAACACTTAAAAAGCAACATATCTTTCCCTATGTGTTTGTTTCAAAAAGCATCTAAATAAAAATCATTTGGGTAATTTGGGTGAACAGACCATTTAAGACTTGGAAAATTGACCGTAGACTCATACTGGATAATGTTCAACAGAAACATTAAACATACTATATGTTGTAAAATTATTTAGACATTATATTATGTTTAAGCCACAATTCTGCTTCAATCTTAGGTTTGTTCATCATTTCAACACCATGTTTGATTCAGATTACAAACCATTAAAGTTACTATTTATTTACACCAGAACAATAACAGTCTGAATTTATATATCCACGTGTTTCACAAACACGTTTAATTATCAACATCTTTGTTTAACATGCATATGAAATACTACAATATAAACCACAGTGTTACAAACTCAGACTACTTTAGATTATGTAATACACTTTACACATCACATTATGTCTTAAAACCAGCTAACATTAATGTAATGGCTGTCAGAGCTGTAAAAAAAAACAGGACAGACCTCATCACAGAAACAACCTGTTGCAAACATTGCACTTTACCCATGCAGTCAGTAAAAACACATTTCATCATAGTCTCAGTCCATGTACTGTTCACACTCGGTGATTCACCCACAATAAGAAGCCCTTTGGTTGTAGCACGTGTAATTCAGACATCAGGTTTGTATTCATTTGTGTTACGAGTACTTTTACCCTTTGATACGGGTCCTCGGCCTCTTCTTCGCATAACATGCCTTGTTTGCAGAGAACCCCGCTGTGAAATCCCATTTTTATTAAATGTCTTTGGTGAGAAAATGTCTTGGTCATCATTTCAGCTTTTTGTGTGATTTTTCTTCCAGCCACTGTATGCACTGTTTATCTTCTCAACTTTCTTTGGATTCTCTTTAAGGTGCCATCTGTGGAAGTAACAGAGACACAGGATGATTTACTACAGGGGGCAACAAAACATACATTCAAATACGTAATATTAAGTGGTGTTAATGCATTTATACCTCAAATCGACTGTAAACTTTCCTCTCCTTCCTCATGCTTTGAATCCTCTCCAGCAGCTTATCGCGATCTTGATTTGACTTAGGCTGGCTCCTGCTGAGTGATCTGATCCCTCTGTCTTTCTCCCTTTTGGCATGTTTGTCAGCTTCGTCTTCCTTCTCGTCGTCAGTGACGGGAGACTCTTTGGTAGCTTCGTTCCTGCTTTGGCTGTTCGCAGAAATCTGCTCCAGAAGCAGCTTCGTATCGTCTCTGAGGTTGCTGCTAGAGAGCACGTTGGCTGTTGATGAGTGATAACGAGACTGGGTTGGTTTTGGCTGCTTGGACTGTGGTGATGGAGGAACAGCTTCTTCTGATGTGATCTCTGGATGTCCGGAGCAGTTGTTTTGCCTTACTTGGTCGTTTTTCTCGCTGCAGACCGATTCCTGTGTAGTAGCTTTATTAACCTCGTCTGTGGCCTCAGTATCATCAGTTTTCTTCTTCCCATGGTCAGGCATTTCAGGCACTTGGCTTACTTCATTCTGAGTGTGCGTAGTACTGTTTTCAGCAGGCACGGGTGGCTCTGAGGGTTGGGTTTCAGACATTACAGATTCAGGTGTTTTGCATGGCAGATCAGGTTCTGTTGGGACTTTTGAGGTAGGTTCAGTTGGGCTACAAGTTTCTGTTGATGGGAGCATTACCGTTTCGTTTGAGTCTGTTGTAACCTGCTCGGGAAGAGAGCTAGTATCTGAGGGGCTGTAAAAGGCAGGCAGTGTTTGTTCAGCCTCAGGGGACACAGCTGATGCAACTGACTCAGTTAGAGGAGAAGAACATGATACTGTTTCAGCAGGAGGGGGAGCGACAGGTCTTGTCAGGTTAAGTTCAGAGGGAGGGGTCACTTGTATTAGCGCTTCTGGAGGAGATGCAGCTGTTTTTGACTGTGAAACATCAGTTAAATCTGGATGGACAGGAGAGCTTGTTTCTGCTGGAGAACGCTCAGGCGGAGGGTCAGCTAGGGAGGGAGTAGGAATAACAGTCTCATTTTGATCAGATCTGGATTTACTTTCCAGATCAGATACATTAGGTAAACATGATCCAGGCGATGACGGGCTGGAAGGTGTGCTATCAGCTTTGACAACAGCCTTTTGAAAAGAGTTGTTTTCTGATTCAGAAACGTCTTTTTCTAAAAGTACAGGAGCACAAAGTTCTCCAGTGTTTGTCTCTGGCTGTAATGAGGATGTGTTTGGCTCTGAACCAGCAGCACATGAGTCCTGACAAAATTCAGATTCCACATGTGTAGAGTCAACTGCTGAAGGCGTCTCAGATGACGTCAATTGAGAAACAGAATCTGGATCAGCTTGTGCAGACTCAGAAATTTCCTCCACCAATCGAGAGGGCTCTGGCACTAAGGGGCTGACCATTTCCTGTGCATTTGGGGACAATATGCTGGAAGTTGGGGTTGAACTCGAGTCCTCTGGGGTAACATTACAGGATATGGTCTCTGCTGGGGCGGAAACAGGAGAGGAACTAGAGGGTGAAGGACATGGACTGATCTGTGAACCAGAATCTGGCTGAATGTGATGAGTGGAAGAGCTTTGTGCTGATGGCTTAGCAGAGCTGAATTCTGATCCAGTGTGTTGTTCAGATAGCAGCGGAGGGGAGGAGATGTTTGTTTCTAACTCAACTGATTCTGGACTTTGGGTGTTAGAATCCAATGCAGAAGATGGTGGTACCTCCACTGACCTGGGAGTGAGTGAACCAGACTCCTTTGAGGTAGAACCACTTTCATCAGTACCTTGAGCAAGAGAAGGAAGATTAACAGGAGTAGTACTCGTTGGTGTAGGTGGATGACTGGAGCTACCCTGTTTTACAGCAGGATTTGGTGTTTCTGGTGGTTCACTCGGAGGTGCTGCTGATGGGCTGTTCTTCAGCTCTATCTTCACTGAATCAGTTGAAACTGTGGTTTGTTCTTCTTTACAGCTTTGGCTGTTATCCTGACTTTTCTCCTTGTCAGTCTCATCACTGACATCTAAGGATAGACTGACTGACTTGCGTGCTTCTGTGGATACTGTTTTCCCTGCATCTTCTGCAGGCACAATTTTCTCTGACACACCCTCAGATATTGTAGTATCAGCCATTTTTTCTGAGGTTTGTTGTGGTACAGGCTCCTCCTTTTTATCAGTAGTGTTGATTTTCAGTTCAGGTTTCATCGGGACCCTCTCTTTGCTCTTTTCAGCTTCTGCAGCCTTAGCAGCTTTGCGTTTCGCTGCCAACTCTTTGAAAAACATCAGCCTTGAGTCAGGATCATTCATATCCACAAACGTACTGGTGAGCAAAGGTTTGGGTGGTTGTATTGGTTGATCAGTTTTGGCAGTCTCACAGTCAGAAGGCTTGGATCTGGGCATTGATGGTGATGAATTTTCTGAACAATCCTTTGAATTTTCGTCCTTTGATGAATCTTTATCACCTGCTTTACTGTCTCCATCATCTGGTTTTGATGAGTCTGTGGCAGAGTTATCGATAGTGTGTGACTTAATGTAACGGCTCCACTCAATAGGTTCTCTTGCAGTAGACCTCCTTGGTCCCAAAACTTGAGAAACAAAAGAGAGTTTGGTCTGATCAGGCTCATTTTTGTCACTTTCCTCATCCTGTTGGCCTGGAGCCGTTTGCTGCTCCAGAGAGCTGAATATCAGAGAGGATCTTAATCTAGAGCTCCTTGGTACTGCTGCATTGTATTTCCTACGGAATGACTCCTCCCTATGAAGACCAATAGTTTTCGGTTCCTTTTGCTCCAGCTCCTCTGTCTTTTCCCCTTCAGCCGTGGATGACGACTCTGAAGGCGTCGGTGTTGTTTTTGTTTCTGCAACCACTGCCGTAGGTTCCTCAGTCAATTTCTTTGTCTGCTCTCGTGCAGCGGTTTTGGCATAACCTGGCATTTGACTTGCCCTGGGAATTGCAGGAACCTTAAACTCTCTGACATTAGGGATTTTAGAGACTATTACATCTATGCCTGGTGCCGTTTGCTGTGCAGGGTTAGAATGCTCCTCAAAGGGATCTGGTACATTAGGTGGTGCCAATGGCAGGCCTTCATCATCCGGATTATCATATGCACTGAGGTATGAGCTAATCCTCCAGTCTCTTAGGCCCCGTTTCACCATAGGATCCTTGCGGTCAGTGTTAGGCTCCAGGAAAAACTGCTTCTGCTCAGTTGGATTCGAGGGGGTGGGAGACGTTTGGCAGGCATATGGCTGTCCTAAACTCAGTCTTTGAGGTTGAGATGAAGTTAACGGTAAATCTGCTGCAGGTGGTAATTTTTCTGAGCCCTGGTCAAAGTCCGCATTTCTGGTTGACGATAAATAGTTAAGCACGGGGTCAAAGTTATCAGGTGGGTCCATCTCTGGTGGTAAACCAGGTTCCGAATACTGACCTGCTAAATTAAAGTCTTGGTTCCAGAACTTGTCATAGCCACTATAATCTGCTTCTTTTCCTGGTCCTGGTCCTGCTCCTGGATAAGGCTGCTGCCCCCTGTGAAACTGCCTTCCCTGGTTCTCAGGTTCTGGTATTCCCTGCTGCTGCAGGAATGGGAAAGAGTATCTACCATGAACGCCTTCAGCAAAACTGTGACGTTTGACGGCTGGATTTTCCATCAGGGATCTGGAGGGGCCCTGATCAAAAGATGGATCCATTCGTGACTGCTGGGATGGAAACCTGCTGTATATATCTGCAGGGCCGTGCAAAGACTCCTGCCTTTTCATTCTCCAATCCACATCCACACGTTCATCATAGGGATGTCTTGCCCATTCCTCTGGATGAGCGGTGTCTATAAATTTCTTTGGCTCTCTGTACAGTGACGTTCTTTCACTTAGATATGGCCTCTTTTGTAAAATGCCAAAATCTTCCACTGGAGGGAGCATGTCTTCAATAATCAGTGGCTTGGACTGAGCAAACAGAATACGAAACTCTTCATCGAAGGTCGATACAAGTTGTCCAAGGAAAAGGTGTGCCATACAGCGGTGGAGCTTCTCAAAAGACCACATGAAGCTGGACAAAGAAATGACAATAAGTAGAATAATTTAAGCACTTCATTCAACATATACAAACTTAGTACACTCACATACATTAAATCACTCAAATCCTTGTGTGCTATGAGGTACTGATTTCTGTTAGCTCACCTGTAGTTTCCACTCAGCACAGCCCTGCAGTCTGTCAACAGGAAGCGATCCATCATCTGACCTTTGAAGGATTTGCCTGAGCGACATTGATACGTGATGCCAGACACCAGTCTCACACGTAAGAACTGCAACATAAAACATACACACATTAAATCACCCGGAAATTAATATTAAGTTCAACGAGTACATATAGTGGTGTTAATGTATTAATTGTAATCCAAGCTAGGTGGCAGCATTGTATTAGCACAACCACTTACAAAATAAGGGGGTGGAAAATGGCTGCATTTCAAGTTTCTTTTTTACAGTTACTGTGACTTCTATCAATAGAAAAACACTATACGGGATATATAAGGGACAATGCATATTAATTAACATCAATGTGATATAAATGTGCCAGATTTGTTCATGTAGCTACATGTTATCAGAACATGCAAATAAAAACAAACAATACAGCACACATAAAGTAACAGCAAACTAACATACAGCATATAAAGCAAATGACAAACAAGAGAAGAGGAAACAACATAGGCAGCCTGGAAGCTTGACAGTATTACTCATGATATGTAAGATTCACATTGCTGAATGAAGCAAGATGAAGGTTTTATGAAGTATCTGGATCCAGGTTGTTTGCTCAATGACTTTACTCAACATCTCTAATAATAGTTCTTTCAAGTCAGTTGGAAGTTTATGCCAGCCACGTGATGTGCGGAAAAAAAGGCTCATACGTTTTCTTTATTTGTTTGATGGGGTCACCTCTAGCAACAGTTGTGTGCCGACTGCACTTCTGCTTTCTGTTCTGTTGGTATGGTTGGAATCAGACTGTTTAGGTACTATTCTATACTTCTGCTATCAACCCCATGAAACCAACCATGTATTAGTCTTTTAATACTTTGTGACTTCCCTACTCTGTCCGTGGCTCTTTGGCTTTTAAAGATGTAAATCTTTAATGGGTCACAAAAAGAGTATCTGAGCCCTGTAGCAGCCGGACTCAAAATGAACTACAGTGCTTAAGATTGTGGCTCAAAAATATGCTTTAAATAAATTTTTTTGAGCTCTCATGTTTTTTCAGTTTCTGTAGTCAAACCGTAGTCAAAGTGAGATGAATATTAAAGTAGTTAGTTAAATGTTTTTGCATTCAAAACTTTCTTGACTTGTTTTTTTAAAGGTCCAGTGTGTAACATTTAGGAGGATGTTCTGGCAGAAATGGAATATAATATTTGTTCGTTTAGTCGTTATGTTTCTGTAACCTTGCAATGAGACATTTTTATCTACAGACAGCACTAAATCCAACACACTGGTCCTTTAAATGTATTTAAACTTTATTTAACCTGGAAATCCCCTGAGATTGAAATCTCTATTCCTGTTCAGGTTGACAGGACAGCCCATCAGTTACAATTTAAATAGAAATAAAAACATGTGACAAAGGACTAAAACAGGCTCAAATAAAGCAGTTACACAGAGTTGTAAAAAGTCTTAAATTCTTCTAAAAAAAAATCATAAAGAAAAGGATTATTAATAATATTTAAACTTATAAACTGCCTCATGTATTACTAAAAGTAGTTTTAAGTTCAGACATTTTTAAAACCTTTCCAAAAATGGTTGCAACCCGTGTGCAATGGTGGGTGGGATGTGCAGATTGTTTTAAATCAAATATTATAATACCACTTTATCACAGCGCCTGTACAGTGTTTCCAGGAATATGTACTCACTGGGACGCTCTGTAGATCGACTCTGCAGTTGGACACCATGTTGATAAAGTGATACACATTCTGCTTGTCCAGAAGGACGTAAACAGCGACATTTCTCATGGCAGCATTGAGAATATCATGAAGAATGTCAACATCTGTAAACATGTCCATCACTATTGCAATCACCTGTGGAGATAAAAGACAAAAACAACCACTGTCAATCCAACACTGCCAGGGGGAATTACACTTTTAAGGAACCTCCCTCCCTAAAGAAAGTGAAAGAGCTACCTGGTGAGCATTCTTGATAAGTCGTCGGGCCTGCTCCTTGATGCTCGGCATGTCGGGCTCAGGCGGGTTGACCAGAGTGGTGACCTCTGTCGGCCCAATGAAGTGATGCATCTGGGGCCAGCCAAGGTCCAAACCTGGGGCGTCCAGGTCGGAGTGAAGCGGCCAGTAAGTGTCTGAGGAGCCATCTCCGCCCGCCTCTAGGAAACGTTGGTCAGGGTGGTTGCTCTGCTGTGGGACCTGAACAGACTCCTGAATGTACTGAATCTCAGGAGAGGACAGGAAGTCCACCACATCTGCTTTCTGGAGGAACTGATAGTATCCCTCCAAGTCCTCCTCAACCAGTGCGTCAATAGCCAAGCGGTACTCTTCCCGATAGTGAGGGGGGAGGTAGTTGGGGTCCAGGGGGTTATCCCCAGCAGAGGAACACTGAGAGCGTCGCGCCATATTGTGGTCTAAAGAGAGGGCGAGGGCACAAGGAGACGTGGGATGAATTTTACTGTACATAGTATGAATCATTTCCTGTTTCAGTGTCACCAGATAACACAACAAGAATACCAGCTGGGTATTCACAATTCACTTACTCTGCAACCACTCTGATAATCAGCTAACTGTTAAGCACAAGTGTCAAACTTTTGCTGATCCAGCTCCTCAAATGTTTGCTTATATGAGAATTACTTTTATCGGCCAGGTATGTTCACACTGACTCCGGTTTTACGTTGCTCTCAGTGTACAAACACAGAATAAGTATAAATATGTTCTAATTCATGCTTTATGCTAAGTTTCGGACAGTTTCTCAGATAAGAAAAAAACATTTTGAGGGCATGAATTTGGGCTCTGGGAACTTTTCAATATCTTCTGACATTTTATGGACCAAACGATTCATCAATAGGTAAAATAATAATATGTGGCAGCCCATAAATACAAGTCGATTATTGTCGTTAAGAGGAATTATTCATTCATTCATTCATTTATCCCAACCTCTATATACTTCTCTGGAATACATTGAGGGGTGAACCCTCATTTTCACTGCTGTCGACATTACATTAAGCAACGAAAATAAAACATAAACAAACATAAACAAAATAATCGCAATAAAACAACAAAAAGGAAGACAGGCAATGGTATATATATAATTATACTGTCATTTTACATATCTTTGTTGACCATAACCGAATGATTAGAAGCGATACACAGAGTTACTGCAGTTTTAGAAGTTTGTTTATAGTGTGGAGCATCAATTTGACTACTTCAGGTGTGATTTTGCATCTATTTGCCATATTGTCACGATCTTACTAAGGTCATACTATATCTTCCAAACATGGCACCAAGTTCATTTGACACTTAAAAACCCCCAGAGGGTTCAGCTCCCATAGAGCAGATACAGCTCTCACCACCAGGATCCTCTCCCTATAATACTGGTAAAAGCACAATGAATGAGGGGGGGAGATGGAAACCACAGGATAGATGGTTTATGGGTGTGGCTCCTCCCTCTGGCCAGAAACCCAAGTCTCCATTTGCAAGTTCATGTGAAGCCACATATATGAGAAGTTCCGAGGGGAAACATCCGAACAAAAAACACCTAAAAAACCCACTGAGAAGACAAAATAACCAACTTCGAAAGACAATAAATTACTAATTAAATGTCCACCCTTCATCCAGACTTTATCTACAAACATTCCCCCCCATGAGATACTATGTCAGAAAACTTATGTTACATGTAACCTACATGTAACACACATGTTAACACTGTAGCAGAAGTCAATACTCGGTGGATATATATTAAACCTCACATCCTTAACCCCCACACACAACCGGACAGCCCCCGGTTTGGTGAACTTACCCCACTGATATTCACTCTTCAAGCTTGTCGTCGGTTAAACTTTGAGCCAGTCATATTGCTTTCTCCACCATGTTTTTCCTCCACCACCGTGGTATCGCGCTCCTCGTCCAGGTGGGACTTTGTCGAAGGTTTTCTCCTTTTTACATTGCCTTTTCCTTTTTTCCTCTCCCCCTCCGTCACCCAGATAAACCAGTTTATTGTCACGCTTGAGGCATGTTGGCGAGAAGTGCTTTTGAGAGAGACACACGAGAGAAAAAAACACAGTGCTGTCGACTCCTCTCGCCCCGCCTCGACCCAGTCAGCTCCTCTGTTGGTTCACTTCTGCTCCTGACAGCTCAGTCCATGCTTGTCCTGCTGAACTCTGCACATCTGTTATCTGTCTGCTGCTATCAGCTGGGGCCAGACCTGCTGCTGGGGGGGGTTAATTAATATGATGCACATCAGGCAGTGCTCATATTCATTCATTGCTTTATTCTTCTATATAAGAGTATTGGTATTAATAGATAGTTTAAAAACATTGCTCTGAAGCTCAGTTGTGTGAGTTTTCTATTAAATGTAGCATTTTCTGATATATTCTGGTCTTTTTACTTAATTCTATCTATTTTATTTGTTTATTCTGCTTTTATTATTAAATTTTTTTTTCTTTAATTATATTTTGGGTGTCATTTTGCTGTCTGTCAAAGCATTTTGTTTTTAAAAGATGCTATATAAATAAAAAAGTTCTTATTATTTAATCGACCCATGTCACCAAAAGTGTACCACTTTCTAATAAAGGTTTTATAAGCTGTAACTAATGCCTTTATTAATGCTTAATAAATATTGTGCTTTTTAGATTAGTTATTAGCTTTTAATGACAAACACTTTTATTAGAGCCACTACTGGATTACCAACAGGTTATACCTGGCTATTGCCCCAGGGGCCCCACACCCTGAGGGGGCTACCCCAAACTCAGTGGGGGTTTGATTGGTAATATGTAAAAATAAGGTAGCTATATCAGACCTTTTGCCTACATTGTGTATATTCCTAAATAAAGTTTTTCTTAGTAAAATTACCACTTACTAATAAATATACAAAAATAATATACGGTGGTCAGTAGGGCTCATTTTTGCTCCATAGCCAATGAATCCAGTCCTGGTTAAAGGTCCAGTTTGTAGGATTTAGGGGCATCTAGCGGTGAAGTTTCAGATGGCTAACTAACTGAACACTGCTCGCGTCTGTATTTGATGAGCTGGGAATGAGAACAGGCTGTGAAGTGTGTAGGAGAAATTACAGTGGTAGCGAAACTTGTAAAAAACCAGAAAAGCCCAATCTAGAGCCAGTGTTTGTTTGTAGATTAAAACGTCTCATTCACATACACAAATGAAAACATACCTATTAATATTATATAACTTTTCTACCAATAGAGCCTTTAATAGAGCTTTAATTGATGGATTAAAAAAGGGTGGAGCCTACTTTGGCAAAGGAAATAGAAAATTACATTTAATTCTTATAGTTTAATATCAGAGTTTCCTTAGTAACTGTATAGCACCGGAGATGAAAGGAGTTACTTTGATAAGAACTGGGGTCAGAAAATGATCAAACCTTCAAAAGATTTCTAATAAAAAAGACTAATAAGATGCTCAGAAGTGTCTCGGTAACAGAACAACACTTAAAATGGGAATTTCATCAGACAAACCAAACCTCTAGGTAAATGCCTGGACGGTAACAAAGAAAACCTCTTAATGTATTAACCTCAAACCTCATAATGTGGTGAGGATATCAACAAACAATGGAGGTACTGGGTGAGGACGATTATTATGAAGACTACCATGCCAACCTTCGATGAGGGTGCAGTCTACACAAACAGCAGAGCAGCAGCTGGGAGCCAGGACAAAGCCTCAGAGCCTGCGGGAAAGGCTTCTTCTGGCAACACAACACCAATATGAATTCTTTTATTCCTTTTCATGGTTCATCAACAATCTCTCTTGCACCATTTACAATTATGGTCATATACTGAAATGATATTACCTCGCCAGACAGGCTGTGATGTATCTTTATTCTGCAGTTCAGTGAGAGTGCTCATGTGGAAACTTAACTTTGAAGCTGGAGAACGGTCTTCCTGTATTTCCAAGAGAGGCCTTGGAGTACATGTTTTGTTAAACCCTGAAAGGAGAGAGAGAGAGAGAGAGAGACTGGATGCAGTGATTTCACTTTACTAAGACCTAAAATAGCCATGTCAGGATGAAATCTGCTGTAACTAAAGTAGAGGAAGTGATGCAACGTAGCTGCTCAAGTGAAGACTTGAAGACAATCTCTCATTGTTCCCTTCAGGCACCACCCAAGGCACACAGAGGAGCAGTTGGAATAGAAACATGAAAATGAACATGGACTGAGTTCATAGATATAGTTGCTGCACTACATACCACAGGGTAGCATTCACCGCTGCCTTCTTTTAACCCGTGTAGCTCTCAAAAAAACACACATTTGGTGTCCTGCCTTTCGGTTTTGTGACTGACGGCTCTGATTACGAAAACGCTGAATCAGAGCTGGAACCCTCCCCTCTTCCATAAAACATTCCAAGGAAAGTATGAATCAAAGTGTAATTGATATGATTTATGTGATAACACAGCGTCCTTCAAAACTGTTATTGTTCAACGTCCCTTGTGGTAAACAGTAAGCAACCGAGTAGATTAGATTATGCTGATAACCGTGTGTCCACATGGAGGCCTTGAAGAATAAATCTGGTTTACTTAAAGTATAAAGAGATACAGTTCATAAGTGACCACAAACATCAGCTGCTGCTTATCTTGGCAGGTAAGAGAGCCAACACACGCAAATTGCTCTACAGAGAACAGAGGGGAGTCAGACGGCGTGTTTTTCGTGTGCAAGGCGTCAGTTGGGTTGGCAGTCCTTCATTGTGGTCCAGGACACATACGTGCGTACACACTGATAAAAGAATGTGGTCACGTGAGCGCCCTTTAATGATGAACCTGAAAGCTCAGCGTTAATTGGAAGGTGCGGTTGGAAAGGTGTCGGCAGGTATTTTTTTTAAAGTGGGCCGTCACATGCCTACACAGGTAACAAAAAAAGATGGTTTTAAGCCATGATAACATTATGTCTTTAGGGATGGTAATGTTTGAATCTGACTGTGATGATTCATTGACATTTCCTCTGGCGCAACAATGAGATTCACATTTGTGGCTTTAACTGAAATGTCTCAACAACAATTGCCACGACATTTGGGACCTATACATGCACGTCCCTCCTCAGGATGAACTGTAATAACTTGATGTTGATCTCCGGACTTTACATTTTCATTGTACCAGTGCTTTATTTATGAATAAATACCTGAAAAACAAATGACATTCCCATTAATCCTTTAGCTGTACTGTTCAAATAGTTGCATGCTAAACATGTTTTATTCTGCAGCACCACCAGGGAAGTGTGTTCACCCCTTGTTTATAGCACGTCTCAAGGCTTTTGGCGTGCTGATAAGGAGGAGAGAGCATGGGGGAGAAAGACTGCCACAGGAGGAGGAAGAGGATGGGAAAACAAAGGAAAAAAGGGAAGAGCAAGCAGCTGCAAAATCCATTTCTAGATGCATCATTTGAACAGGAAGTCTTAGCAATTCTCAAGGAGGTGAGATCACGCTTGCCTACAGAGATGATGAAGGTGGAACAAAGAGAATGATGAATTAAAAGTCACTGCACTTGGGCTGGAGTAATACTTGTAATGTTAGGAAAATAATCAGTAATGCAGTTGAGATGATACAATATTTCTTATTTAAAAAGCAGCGATTAAACTTGATTTTAGATTAGTGGCGAGTATGTGAGAGACCACCCTTATCATTAGAGGAAAGACAAGCTCCTCTATATTTGTCACTCGGCGAGGCCGTGACAAATTCCACAGATGACTGTATCCCCACAACATCTTGTGTCTCTAAGAGATACTATGCAACCTTTGGTGGCAGCGATCACTCTGTAGCTGTGTCAGAGGAGGCTGGGGCCTGTCCAGCCAAAGATCACCACCTCGCTGGTGGAGAAAGGAGCCGACATAAACACACAGGTGAGACAAAACCACAGCAGTAGAAACAACAGGCTCTTGACAGTGTGGAATGTATCGACACACAGCAGCATGGAGGTGTGGAATAGATCCACGTTGGGTTTTAGGCAGAGCACATCTGTTTTAAGATGTATTTGCAGGCCATGTTGGGGGCAATAGCAACTGAGGGCTGACCTTGATGCACACAATGGGTGTATTACTGAGCAGCAGGTGTGCATTTGTATCGGATTTGACTGTCATTTTGCTTGTTGACAGTGTTTGTGTATTTAGGAAGGCATTCTGCTCTTTGTATCTGTGGGTTATTGCAAGACATTTTATAATCCCTTTTTAAAGAATCCTCTTCAACCACATTTCAGTTCAGTGTGCGTGCGTGTATTGGATAGATAGATAGATAGATAGATAGATAGATAGATAGATAGATAGATAGATAGATAGATAGATCGATAACTTTATTAATCCCACAATGGGGAAATTCACTTGTCACAGCAACATTTGAGTAAAATAAATAGGCTACAGATATAAAAAACAGGAACATTTGCATACAGCAGGTCCATGGTCTTAGTGTCTCTGGTGGTGCATGTGACAAACTGGTGGAAGGTTGGGAGTGTGGACGAGAGAGAAACGTGGTTGAAGTCCACTGTGATGATGATGAAGGCCTCCGGGCACGCATGGGCGCAATTACAGTGGCATGCACGCTTGTGTGTGGCTGTTACCACGCGTGGCAGGTCGCTACAGGAGCGGCAGTAGTTGCTGTTTGACAGCAGCTGTAATCTGAGTGGCAGTAAAACGTAAAAGGGGACAGTAAAGTGCAATGAAAAATGAAGCCTGTGAGATACACAACCAGTTCTGACCCCACCCAGACTCTTGTTTGCTGAAGCGTTCCATAAGACATTGTTTACAGTTTCATCCATTCAAAGAGTAAATTTACACAGGCCTCCAGGGACACCATGATGTAATGACAACAGAATAGATACAGAACAGTGAGCAGCAACTGCGCTTTACATTTAACAGTGTTGTCTTCCATCCAACAGTTTATTCCCCTTTTCTTTCCAGGTCTATTGTACTGTATCCTGTGGCACATCCTGCAGCTACAGAACATACTGGAATGTCCTCCGTTGAGTCAGGGAAACGTGTCTCAGGACAGACATCATATCCCCCCAATACATCTCAGATGCAAAGACAACACAATCTTACCTCGGCCTAAAGGGAGAGGTGGAGCAACTTAAACGAGAACGTGATGGATGCCAGAGTGATATAGCGCACATCTGGATTTAATTAGCATCTTTAGTATGGGAAAATGTGCTTGACATCATAGTGATGTCACTGCTGAGTTTGTGGGTGCAGAAAGAGGCGACACACAGCTGAATCACTGAAGGCAACGGCTCTACAAAGTAGGACGTGGACTTATCACATTTCTGCCATTTGTCAGTTCCAGGGTGGCTTCATTTCATACTTGCAGTGATCAGGTTGTTTTGTTTGCTTGTGGTTAGCTGGTCCGTGGTTCGTGGTTTGTGGTTCTGAAGACATGTTGGCAAAGGTTCAAACTGCAGCACAACAAGCAACTAGTAAACTGTGCCAAGCAAGCTCTAAGGGCTGCTTCGCACAGGCTTATACTTTTGTGTAAAATTTGGTATAGGTAACACAGGAAACACCCAGTTTTATACTTTCCCTTGTTCTGCTTTCCTGGAATGTGGTGTGATTCGCAAGATTAAATCGGATAATCAGAGGTGTGATGTTACAGCACAAACATCAAAACAAGCTCTTTAAAGTTGAAATAAAATGACATTTCTGTTTGACTGCTTCTAACCAGGCTCTCTGCTACAGAGAACTACAAATATGGAGCTTGATGAGCTGACAGTAGGTTTCTTAAATCAATCAGATTAGAGACTATTATAACAGCACCTTTACTTTTTACCCTCACAATCCCTGCTTCTACAAATCTGAGTATCTGTTATCAAACAGAAAGTGTAAGATAGAGTTTTAAATATATCCTGATACTCAACCCAGGTTGAGTTTTTACGTCCTGTCATTTGTTTATTTGTTTTATTCATTGAGGTATCTGAAGATGTCGTGCTCCTCTAATTATTCTTATTAAGCCAGAACTGAGTTCAGGTTGGACTGCATTGAGAAGTCTGGTCATGACATTCAACCAGCGCCACACCCCGGACAGCCTACTCACAGCATTTTATTCTATTGAGGTCATCCTGCCTGAGGCCAAAGTTTAGCAGCCTTGCAGTATAAATTTTGGCTCCTACTGTAACAATCACAGAGAATAAGTTTAGCGTGGAGTTGTTTTCATTTAAAAAAACAACAACCAGGAAATATCTCTGAGAACATTTGTATTTTTTGCTGATTTCGGACCACCTCAGTTCTTCCCCCCTAAAAACACACACGTGGCTCTGTGAGGAATGCAGACACATAAGTGATCTGGCATACAATGAGCACACTGAAGATTACAGTGATTCCCTGATAGGTGAATGTGCTGAGGAGGGCAACGCAGAGGCACCGTGTAACTGTTTAACTTATAATATCTGGAGTTAAAAGATCCGATTTTTCACTTTACATACGAAGCATTTGGTTGGAATTTAGTCCTTATAGATTAATGGACTTTGGACCTTTCATTGTGTTAATGTTAAACACTAAATTCTCCAATAGCTCACAATTGAAAGAGACAGTAAAAGATTAAGTATGTTTTACTGTTTGGACGGGTATTGATCTGTAATTGATTCTGACCTCTGACCTTTTTACAAAAGCAAGCAATCCTTCCCCCGGGAGGGACAATTGACTTTTTCTTCTGAATTATGGTCCAAGAAGCCCCTTTACAATGGTACATTCCAGAGCTGGACAAACACACTTATTATTATATCCGTGTACTCAGGGCTCCAGAGGCTGTAGTGGACTCTAAGTGAAGATTTGAAACTAGATAACTTAACGCACCCATTGCTACTAACCATGTTTTGAAGGGGTCTCCAAAGTTAGTCTACGCAGTGCCTGAATTGGCCGGTATCTTAATTCAGCACAACCATAACCTTAATTATTAAGAGATTGTTTTCTTAGCGTTATGCTCGCTACGTCGATTCCACAGAGCCACACTTGTCCAGAAGGGATTTAGAAATAACAATGTCTTAAAACTGAACGTTAGGGGCACACATCAAAGAATAAAAGTAGTTATTTTTTTTGACAATTATTTACTTTTATTGTCTACCCCTGGGAAGAAATACCAGTGATCCAGTGATACCAGCGGTGGCAGTACTCAATAAGAAGGCACTGGTTCTATGGATACCTAAAAGTCTCCATCCCCATTTATTTGCATGTAGTATAAATGTGTTATTTTAACACAGTGTATTTGAATATTTCTACATACTGGCTCCCTAAACAGTATTGCATAAACTGGGAATGACTGAAAAGCTGAGACACTTTATGCCCCACTTTTACCACACAAGTTAAGAGTATATTATCTACAATTACTAAGAGATCAAAAAGAAAAGAAACTTTATTGGTAAAAGAGTGTTTGTTAAAGTGAAGAAACACATTAAATATACAATTAATTAGCTTATTATTCTACAACAGAAATAAAAAGTTTATGATTACACTTTACTGTATTATGTATGTAATTATTTTTGTTGGTATAATGTGTAAAAATACTCTGAATGTGTCTTAAATAAAAAGCTTTATGAACTCGTTTTGAGGCGTTTTATCAACCGTAGAAGAAGTCTCAGCGAATGACGTCCTCCTTACGTAGGACGCTGACCACGCCCCTTACGTCGCCTGCCCGCGCAGTGCTCGCAAAGATCGTGTATTGTTGAGAAGATGAATCACGTCTTTAGGAGAAAATCGTCGCTGAAATATTGTTTTACCAGCAGCCACGCGTTAAATAAAACAACGAAGCTCATGTGATCTGAGCTCTGTTGTGTTTAAATTAAGTAATTTGACCCTAAATTTAACTAACAGCGTTTATTGGGAAAGTTAAACGACATGATGTCTTTATCGACATTTTAAACCGGAGTGAGACCTCCTCATTTGTCTCCCCATCTCTGGTCCCATGCGTGCTCCGTTTCGTGTGCAGGTTGTGATGCTACATTTTTTTTTAGCCTGAACATAAACACCTTTTATCCACATATATGAGTATCCACGGACACACGTGGCTGTTTAACTAAGTGAAACTAAGCCGGCAGCGCTGTAAACATGGCGGGAGTCATCCGGAGGCTCGACGAGACGGTTGTCAACCGAATAGCTGCAGGAGAAGTCATCCAGCGTCCTGCCAACGGCGTCAAAGAACTGATAGAAAACTGGTAACTGACACAGTTTATTGTGATAGTGTGAGGTAATGTTTGCTATTAATAGTAATAGTAAAAGTGACAGTGTAAGAGGCAGGAGCCACCGTTGTTTACATCACGTTTGAGGCAAAGCAGCTCATCAACGCCTGTAACTGTAACTCATTACGTGTAATCACATTACTTTCCCCAGTAACTAGTAGTGTAACTAATTACTAATACATTTCAGTAATACTATTACAGTTACACCCCCCTCCCTCCCTCAAATAAATAAGTAAATAATAATAATTAATTACAAAATGACTTTTATTTTGAAAATCCAATAATTAATTATTAATAATTATTATTATTTTTGTAATAATGGAGGAAACTGTCTTTGTAAATTCGAAACATTGCTGGAAATATTCGTATTATTTAGATTTTAACAAACACATCTGGTTTTTGATCTTAAATTTTGTGGAAAAAGGGACAAAATTATAAATTTTTGTGGGGAGTAATTTTACTTTTGCAAAGAGTAACGTGCAATAAATTACATTTTATGAGTAACTAGCCCGACACTGCCTGTAACATAGTAACAGTAATGTGGTACTGCAAACTGACTCCACCTACAATGTAATATGGCTGTATAATATGACTATAATAATAATAATAATAATAATATTCTTAAATGTTACAGTTTGGATGCCAAGTCCACCAACATTCAGGTGACGGTGAAAGACGGCGGACTGAAGCTCCTTCAGATTCAGGACAACGGCACTGGCATCAGGGTGGGTGACAGGCATCCACGGGGGGGGGTCCACTAGAGGCAGCAGGAGTGAAGATCCGCCCCTGTTAAGTGTCTGACGCTGTGATTTCCCCTGTGTGCTAACAATCAGTATTTACCAGAAAGATAAGATATAACAGAAGGGACCCTTTGGGAAAGATGTGGTTTGCAGGGGCGGATCTAGAGGAAATATATGCTGATTTAATTTACAGTATTTGCTTGAAAAAGCCTCCGAATGAAAATCAATTTAACTCAAAAACACTGAATTATTGTGGCACATTGGTAAAGAATTGAACAGTTTTTTTTTTTATTGATCTTAAGCCACTTAATCTAAAATGTGACCATAACAGATCATTAAATCATTTTTTACTACATTGTTTTTTTTAAATTAATCTAAATGAATGTGTTAAATTTGACACCAAACTGCTGTGGTCAGGACTTTTTGGTCATACCATCCCTCTTGATCCGCCCCTGGTGGTTTGTGTCCTCCCTAGTATCCAGTTTAATTGGTCCAGTCTGCCCCCATTAGGGTTAGATTTAGGGTTTTGTGTTGTTTTCTCTCTGCCCGGGTGGGACTCTCTGAAGAACTGTGTCTCTGCCGCTCTCTTTAAATTCACTAGTTTCCTCTGACCAAGCTGTATTTTCTATTTCGGCGGCAGAAAGAAGATATGGAAATCGTTTGCGAGAGGTTTACCACCAGCAAACTCCAGACTTTTGATGACCTCTCAGCCATTGCAACCTATGGATTCAGAGGAGAGGTGAGCAGCGCTGCTAACTTTACGCTATACGTTATTAAATGTTGACATACATTTTGTTGTACTTCACATTTTGTTGTCTGGGCTCCTGTTTGCAGGCCCTTGCCAGTATAAGCCATGTTGCCCATGTGACCATAACGACTAAGACAGCGGATGCCAAGTGCGCCTACAGGTATGGAAACATTTAAAATCATCGTTCACTCATCTATTCTCTTGTTAAAACTTCAAAAATATATATGCAGTTGGCTTATAGTTTAGCATTTCATTCATTTCTGTGATGGAAACTAAATTAAATTGATCATTTTTAAGTTGAGATTATAATTTAAGATATAAAATCTCACAGGATATCGGCACAGAGAACACAAACTGTATTCACAGAGCTTTCACTGTCTGTAAAACAGCCTCGTCCTGCATTAGAAAAGTACGCAGCTATTAACCAAAGGGCTAATAGAACGATGGCTAAGTGTCGGGGAGAAGAAAACACTGATTTTGTCAAAAAAAAAAAAAGCATATTAAGTATAAATGATTGTTAATAATGAAAAAAACAGACTGAGAATTGTATAAAAAGTTCCTAAAAATGTCTCTTTGTACACACATTTCCTGCAGTTATTGTGTTCACAGTTGTTCTGTACTGTTATTGTTATCTGAAATATGTCACCCTCATGGTCGTCAGTCGAGAGTCCTCTTAAGGAAAAAGGTTGTAAACTAAACAAACTGTTATAAAAAGGAAGCAACGGGGATGGCAGAGCTCTTGTGATTCATCTTATTCTGTAATTCAGAGCCAGCTACAGCGACGGCAAACTGAAAGGCCCTCCCAAACCATGTGCTGGCAACCAGGGAACGCAGATTCTCGTGAGTTTGTGGAGCACATAAACTATTAAAGAATGTAAGTTTACGGACGCTCGTGAACCTACAGTAGTGTACAATCCCTGTGTGCAGGTGGAGGACCTCTTCTATAATGTGTCCACCAGGAGGAAGGCTTTAAAGAGCCCCAGTGACGAGTACTCCAGGATCGTGGAGGTGGTCAGCAGGTCTGTAATCGGGGCTTTACTCCTTGTGTCTTGTGATTATTGTGTTTAGATACACATCTTACCTGTACTCACCTGTTAACATGTTGTTTTGAAGGTACGCCATACACAATTCAGGAAAAAGTTTCTCTGTCAAAAAGGTGAGACTTTTTTTAAGCACCTGACTCAAGAGGAAAATAGGGGATGATTGGGATAATTTACAGGACAATTTATAATTTATACATTTTACTGATCATTAAATTAATAATAATTTATTTTTAATTTATATGCAAACTAATTGATAGGCTTTATGTTTTTTAAAAGTATGTTTATGAAGTTTTTAGATGAACTTTACTAGAAAAAATAAACATTTGAAGTCAGAACAGTTTGTTGTTGTTGTGTTAACATTAGTGGTGTCAGAACAGAGATATACAATATTTAATCTTATCTTTGATTACATTTACGCCTTTCTTACCCTCAGGTGTGTAACAACTACAGGTTGTGAACCTTTTTTAAAATACAAAGATGTGAAATTATAAGTTATCTAATTAGTATCAGCCATAAGAAGCAGGAAGTTATCGGCTTAAAAAAGAGAGAGTTATTGTGGGATATTTATGGAAAGTTTATTGAGGAAGAAAGTCGACCATAAGAAGCTCCACAATACCACCTTCTCAGGATGCGTTTGCACTGAAGTTCACATAAGGCTACGAGGGTTTTCTTAAAGGTCGATAATATTTATGGTCTGTTTTTCCAGCAAGGGGAGACTGTGGCAGATGTGAGGACTCTACCCAACGCATCTGTAGTGGATAATATCCGAGGAGTTTTTGGCAATGCAGTCAGCAGGTATTAGACAAGAAAGAAAGTGTTTTGATGTTCTCTGCAGTTATGTGACCTCTTATCACCTTAACGCCGACTGACTGCGCGACTGCCTCTGTGGCATGTTCCCAGGGAGCTGATCGAAGTTGGCTGTGAGGATCAGAAGCTGGCGTACAAGATGAAAGGCTACATCTCGAACGCAAACTACTCCGTCAAGAAATGCATCTTGATCCTCTTCATCAACCGTACGTATGGCAGGAAGTGCAGGTTGCGAGATGATTTAATCTTATCAGCGCTTCGCTAAACGGAGGTTGTGATCTGTGATCTCTCAGATCGTCTGGTGGAGTCAAGTGCTTTGAAGAAAGCAATCGAGACGGTCTATGCTGCATACCTCCCCAAGAACACACACCCTTTTCTTTACCTCAGGTACCTTAATGTGCATTTGTCTGTTTTCTACTGATTCTGTTCTGGTTCAGTTGATTTAAAAACTGCTTTCTAATCGCCACAGCTTAGAGATTGCTCCGCAGAATGTAGACGTGAACGTCCATCCCACGAAACACGAGGTTCATTTCTTGCACGAAGACGGCGTCATCGAGAGCGTTCAGAAGCACATCGAGAGCAAGCTTCTGGGCTCCAACTCGTCACGTACATATTTCACTCAGGTATGATGAGACTCGATCGCTGTCTCTGTAAATATGCAGGCACGGCACTAATTCATCAGATGTTCTTATTGTGACGGTGACATGTTAACATCCACTCCTCCCAGCCTTGGAGGTACAAAAAAATTACCTCGCACAATGACGCATACACTGTGTGTTTGTGCAGACGCTGCTGCCAGGGCTGTCTGTCTCAGGCGGAGCTGAGGTCAAGTCCTCCAGCGCCGCAGCAGAGTCTGGTGAGCGAGTCTACGCACATCAGATGGTGAGGACCGACTGTCGCGCACAGAAGCTGGACGCCTTCCTCCAGCCGAAAGAGAAGCCTCCTCCTGATCCAGAACCAGCTGGTCCAAGCGGCGAGGAGGGTGAGACCGAGGCCGTCCAGCCGGACGTTGTGGAGATGGATGATGCAGACATGCTGGAGGCGCTGGATGAGCGGGAGGAGCAGGTGCCAAAAGGCGATGAAGACAATGCGAGTGCCGTTCAAAGGTGATTGACTTCCTTTCATAAATGAATCACGCCGGTTCTACACCGGACAGGTGAGTCAGTCAGAATCAACATGATTAATCCGGACACAAGTCAGATCGGGACGGAGGTGACTGATTCTGTAGCATGAGTCACCTTTACTGCCGGCAGGTAAGTTGAGTAAGAGGAGGACGAGGAGGGGTTCAAAAGTTAACACGGATAAGTCACTCATGAATGACGTCATCCTCCCCGGGGGCCAATCGGAAACAAATGTCACTTTGTGTTTACCTGTAACTGACTGACTTAGCATGTTATAGTAGCACAGTGAGACAATAATCCCCCTCCCAGTTTTTTTTTAGCTTTATTGTTTTGGTTTCGGTCTCTCTGCTCTCATTAATCCAGTCTTCTGCAGGTGGTTTTGATAAATCCACTGTAAACTACCTGCCTGTCACTAAAGAGCAGAGAGACAAGAGAGCAGCAGCAGGTCCAGCCAGCAGCTGGAGATAGTTCTCTCAGCAGTTAGACTAAAGATAGAGAGTGAATATTGGAGTTTCATTCATCAAACGGCCAGAAACACGACACAAATGTTGCTCAGTGTCTGTGGTAATAGTTTGCTAACCTAATCACTCCAACTTTTTAAAATGGCAAAGTTATAGTCATCAAATTGTGGGTTTCCTCTGCCCCCATGTGGCTGGAAAAGCAACTGACGCAGCCTTAACTTGTCCAGTACATGTTGCTTTTATTATTGCAAGACAGAAAGTATCTGCCTCCCATTAAGTGTGTGATGAAATGTTTAAACATTTTCACAGCCTGTTATGTCTTGTAGTGTGTCCACTGTAAGCTGGTGCGAGTTATTGTCTGGAGGATAAATGTTATGCAGAGTATTGTGGAGGTGTGACAGCTGTGTGTGTGTGTGTGTGTGTGTGTGTGTGTGTGTGTGTGTGTGTGTGTGTGTGTGTGTGTGTGTGTGTGTGTGTGTGTGTGTGGTGTGGGGTGATTGTGAGCTAGAAAGCGACCCAGAAGAGAGGAGGAGCAGCAGCAGGAGGAAGACGAAGAGGAGGACCTGACAGCTGCAGCCACGCCCAAGAGACGGATCATAAAACTGAACAGCATCAAAGAGCTCAGAACGGAGATCAGTGAGAACGCACACAAAGGTAAACATCAGGAAAAATGCCACCAACACACCCTCTGGTTTTTATTCTGCCAGCAATTTTACTGTCTGCTCTGGGCCACAACTCATCTCCGTAACTGGTTTTAAGCAACATCAGACCTGTATTTGTCTACAACTCAAAATAGAGGTTTTTTAAATTTGTAAATGCAGTTTTCCTCTTTTGAGTATGCACATATTTGTCTGCAGGTCTCCAAGAAATGCTGCAGAACCACTCGTTTGTGGGCTGCGTCAACCCCCAGTGGACTCTGATCCAGCACCACACCAAACTGTACCTGCTCAACACCACCAAACTCAGGTCAGAGCGAGAGGAAACAAACACTGCTCACTGTTCAGTTGTCTCAGCCTGCTGCTTTACGTCTCCCTTCACTCTTTGTTTCTGTTGCAGCCAGGAGCTTTTCTACCAAATACTGACCTACGACTTTGGGAACTTCGGCGTACTAAGATTATCTGTGAGTAAAGTCTAGATTTTTTCATTCATCAGCATTTTTGATAATAATAATAATAATAATAATAATAATAATGCCGATATAAAAAGGAATACAGCAAAACACTCAAATGCTTAATTTAAAATGTTTGGAATTCATCACTAAATTCATGGCAAACCATTTTTTTGTTATCATGTAGTAACACAAAAGGAATATTGAATATAAAATATGGTTTATTGAAATAAAAAATATATAATCTGATATTTTTTAAATTACCCCCTGTAGGACCGAAGTACCCCATTTGACAAACACTGATTTAGAATAAACTGTACAGGTTATGATTGTTTTTATGGTTTGATGATGTGAATCCAGACGCCTGCTCCACTTTATGATCTGGCCATGTTGGCTCTGGACTCTGAGGGGAGCGGCTGGACAGAAGATGATGGTCCTAAAGAAGGCCTGGCTCAGTACATAGTGGACTTCCTGAAGAAGAAAACTGAGATGCTGCAGGACTACTTCTCCATGGAGATAGACCAGGTGAGAACAGGGTGGCGTAGGTCTGTTAACTCTAAAATCTCATGTTTCCAAGCTACATTTTGTTGCTGTGTCTGTTATTACTCACCTTATAAAGTCTCGTGCATTATAGGAAGGAAATCTAACAGGGCTGCCGTTACTGCTCGACAAGTACACCCCGGTCATGGAGGGTCTCCCCTTGTTCATCCTACGTCTGGCCACTGAGGTTGAATGTCTTGAAGGTTTCTCATTCATGACGAGATTGTAGAAAACAACAAACTGCGTCTAAAAGCTTGTGCTTGGTGCTGTCGTGCAGGTGAACTGGGACAATGAAAAGGAGTGCTTCAGAGACTTCAGCAAGGAGTGCAGCATGTTTTACTCCATCAGGAAGGAGTACATCCTGGAGGCCGAGCCGGGAGAGGAGCAGGTATTAAGGAACTTCCTTCGCTTTGCGGTAACGTTAAAGATAAAGAAGTGAAGTGTGATGTGTAATGCTTGTTTCAGGATGCTGAGGCGAACTCGTGGCGTTGGAGGGTTGAGCACATCATCTTCAAAGCTTTCCGAACCCTCTTCAGTCCTCCGAAGAACTTCAGCGAGGACGGCACCGTGCTGCAGATCGCCAACTTACCTGATCTCTATAAAGTGTTCGAGAGGTGCTGAATCTGATCATCACATCGGACTACATTCAACCATACATGCTGCTCCTTTATACTTGTAACATTTGTGCTGTAAATAAACTTTGTATGAAACTTCAGATAGTTTTTTTTTTTTTTTTTTATGAGTGGAAAAACCATATTCCATGAGGTATAAAAGTCTGTCACAGGAAATCCTCGTCCCTCGCAGCCTATTTAAAACGTGCCAAGCCTTCACATGGTTTTCTAAAAGTAAGACTTGGGACGTGCAGCCAGGAAAATTAGAATCAGGTCATGAGTCCCAAAACGACATCCAAAATGTGCCAGCACACGAGCCTGACTTATTACAGCCTGTCAGTCGGAGACATCTGTGCAGCGTGGGGGGATCAGAGCTCAGCGTGAAGGAAGTCTGTCCAAATATCTTATGGACAATTACAATTAACACCTGTATAAACCGGGGAATTGAGTGAGTGAAGGAAACCTGCAGAACTGTTTCCATGATTCATGCTGTAGCGTAAAAGGTTCCTAACTGCCTCTATCATCCTGTCTTTATTAAACCAAACCGTTTAGAATAAAAAAAAGTGAACTCACACAGAAAATAAACAACGTACACACCTCATATGGATTCCAAACAGTAGAAAATAGCAAAACTTACATGAAAGAAGGAAAACATTGTATACACAGTTCTGTAAATTACACATTTATTTTCAAGAAATCTTTTAAATATTTGAAAAATTTCAATGAAACCGCAGCAGACACTTGGTTCTACATATTTTCAAATAATGACTGCACCTTTTTTTTAAATACATCATTCTGTACCTGTTAAAACAATTACTGTTTCATTGAGCGGTGCAGACCCCCTCCAGTCTCCTAGTGTGAAAAGGCACTTCACTGTGTGAGGGGAAGCCGGGAAGGTGCGGGGCCGGAGCAGCCGTGAGGGTTGAATAGTTAAAAGCAACATTATACTCATTCATGCAACTTATCAAAAAACAAAACAAAAAAAACAAAAAACAAAAGTACAGCCAAGCACCCAACCAGAGAGAAATAAAGTCTCGTGGATAACATGATGTAGTACAAAGCACTGAAAAATTAAGTAGTGACTAGAGAAATTTCCTCAGATGTATCTCCCAGCAACTTTATAGTTTTATTAGTTAAGTTTCTGAGTTATTCCTCCCCAAAAAAAAAAAACCCCTCAATGCTTCCAGGTTTTTAAAAAAGAGACACAGTTCAGCTTTTTGCCTGTGCTACAATGTTTTTTAAAGTGTTTTTTGGTTAGCTACAAATCTTAAAGTGTTACAGCTAAAAATGGAAATGTGCTCCAGACACAATATGGCAGTCAGAGGTCTGAGGTGCGAGTTTAAGGGCTTTTGTGGTGATGCTGCCTTGCCTCACTGCTGCGACAGAAGGGCGTTCCTGTTGGCCTTCATCTTCTCGAGGCGCTTTACTAGGTGGTTGTTGGTCATCTCCATTTCCTCGATCTTATCTAGAGATGTGCGCAGCTGTTGGGGGGGGCAGAGGGGAGACGTTAGCATTCAGCCTGCTGATGTTTTATATTAATATTATATATTAAGTGTGTGTCTTTACCTCTCTTTGAAGTTTCCGTTTTTCTGCTTTAAGTTCGTCTTCTACTTTCTCCGCGTTGTCTGCTGATGCCTTGTACCTGGCCACTTGCCCTTCAAGTCTGTTAATCTGGAGAACGGACACAAAAAGAGAACAATTTGGTGACTTGAAGCCTTAAGACTTGTGAATATTTCTATAATCTAATGTGAACTTCTTTTTCACTTACATTTTGTTCCATTGTACCCATTTCCTGCTCTGCCTTAGAAAGCTTGAACTTGTATTCACTAATCTGTCTGTTGGCATCTCCTACAGAGACAAACGGAAACCAGTGAGTTTAAAAAACAAAAGATGTTCATAATATTTCATGTATGTGCTTATAAAAAAAAATTATAAAGCCAACTTACTCTGCATCTCAATAAAGTGTAGGTCTGTACCGTTCTCAATCCTCTCCCCGTCTGTGTACGCACTGTCCATCTTTGTGTGTTTCTGCCTCTCCTCCTCCAGCTGATTCTTCAGCTTCCTGATCTGAGCCAACAGTTCATCTTTCTCCTCTGCCAACTTCCGTAGCCTGACATCTACAAAACAGCAGGAAAACACATTAAACCGAAGCAGTTTATCATAACAGATGTGCAGAGGAACTGTGTGTGTGTTGTGTTAGCAGGAGGGATATATTTTCTGGAATCGTGTGCAGCAGGTTAGAGTCCTGTTTCTTATTACAAGCGTTGGTGCTTCTAAATACACCTCATCATATCTATTTATTTAGCATCCATATAAACAGTTTATTTAGAGCCTTTAATCAAAACAACTTCTTTAGGTAAACATGTACCAGTGCTGTTCTATGGGACAGACATAATATCCCTGACTCACCCAGTGGGCCCTCTCCTGCAGACTCCAGCACCTGGGCGGCCTCCTGGGAGACCACAGTGATCCCTGAGGACTGAGGCTCATGGTTGACGTCTCCGTTTGGTGTGCCGTCTGGGATAATGACCAGCCCATGTTTCTGTGGTGAGAGCACACACATTGCTTAGGACCGGCTCCACTAGTGCAGAGAGGGTATGCACTGATGTTACTTTCCAAAAAGTAAACACAAATATTACAAAGGTAAAGGCCTCACAATGATCTGTACGACATACTGAACAGTCCGCGTTCTGTGGATGTTGCTGGATAAGCAAGAAAATGTAATCATCATTGTTCCTAGTTTGATCACTGATTGACTATTAAGACTTTATCTTCAAACCTAAAAATAGAAAAGGGAATTCCTTAAGGAAAAATCCTAAATTGGGGGGGGGGTCTGTGGTCAATTTTGCATCTATTGTGGGGGTCCTTGACATGAAACAGTTTGGGAACCCCTGCTCTAAAATATTGGTTTTGTAGAAGAAAATCAGTTATATCAGTAAAGGCCACAACAGAGAGATAATTATGATGAAATTCCATATCAGTGCAACTTAAAAGTTACGTACATATGTCTGCAGTATGTGGCTCAACAATGGGGGGCCTTAACGTTGCATTAACCAAAGCCTTAAGGCACAAACTAAAGACTCTATGTGTCTGGATTTGCCTGGACAAAGTAACAGGAACTTTGGATAGGTTAGTAAAAATACTTTCAATATATATATTAGCAGCCTCACTTTCAGTAAACAAAGCGCTGCCTTATTTCACAATGCTTCTTTCAGCAGTCGATAAAAAGTGACATTCTTTCTGACTCTGTTGTACAATCACCTGCCCAACCACATTCTCTCTGTTTTCCTTTAACATGTGAACCAACAGCAGTAGATACTGACTGCAGGTGTTTGCCACTGTAGGACATTACCGTGGTGACGTCCATGTTCATTGACATCTATAAACAACTACTACACGAGTAATGTGATATAGTGCGCTGTATCCATCGTGCAGTACAGTATAACATGTGCCAAATGAATTATGTAAAACCAGCAGGTAGTGAAAAAGTTGATGAGAAAATAAAATGGAAAGAAAAACAAAGAAGCAGAAGTTAAAGGTACAACACTTTGGCAGCATTAACTGGCTCAGTTCCAACCAAAAGGAAAGTATAAAAAGTAGTTTTGGGGCCAGAAACTCATTCCACCACGCTTGTTTTTGTCTGCTGGGACCTACCTCTCCAGCTTTGGCCTTCCCCTTGATGTCAGCGAGCTCATCTCTGAGCTCATCTCTCTCATTCCTAATGCAATCAAAGTACTCTTTCTGCCTCTCTAGGGCCTGGCCACACGGACGGGAAAAGAGACAAGAGAGAGGAGAAGAGGCAGAGGAGAAGTTGGATAGACTCTGGACAGACATGCAACACCACATGCTACAGCAAGACATCTTCCATACACAGACATGCACTGTGCACGAGGATAGAGAAACAAACACTCAGACGATGACAAGGCTACATGCTCATAGGAGATGTTAAAAAAAGGTTAACAGTTGGTAGAGCACAGGGACTAATGATAGAGTCTGTAAGGAGGTAGAGCTTTTTCACTTTGCAGAAACTACATACAAATAGGATCACTTAGACTTCACGTCTTAACAAATAAACTGATCCACAGGTGGAACCATGCATGTCATGCTAGAATATAAGCACTTCTCTTTAAGCAAAAACTGAAATGTTTTATTATTTTCTCCACACGCTGTCCACTGCAGGCTTTAACAGAGTGCCAGTGCATTGTTAGCTGAAGTTACGGGATCCAAATCGGGAAAAAAAACCTGTTATTTTGACATGCAAAAAAATAAAAAATAAAAATCCAGGCTGTGAATGTGGATGGATCCAGGTTTGTGCTAATGCCTAAGGGGTCTCCATCATGCAGAGACAGCATGAGAGGCAAAAGAGGTGGACGGACGCTAATGTCTGTCCGTCTATTGCCTCTCACGTTCTGTCAGAGCACCCACGTGGGACCTCCTACCCCAATCTTTTTGTCCTTCCAGTTAATCGTTTCCTGCAGGTCAAACACCTCTCTGGTGAGGTCATCTAACTTAGTCTGCATTCGCTGGCTCTCCTGGAGCGGTGAAGAGCAGTACCGAGATGACACAGTACAGGATAAGAACAGAATAGGATAAAATGAATGGAATAAAGACAAAAGATGTGACAATGCACATAAAATACATACAGATACAGAAATGAGGGATAGAAACAGGTGAAACAAGGACAGGAATGACTGATAGTGTTCAAAGTCAGATAGGACATTGAAACAGAGCTAAATGTCAGATGGGACAGAGCAATAGACCGGGAGAGGACCTAGAGGCCGACCAGTGCCAATCAATCCTTATCAGGTTCCTGCAGAACAGAACCTCTGCTGCAGCCTGCACAGAAGCACTAACACCTTTCAAGGTGTTGACAGAATAGCGGTCTGATGTGGTCACGCTGGCAGAAACAGTTTGCTTTTCTAATCCAAGGGCAGCCTTACCTCTATAAGCTCATCTCTCTGGCGGATTCCCTCTTTCAGTTCTTCTTGTTTGTGCTGCAGGACTGTACATGTATGCTTTTGTCTTTCTAGTTCCTGAAATAATAGACAAGAGCATTTTAGCCACAACCCTTGCATATAAGAACGTGAATGAACAGAAACATTTCTGACAGATGTTTTATTCCAGAACTTTTGAGTGACAGATATCTCACCTTTGACTTGTCTTCCAACTCTCTCTTCATCTCAGACATCTGTTCCTCCATTTCCTCTATGACATCCTTTAGTGTGTCCACTTGATAGATGAGGTTGCCTTTGTCGTTGTCCAGCTGTGCGTTCGATACCATGGCTTTTTTATACTTCTCCTCCACCTCTGCAAGTGACTCCTGATTAAGGGTGGGAGTGCGTCAATAAACAGAGTAAACTGATTTAAAGCACAGCTCACCTACATGCACCAGGTGGGCTCTCTGGTATACAAAGAATTAGTTTTAACACGTTCAACACACATTGGCCAAACATACTCCACAAATATTTTCTTATTTCTATATGTAAGACGGAGTAAAAGCATAATTCTGTGCCACATTTTGTGGTATTTTTTTGTAAACAAGTCATTATTTATTACTAATATGTGATGAGCAAGTGGTCAACAGTATGAATGCGTTGAGTCACTTTCAGGAGTGAAACAAGGCAATAGTGTGAAAAAGGGATCTGAAAGAGAGAACTACAAGTAAACCAGGGAACAAGATGATGAAAAGTAATCTAGCTAAAGTGCATTGGCTGAATCAACCTCTACCAAGAACAAGCCAGGAGTCAGATTTGTTAGTAAACTACTCTTATCAATGAAAAAAAAACAAACATACAGTGTCCTTTCAAAGAGAACAGGAAGCTGCTGAAGGTGACCGCAGAGGTCAGGCAGCCAGAAGGCAATCAAACACTGTGGCAATGAAAGCCTGGGTGGAAGAAGAGCCTCAAAATTGAAAGCATGACCATTATCTGTCAGCAGGTGGAGCATTTTAACTCTTCTTACAACTGTGAACGCAGCTGAGTTGTGGGAGTGTCTTCATTTCAGGCAGACAACCAGGGAGTTGGATCAAAACAGGAAGTGAAAGGAAAGGGAGATCATGCAAAAAAAAGGTGGATCATTACGCAATTCAGACTGGGAGAACGCAAAGACACGGCTGTGGTGTTAAGAGCTACAGGAGGGGGGGGGACAGAGGGGTAAATGAGTGGGGAGGCAGGGGGAGTTAGTGATGCCATACTGCTCCCAGAGAACAAGAGAAGGCATGCTGTGAGCTCAAGCCCCTCTACCTTCAGCTCTTTAAGCCCTTGCATGTACCGCCCTTCTACATCCTGAATCTGGTCCTTTAGTTCATAGATATCCTGTAGAGCAGACGGAAGGAATGGTTGGGGTAAACTGGGGCATAAGAGAGGGTGGGGTATCAAGGAGAGATAACAAAAAAAGCGCCCGCGCTGCCATCGGAGAGACAGCCCAGCTGGCATACACATCACCAGCCCACCCAGATACAAGGAACAGCTTCATAGGAAACATGTCACATCCAGTCCTCCCGTGCATACATGAAGAAGCAGACACTTAGAACAGCAAGGAAGAGCACAACAGAGGAAATGCTGTGGGAGGTTCATATGCAGAGGGAACAGATGTATACATACATTGCTCAGACATACAACAGGTGGATTTAATTTATGACAATGTGATGATGAACATCTGGAGGTCACACAATTCATATGCTAGCATTTGTCATCAGTTTATTCACTCGCATGAATAGAAGGGTGAAGCTGTGTGTACTGTACACCTTACCCTAAGTTCACTCAGACTGGTGTCGGGGTCATAGACGCTACCCGTGTCTGTGCTTCCCCGTCGTGACGAGGTGCCACCCAGCGACGCCAACGTGGCTGCCGAGAGGCCGGGGGTCGCACAGCGGGAAGATGGCTGAGAAGACACAGAAGTGGTGCAGAACTCCAGTCAGACACAGATAACAGCGGAGCACAAGGCAACACAACTCCGACATGTTATTCAACACCATCATCTGATCCCGCAGGCAAACAATCCTGCCTGATTCAAATCCTCTTGAGGGAGGTATTGTCACTGTCATGTGCAGAAGTGTATTTTATAAACTTGACAAACAAGCTCACATTTTCCTCAGGCTGTGTGTATAATAGGAAGATAATGCTTCTTTGTTGATGTGTTGTAGTTACACAGTAGCTGCCTAATATGACATAGAAATCAATTTATAGCTCAGTGTTGTCACACGTTATTGTGCATTCATATTTCCATTTTCTTTTTCACTGTGTGGCAGGTGGTAAAGAGACCCAGTGCTCAATATTTGGCATGTCCCAGGGGGGGAATAAAAATAGCACCTGGGACACAAAGACACAGACAGTAGAGAAATGTATCAATACAAATGAAATGATCACAATTTTGCATAATGGAATATATATCATCACCATATCAGGTGTTTACATTTTACAAAATACATACAAAATCAATTATCTATCAATCACACAGAGAGACCAGTGTTGCACGTTTCACTGTCTCACTGTTTCTCTCTGGATCTCTGGGTGAGTGTTTCTATAGCTTAAATGTAAATCGTTTGTTTGAGCTTGTAAATATTTAAACAAACAAACAAAAGAACAGGTTTGCATTTGCACTGCAGATTGCAGTGATGCATTTATTGAGCTGGAAAAATACAAGAAACAGCAACTCGACCAATCACTAAAATAATAATGAAAACAGACTGAGGACAAACACCTAGGGGGATTTCAATGTTGTATTCAAATATACTGTAAGTACAGAGAACAACCGGCATAACTTCCATGGTGGATCAGTGTGAGTTAAGAGTGATGCATGTTACTGAAACAACATTATTAAACTATATTAAATATGTAGAATGAAATAAAAATAACATCTATTTGGGACAAGAGGAGTTGCAGGACACTTAGGAAAACATTTAATTTCAAGCCTTGACTAGACCACAAAAAACAAATGTATCTAGCATTACTGTGGTCTCCACATAGCCCTGGTGTGTATTTACATTCTTGAGGAAATCTACTTCAGCGGTTTCTATATGTAGCTGCTGAGTTGGTAAAAAAGACACCACAACTCCTTGATGAAAACCTATTTGGTGCTTGGTAAGGATTTTGAGTGAATAAAGTAAAATAATGGTGCACTCACCCGACTATAATCTGTATACTGCTTGTCACATTTTTCATCCAGCTGAAAGAAAGAGAAGAAATATTATAAAATGAGATACAGAATATCTGGAGAACAAGCGTCCTGCGTCGTCATGCTTGGAGCCATTTCCTCATCTGTAAATCAGGGAGTTAGTCCAGAAGTTAATATGAGTTTGTGATAAGTGCTGCATGTTCACAGATCAGAAGGAGTTGCCAAGCAAATCAAACACTGAGTGAATCACACATCTCCATTAAAAGAAGATACCTTTTCATCAAAAGTCCATGCTGCTGCACACTGCAGCCACATCCACTTCAACTAACTTTATTCCACTCAACTAATTTATAAAAAGGTTGTCAATGAAAAAATAAAAAAAAACAGACTGTGGGATGAGTTTTGAAAAACAAATGTTATTTTTAATTCATGCACCAGTTATAAAACAACGCATTCATTGGTGTTGCACTGCAATTCCCAGCACACTGTTGTGAACTTAGCTTAGCCACTTACAGTGTCCAGATCTGGAATGCTCAAATCATCGAGGTCAGACACAATGCTGCCTCTTCGGTTGGAGCGGCTGAAATAATCAGCAGCCGACTCACTAATGTCCGAGAAGTCAGACGACTGTGTACACCACACACACAGGATGAAGAGGATAGAAATAGAGGCAGAGAAATAAAGAATAACAAGAGGGCCAAAGAGTAAAATTCATCAGAGAGGGTAAGGACAGAAGGAAAACAATGACATCATATACAGCCTGAGATCAATCAAGGTCAAAAAGATTTTACAAATCATGATGATGGGATGATGGCTGATACTCTTACGCAGTGCAATGAAATAAAATAATCTCTTGAACAAAGCTTTGATAAACTAGAACAACAATTGTGTGACTACTGTGACAGAACTGCATGAGTCTAGATTTTCTACAGTCCAATCCCTGAGGCTCACCACACTGTCCCTACGGCCTCTGCTGACGCGCTCCTGGGACACGCTGCTGACAGTGTCGTCATCTGAGGAAGACTGAGAGGAAAACGCACACATACATAGAAACACACACACACACATGATGAGGAGCCAGAGTAATGTAGGATGGCTGCATGCCCAAGGCTTTTTCCTGACACACACACACACACACACACACACACACACACACATACATAAACACACTTCTTGTTCAAACAGTAAACATCCAGTAGCGGTCTCTGTATTAAACAGATTATTGGATTACCATGTAAGTAATGCCAATTCATGCAATTAAGATAATTCTGTCAAATGCACCAACTGGAGCCAAGTCAGATAAGACAACCTTGCCACAACATATTATCCTGCACAGCACTGCAGAACTAAGTATTACTTCACACACTTTAATGTCAATCAACGATGCTGTTCCCTAATGCAAGCTGTAGCCGGTCTGATATTGGGGATCAACATTGTCCCTGAGAGGAAGAGGGGCCTGGTGCTCGGAGGGGACGAGGGGAAGCTTGTTAGTTGTGGGCATCCCTGTGTGTGTGTGGTGTTGACATCATGCAGGGTGGCGGTGTTTTTAAGGTGCTCACCACAGGGCTGCTGCGGGTGGAGCTGGCTCCAGAGGAGTACCAGCTATATTCAGAGGGCTGTGGATGAGGGGGGAACAGGAGGAGGACAGGATAGGGGATCAACATGAAGACAGACGTTAGGCCACAGGCATAACAGTAAGCTGCTGTGGTGGGGAACATTGTTGAAACGCTGTTTGACAAACATTCGAATGACTTACAGCTTTTGAACTGTACCCCGAGCCATAAAGAGCGGTGTCGTCGTAAATAGAGGCCTGAGGGCACACGTGGGAGACAATGCAGGACTCAGCAAAACACAAGAGAGAGCATAAATCTTTAACGCCCTAACTAAGTAGGTTGAGTAGAATAACTTTCTCTGGGTCATGCAATAAACAGAAACTCTCTGTATTTCCAACATCAAGTAGGCCATTTGTTTCAGTGTTGTACAACAAAAGGCCCGGCTTCATGCAAACTCCAGCCTTATCTATGTGACGCACAAATCTCTGGCCACCGTCAAGTGCTCAAGAGTGTCTAGGAGCTAAATATAAGCAGTCCCAGCTGCCCTGGGCATCCTATCAGATGAATGTGGACACAAGAGAGGGGGGAAGGTCTACTTCTGAAGGTAACTAGAGGTATGCAGAGAGATGCTGGCCACTCAGTGGACAGAAACTGACCGTGCTGTAGCTGCGAGTCAGCCCCGTGCCAGTGGTGGAGGACGAGGAAGTGGTGGCCTGTCAGAGAGGAGGGGAGCAGGGAAATGTTTAGAGGACAGAGGAAAGCTGTAGTGGGAATGTGAGGTGGAGGGAAACTAAAGAAATGCAGCAAGTGGAAACAGGATGAATGTTTTGCTGACCCTGTAGTGTTTAGGGTCAAAAGTGTTGAGTGGAGAAGTGAGGTCAGGTGACAATGTCCCTATAGACTGTTTCAATTCTGCAGGAGCACCACCTCTGTCAGTCAGTGAGTGCTTTACATAAATTCAAATGATCACAAGAACTGTTTTAGAGTAGAGAGATCTCATCTCAAAGTCAAACTTTGGATTTCTGTGACAGACAAGGGACCATCAGCTACAACAGCTAAGAAACCCAAACGATCTTTGCTTTGATGCTTCTATAACACAAACTAAAACCCCTCATTGCCATTATATAACAAATTTGTTAGGCATATACAAATAAACTAGACCATGCAGATAGGAATATACTGCTTCAACTGGCTCTGGTTTCACTGAGTGTCCTTTAACCACATCAGTCTGTGTATAAAGGGTTGGAAGTTGCACAGCACTGGCAAGAGGACCAACCCGAGGCTGATAGGTGGAAGTGGAGGAAGAAGGAGTTGCTTTGGTCTTCGTTAGGCTGGTGTAGTTCCTTTGATCATGGTACAGTCCAGTCTGGAAGGGTAGCAACATAATATATGACCCTCAAATAAACAACAACATAACACATTTTATTCTCAAGTGGCAGACTATTTAAGACACATTCAACACGGCTTGGCCAACATCTATGTGACGGCTCACAAGACAGTGAATAGTAAAGCTCATCAGGGGTAAAGACAGTAAATCACCACCGCAAGCCACTCTGATTAGTCAAAACTGCCTCCATGCTTAAGGCTGTAGCAAAGACATCGTCACTAAAAGGAGTACACTGACCAGCAGGTCCTTCTTCGAGGAGCTGGATGAGGCCTTTTTATGGCCATGCAGGTCACTGTACACAGAACTCTGTCCAGCCCAGGGAAAAAAAAAGTGTAAAATAAAACAACAACACTAAAATGAGACAAAAGGTGAAAAGCGTAGAGGCAGTGATAAACAGATGACCATCCCATAGGTACATACAGTGGAGCGGGAACTCTTGAGGGTGGAGCTAATGGAGTGGCCATCAGACTGAAGAGAGAACAGGAGTCACAAGAGTTATGATCAGAAGATGACCAAACATCTGAGGTGTTAGGTTGCTGTTAAGTCTGCACCGGCAGCGCACTGTCACTAACACTAGCTCAGCAGCTTAGTTGTTCAAAAGGTTAAGTAATCCAACACAGCAACTGATCAAGAAAGCCATTTCTTTTTCTACACCTTGCCAAGGCCACAGGGAAGGAACAAAACCATTTGTCAGTGGCACTCTGTCCATTACGATGGTTATGTGATGTTATTAAGTGAAGAAAAATATGTTGGAAATGCAGAATCAGCCTAAACTTTAACTTTTTTTGTATCACCTGCAACAAATGCAGAGATTCCCTTCACAATCCTGTTGAAAATAGCTATAGCCAATCTGTTTCTGTGTCCACAGTGTTCAACAGATTCTAGCTGTCCAAATGTCTTGTCATGGTACAATCCATCAAAATCACACAGCAACACATCCAAGAATGATACAGGGAGAAATTTAATGTGGGAAAGCATGTGAAACAGATGTCTCTCTACAGTAACCTCAAAGCTATTTCTCGTCTTGTATCATTTTGTGGGGTCACTATCGACCTTTTTAAAGGCGCAGTGATGCCGAAAATAAAATAAATAAAGAAAGAAAATACTGGGATATACAGCAAAACTGCCACAATCTTAAAAAATACTGTGATGCACATTTTTGGTCATACCACCCAGAACTACCAGGTATTCAATCAGTTTGCCAAACTCCACATAAATATACATCATGCTCTCACACACATGCACACACAACGCACCAAGGCATCTTTTCTACGGGAACTGGATCGACTTCCTACGTCACGTATTCCTGATGAGGTTGACTTTAAATTAAAAAAAAAAAAGACAAAAGAAAACATAAGGAGAAAAGTATTTTATGACCCAAAGGAACCAAATAAAAGTATTTCAAGTGCTTTTCAAACAAGAACAATGGCCTTCACACATCAGTGTGCCCCTATGAGAGTGCAGCTTTAATAAAACTGGCAGGGCTGTATTATGTACGCACCCTGTAGCTGCGGACTGACATGACATCATCATCCAGCCCCTGTTGATGTGGAAACAAAGAGTCACAGCAGAAAAGCAGACAGAGAGGAACATGGGTGATGAGAGATTAACTGCAGGATTAAAAGAGAAAGACGAAAGGAAATACAGGCAGACGAAGAGGAAGTGTGTGGGGGAGATACAGACCCGGCGATGACGACTGCTGGATCTACTACTACTAGTAGAGGATCTGGCTTTTTCTGTGTCAGCCTGGAGTAAGGAAGGAAAGTTGGTAAAGATTATAGAGTGAAAGTAAGAGAGGCTCAATCACAGGGGTGCGTAAGGTCACTGCAATTCTCAACAGTTGCTATGCAAAGCTCAAACCATGCAAAACAACGTCTGTCATCATGTTTATAACCAAATGGATGTCATAAACATTCGCAAATGTTATCCTCTTAAAGTACCACAGCGAGATTAATGATATACAAGAACAGCTAATATACTGCACATTTTTGTCTCATCTGTTCTTTTAAAAAAGCAACATAAGAGCACACAATAAAAAAGCTCTCTGCTTCTCTCTACTGTGTCGACACACCAACACACATACAGGTTAATTCCATGCAAGAGTTGTCCATTAACATCCAAAAGCATCCATCATTTCTGAAGTAGCCGGAGGTTGGAGGAGTAGAGCTAGACGTCCAAACCACCTTCTTGCATGCAGACTCACACACCCTAAATAAAGTCAAAGGCCAATGCTTGCTCTACAAATACACGCAGTCACAGATTTTGGTGTCTCCAAAGCAAATACACTGCTGAGGCATATTTCCGCAGTGAGGTACAGCGCAGTCTGTGAGTCAAGTGTAGCTAAATGGTCAGGGTTGACTGGGGCTCAATCCCACACAACAGGCTGTTAGTGGAGTGAGAGGCTGCAACACGCTCTTGCGCTCGCCTACCATCCACTGGTGGATCTGACCCCATTTTCTGTTGCTACCACTGGATGAGTGGTAAGAAAGCTGGACAGAGGGAAGAAGTGCCAGGAAAAACATACAATCATACTTCACTAAAAACAGCTGAAACGTAAAAAAAAATAAAATAAAAAAAACTGGGTGACATTTGCTGCAAGAATAGAACTTTTGGTTTCATCTGTGGACATGCAGCACTTTCATTTTTCTTTCTGTGGGTATATTTTTGTGTACGAAATGTCAGATTAATCCTTAAGAAATTCTTCCAAAGGGCATAAAGCCAAACAACTCCTCTGCACCAGCGACTATGGTTGCAGATGAGCAGCTGGCGAGTAAGTTACTGTAGTAACAAGGCATAGTTAATGTAAAAACAACCAATAAAAAGAAAAACAGAGGACAAAACAATATCCATGTTTAATCCACAGATGATGTGTGTTGAGAGCAACAGTTATGGGGCATTACAATAGCTTGACTGACGCGTTGAATAATGGTCACAGTGCATATTTGCCAGCCGTTATACCTCTTTCTGCTGCCGTTCAAGTTCCCTCATTCGAATGTCCCTGGCCTCGGCCCGAGCCGCCCTCTTCGCTGCCAGCCTCGCCTCCGCCTGTGAAACACAACATGAACACACTTGTTAGCCATGAATGGAAACTCGTAAAAAAGGTGCCTTTCACTGAGGACACGCCCCAATGAGTGCAAGGAATAAGCATAAGGAAGGGGATTGCCTCAATCAAACAACAATTACACAGCCCAATTCACAGGAGTTTATTTCAAGTCGTGTTTCCTGTGAGAGAAAAGAGACAGTGGAAAGTGTACACATGGGTTGAGTTCATTTCTGCACAAATGCTTAAGATTGGTTGTGAAAGCCTATGAGAGCATAGCTTTTCACTAGCTGATGCCTAATTAACCTTCTTATGATGAGGTTGACTTTATGGAAGTTCTGCATTGATTAAAAAATAAACCTCAGCGTTGTTAACAAATCAAAAATAAAATGGTTTTGTAATGTACAATCTAGATTAGAGGACAGACATGTACAGCATCAGAAGAACGTGCAGATCTAGAAGTATTTGCATGCAATAGTTAACGCTGCCTCTTCCTAAAAACAAGCACATATTCAAAACAACAGACCACACAGTTTTAGTGACTCACACTGGGATTAAAGCACTTAACCAAAACAAATACAACCCGGTCGATAAATCAGCCAGGTTGACTTGAATATAAGCACAAGTGTACAGGGATCACTGCACATAACGGCTGATAAATAACAAGAAACTGTGCTACGGAAATCCCAAAAATATATTAAGTGTGTTATTTTAGAAGAGTTACTCAATTACATGTAGTATTTTATCCACCAGAGAGCACTGACAAGTTTATCTTTCAACTGTAAAAAGTTCCACTCAGTACATATCTTGGTCTTTAATAAACAGATTTAAGGCCCCCTTCCTTTGAACGTATATATATATATACAAACATAAGTTGATATATTGTCTCATCTCTGTTCCCAATATTCAAAAAAGAAAAAAAAAAAACCTCAAATAACACCAGCCTAACAAATCCATCAACTATCGGGCTCTAATATGAACGGGATGCCCTCACTGACCAGTTCATCCGTGAGCCAGAGGGCTGTAGTCCTGTCCAGAGTGAGTGCTTGGGATGCCTCATCAACAACAACAACAACATGTGCTAACCATCAGTTTCAGGAGGAATGATTAAAAGACCTCATGGGGCACATGCCAGTAGCGGACAAACTGACGGAGAAGTACAGTATCGACAGGGAACAAAGTGAGTCACAATACTGTGGTTCTGCTCGGTCTGTAAACATGGAGGTGATTTCACAATATCAAACTAGCTCAACCCTATAAAGTACAAACAAATCGAAGTCAAAGCCAAACATAGCCCAATAAAATCTCCTCTGGGGGGGGAAAGTGCGAAGAGTCATCACACAATTTCCCCCCAACTGAGTCAGAATATGAACAGGAGCTAATTTTAAAGACCACTTCAGCAGAAGGAGCTAATTTAGGCGAGCCAGTACGCAGCCCTGAGGAGTCACACAGGTGACTATGTAGACTATCCTCCCATTAATACCAATTACATTCCGTACGTGCTCTGAAACTGAACATCCCACCAACAGAGAATGGCACACTTGCTCACGGAGGCTAGCCCTTTATCTCTAACTAAAAGACAGTCCATAAATACAGTGCGTGGTTCGTACAGTATCTCACTGCAGACAAACACTGTCAGCATTCCAGCAATTTCTTATCTGCACTGCCAGAATAGCCCGCCTGTGGGTATAGACTATTCCTGTTTCAATAGCAGCCTGGGGAGAATAAAAACTGTTTTAAAGTAATGTCAAACAACCACCCAAATCCAGGTTCTTCTTACCTGCACACTTTTTTTTTACAGTTTTGTGTAAAAGCAAATTGTTAAACCTAGTTATAAACATTTTAAACCCAGGAAAACACACTTGTGGCTGAGGTTGTGGTAGAGTTTAATAGTAGGAGGAAGTAACCTGTTCTTAAACCTATGGTTTTTCGGCTTATCAGTATAACAAACATCTTGTTTCACAGTGATAAGATACCTTAACTTAACTTCCCAAGATAGGCAACGAGTGAAAACCATGACCCAGAGAGATGCAGTTGGTTTGGGTTAATGAGTGAGATCCATCTATAACCATGGCATAAAAATATGCATTTTTAAGTAGCTAATACACAAATCATCCCTTATAGATGTGAACAAAGAAATATCATTAAATGACTTTTCGAGTGTGTAAATAAGTTTAATATGTAAATACTGACGCTTAGGTTAAAGGCCATGTGGGACATTTCTGTAACCATTTCCGAAGGCCGCTCTGTGTAAATCTGGAGTCTAACTGATGGTCATACAATGAAACATGCTTTGTAGAAGGTGAAAAAAGAATTAAAGTTGCGAATGTGTGAGGAGAGCAAATGAGAAAGCCAGAGAGACGGCTGGCTCTGTACTCTGCACCTGTTGAGCTGTCTGACAGTGTGACCTGCTCTGCACAGCAGCACAGCTGAGCTCTCTGTCTCTGTCCTATCTATAGCCTGGCCCATCCGGCCCCAGCTCTCTGACAGCCATATCATGGGAGGGTAACCTGAGCAGCAGAAGTTCACCATCAAACACACCTCCACCACTCTGGGCAATCAGAGTCCAGCGATTCAACATGAGATCACCTGGAGCACCTGACTGCACACAGTGAGAATATGATGTACCAGCTAATAGTCCAGTTAGGGTAGTTCCAATCAAATGTAAGGGATTTGCTGCTTTACCTGTTTTATATCATTGTAAGTTCTATTAAAGATTACTATTTGGGATTTTTGGACCATTGGTCAGGAAAAAAAAACAATTTGAAAACATCTGGGCTCTTGGAAATTGTGAATAGCTGCAAAGTTCAAAAACGTAATCAAGAGATTAATCAATAATCAAAATAATCAACAATATTCCAATAAATCAAAACTGAAATAAAACATGCAGTATCCAACAAATAATGAAATAAAACAAAACAACAACTAGTAAGTGGAGAAAGACATCTGCAGTTCATTACTGTGATTAATCACTGTGATTAATATTGCTGCATTGATTACCTCTGTACTATGAAAATGAAAAAGATTTCTGAGAAATAAGCGTACAATGGGTATACTAAATAGAAGGCGCTGATATGTAAACTGAATACTTTAAAATCCCCAATAATAAATACATTTGTAAATGCAGAATTTTATTTAGCAACAATCTCTGGCAGTTCAAACAACAAATACTCGTCAATATCATCACCACAAAGCCAGCATACTAGGGTATGTACAAACTACGTATGAAAGAGCTCATAAAAACAGCTAAATTTGTTAAAATACACGGACAGCTTTAAAAATTGGTCAGTACAGTCCCTCTAGGTGCTAATGACTAACCTTCAGGTCTTTTTTCTGCGACAAATTACACCCAATGGATCCTTGTGTTATTATATAAAGTATTAAAAACCACATTATCAGTTGGATCAAACAGTCCTGGCCCACTAATTGTTGACAGACTCTGTTATATATCCTTTATTCTCTGAAGGCAAGACGGTCTCCTAACCATACACGGAAAAATAAAAGTGTGACACTTGACTTGATATCACAAATGAAATCATATGGACTATGAACTATAGCTTCCACAAAACAAAATAAAAAACCACACACCCTCTGTATACTGAGGAAAGTCAATGATTGCCTTGTTCAAGTACCATTAGGTCCCTTAGATCCTAATCTAAAGGGACACCGGGTATGAGATGATCATCTAATTCTAACCACTGTCAGATTTGTAAGCACGCTGCTGGTATTCAAAGGGACTGACTACCCAGAAACGCAAGACGCCTCAGAACTCGGCTGGTGACGGTGCAGGCTCAAATTCACAGTCATTCTCAGCAGTGATCCGTGCCAAGCGCAGGCAGGCAGGCAGGCTGTAACTTTTCTTAATCAGGCACAGACAACGCGAGGCAGAAGCTGCAGTGTTTTGAAGATTTGTTGAGGAGGGGTGGTGATGTGTAACAAGTTAGACACTGACCCCTTGAACTCCCTGCACAGTTGATCTAATCTTTGGTTTGCTCCACAAAGAGATTCAGATTTAGGACCTGACTGGGAGGGTCAGATGACTCATGTTTCTATGATCGGCCTGCATGACTATAAAGAGAGCAAATGGAGCCTTGTGCTTAGTGCCCAAGAATGAGGCAGTGAACAGCTTTCAAACAGCACAGATGAAGCATTCTTAAGATTCACCAAAAGGCAAAAAAAAAGATTGATTTGTTCAGTGCTACAGTGCTACCTGTAAAAGCAAGAAATCATTTGACCTGACAAGAAGCCGTCACAGAAAATCCGCAGACAATTTGCTACTATTTCACCTTTACCAACCAAACATAAAAATACCTTTAAACTGTGAAAAATAATCTTCGTAGTTCATGCTGTGAGCCACCCCATTCTCAAGAAAGGCAAAGGAATGACAGCCCTGCTGTGGAACAAAACGGAATAATCCCAGGGCATGTCGTTACAGGCTAGGCAGCTTCTCTCCTCTGCCCGTGTTTTTCCCCCTCCAAACAAAAACACTACAAGTCAATCTCCCTGTGGTCCAAACCAGCTGTCTCCACTCGAGTGGGCTGAAACACATGTGGATATTCAGGTTCTGCTGGTTAATTTGTAAGTATACGCTTCAGACACAACTTTGACCACTACGTTTCAAATGAACATCATTTATTGCGTAACAGATACATGTTTCTCTCCCAAGTTGAGTAAAAGCCTGGGTGTTGAACGATTAATTTGGGAGTAGACCTAAAGTTTGACACATTACGCATTATCTGCCAGGCTGCATTAAAATCTGAATCCATCCCAATATTTAAAAAACTGTCAAAGCAACAAGTCCTTAAGTTAAATGCTATTAGAGTTACGCAAAGTTGACTTATTACCATCCAAACTTCTGACAAAAGCAAACAATATCTGCAAATATCTACAAAAAAAGCGTTAATATAAAAACAATGCCAAATCTAATCCTTATAGTTCTCTCCTTAAAATAATTACTTAGAAATGGATCACACCTTTGACAAGCATAACGTTTAGAAGGTGATCACAGCATGTTTCTCTGGTTTAGGTAATGATAATGACACAACATGGACTACAGGTACAACTGAAAACAGCCTACATACACATCAACATTTTCCGGCTTTGGCGATATAACATTTCATATGGGTTTTAGTTTAAAAGGTTTCTCTTTCAGCCATAATGCTGTGTCAGCCAGTCATATAAGTGCTGATAATGGTTTCAACTGTCTACTCACGTTCCCTTTATCCTCAAATGTGATTGTGCTGCAGCCCATATTAACAACATCTGGGATTGATAAAACAATCTTCTACCCATGTTTAAAGAGCCCACTATCCGGATGAGGATAAACAACAAAATGTGAGCTGTGTAAAATCATATAAGCATCGATTAAGCAATGCACGAATGGATGGTAGCATTGATCCATGCCAGTTTGCTCCAAAATGGGAAGAAGTGTGTGATGGGGAGTTTGAACTCACCTCTCGGGCAATGCTACTCAAAGCCTCATCCTCTGCCGAGAACCGATCTTTCACAGGGGCTCGCTTTCTACCAGAACCTTGTGTCCCCATGTTGCCTCTGCAACCGTAGCAGCTCCACCGGTGATGTACGAGTCCAGAGAATACACAGAACTGTATGCAAATGCCTAGAGAAAGAGAGAGAAAACAAAACTAATTTTAACAGGGGCTGTAAACAAAAGCCATGTGTTGGAATAATCTGACAAAACGCATGAGGGCTGTCTCCAGTTTCAACGACATTTCATTGTGCGAGGTTTAATGCACGCCACTCTCACTAACAACCCATACAGTCTCTTTCTTACCACAGAAACAGACAGTCTCTCATGTACGGCACCTACAATGGCTTCGGATAAACAGTTGTGGCTGACATGCAGGGCCACTGCAACCCTATAAATAAACATATGAACATAACATTCCCATAAACAACAGCTAATGGTGTCCACAGCAGGGAATGATACTATCATATGTTGTTTTTTTTTTTTTATGTTTGTTCACTGCTGAGGCTTTTTGCATTAACAGCTGGTGAGTTAGTGCTGCTCAGTGTTTAATGGACATTCAGATAATATCAAAAGTTAGCAGACAGACAAAAGAGCAACTCTCGCTGGCTGGTAAAGACAGGAGGGGGGAGGAGGGGGGAGGAAACGCCTAGTTCAGGACCCGACTGAGTCAAAGCGAGGGCATGAGCACTGCTTTAAGATGACCCCACGTTAAACCCTGTGGACTTATAATAAATATATATATATATATATAAATATAAATAATGAAACCAGTCTGACCAGCTCTCAGAAGAAACGTCCGGCTTTGATTAAGCGACTGGGAGAAGTTACCATTAACGTCAGCTACCCAACTTCACACTAACTTACTGCAGCGTTAAACACCCCATTCACCGAAACCTTACATTACTGCCCCTCTACACCCGCTAGCTGCCCATTAGAGGGAGGGGGGGGGCAATAGATATTAACTACCACGGCTAGGTTAAAGCTAAAGTTACACTGCCCTGTTAGCGTTAGCCAGCTCACTGATAAGCTAACTAGCTGACTCGCATTTCGTCCTCCCGACATTAAAAAGTTTTTTGTTCTTACTCCGCCGAACAAAAGCGGACATATCCCCCCCCCCAACACCACGGCTATCTCTCTGTGAGGTTAGCTGATCGGGTTGTAGCTGGGTGGTTAGCCTGGATAGCCAGTGGGGGCTAACCGAGAGGCAAGCTGGCATCGACCCCACCACCACCACCTAGAAACAAACACCCAGCGTTACCTTAGCGACACCGTCAAACAACCCGCGGTGCTACCGAGGTGTGCTCCCTGTTCTCCTGCAGGTTTTAAGGGAGAGCCCACAGATTGGTGGTGTTTTTTTTCGTCCACACTGACAGCTGTCATCAGTCCGCCCTCCCTGCGCCGCTCTCCGCTGCCCCACTTCCACACTCACTGGTCGGCTCCGGGAAAGGTCCCGGATGTTAGGGTGTGATGGTGCCTTCACGGGGCGTCGGACACATCAGACGTCAACCGCTTTAACTGACTGGAGAGTGTTTTTTTTTTTTTTTTCCATTGAGTGATACTTAATAGTCCCTATTTAACTACATATGAAGTGACTTTCCAGTATTCGGGTTTTTTAGGGGCTGACAGCATGGAAACTGCTGTAATGAGTACTGACGCACACTGCTGGTAGTATTATTCATACTATATAAAGACTGTAATGCCATTTCTAGCTTCTTTCAATGCTCTCATCGGACACCCAATTTGGATACATGATTCTTATTGCTGTGATTGCTTATTAAGACATTAGTTTAGTATTTTTAAAGTAATAAATATGATTTGCACATGTACAAATAGACACAGGCTTACCATATTCTACATTATTGTATATAGAGTTGCTATTTTTTATATTCTATTGTATTATATTATGTATTTTATTGTTTTTACTCTTCCTCCTGTACTGCTGTGCCAATTTGAATTTCCCCCATGGGGGATTAATACAGGAACATCTAATCTTATCTGAGTTCTACTTATAAGGGGTTTTAAGTCTTTACAACGACAGAATCAAATATATACTTGTGCGAAGCATTTAGCAGCCTCTGTATGAACAACAGAAGGTGAATAATTATAATCTGTAAAAAATGTAATTGGCTGTGAACATCAGTCAGTTTCCCCCTCTGTTTTTCCAGGTTATTTTTCCAATTAAGTGAATTAGGTAGCCTTACTATGAACTCACCTTGGCGTTAGAGCTTTCTTGTTTTAGAAGAGAAGCCTAATGTTATACTGTATTTCAAATTAATTAATTATTTTAGGTATAGGTAAAGGTATATACCATATAACAGAAAACCTACCACCTACATAAAATATTGAATATAAGCATAAGCATATTTAGTTTGTTCCGTAGAGCATAGAGCATCATTTTTCATATTCTTTAATTGAATGCATTTACAGTACAGCACCACATTTTGTTTTGTAGTGCAGGTCAAAATTATCCTAGTTCTTATAATATTTTATCCCTATAATAACATATAAAGCAAACAATATTCTATATTGCCAACTAACAATAGCAATATAGCGTATAAATAAAATAAAATAAAAACACAACCCTTGTCTTTTGACACAATCTGTTAGCTGTATCGGCTATTTACCTTTTGTCCACAAGAGGGCAGTGGAGGATAAAACATTTTTCTTGTGTGCTCGTGTGAAATGGCATACTAGCTATATTCAGCATGTAAATGGATATGCTCATCAAAATAAATCACCATAAATCCAGCATGCAGGTTCCATGATGATATTTAAAGTGTAGAACATTGTGGCACATTAAAAAATTGCAGTCTGACATAGATAATGATAATTACAGGATAGAAATCAGTGCACAGCAGAATAACTTCTGTTACAGTATAATCAATGCAATCAGTAGCAATATATATATGCATATATTATCTTTTTTGCATTTTGTTTTTAGGTGGCAGAGCACTTGCTCGAGAGATTTTCATACGGGACCTACATGGGAAATCCCTGATTGACACCCATAACACAGGTTGCGTGCAGGTAAACACACACTAACACACACCCACACAAGCAGTTGCTGTATTATTCTCCCTCATTCCAGGAAGCTAATGACTGTTTTGTCTCTGATCACCCCTCTCCTTTTGCTACCTTGCAGACAGACTTTACTGGAGTCTTAACCCAAAGACACCATCAGCCATACAGTCTCCAAACTACCACTCCTGGTAAACTTTCCATGTAGTCAGCACTAATTAACCACATTTCACAGTCATAATGATAAAGGATCCCATCTAAATCGACAACAGATGCACCGCACTGCGTTCAGTTACGCTGCTGCTGATTAAACTGCTGACAGAACAGATAGTCTTCACATGAAAATGGAAAATAAATATTCTGTTAACTTACATAACATTGTGAAGTCTGCTTTTTTGCTCAGTTCAGACCTGTAACAATGTGGTTTACTGTAACAAGAAGAAATAAAGAACCCTGTGAATTGTCTGAAGGAAAAGACATGCCTTCATAAAGAAAACAAAACGTGTGATTGTTGGAGAAGCCATAGGTGGAAGCAGTGGAGAAAAACAGAAGGCCTGAAGGCAGCCAGACAGTGCTTAAGTATGTTTGTCTAGTTTTATGGCCCTTTTAACTCATAAACACTCAACCCTCGGCTTGTTTTCCTGGGATAGACAGGCAGCTTCACCAAACCTGAAAATGTCACCCTACATGTCTTTCCCTTTAGTATCTTTCTGCCTTTGTCAGAGCTCTCCTCATCTGTTACTCTCACCCAGTAAACACTGTGCTACAGCATGTGTTTTTTGTGTGCGCTTGAGGGTGGATTTGTATAATTTTGGATGGCATGCATCACCAGTCGGTGATCAGCGGTTGGAAGCACCTCCCACTGCGTTAACAGGACTGGCTCAATTGTTAACTGGTCTGTCTTTAAGCCTGACTCTCCACAGAAAAAGAGTAGAAACCATGGAGCCCCAACTTGTAATTACCCCATGGAGGGCAGTGCTGCTCCCTCTCTCCATCTTCTCTGGAGCCCTTTGAAGATGCCCCTTAGGGAGTTGGTTGTAATCAGGACACATGACTCATTGATTACTCCTTTGCGGTCTTCCAGGAACACCGCACAAGGAATGGACGCTGCAGGGGGGATGGTAGTCCCTTCAGACTGTGCAGATAGGCCGGAGGTGCACATGCAGTATGGACAGCATGGTCTGGGGCTTGGACACAAATTAGATGCTATAAACAATCGGATGTGCATTGTTTTTCTGGTGGTTAGCTCAGTTGGTCTGTTAAAGTGGCTATTCATTACTGTCTGGAGCAAGGATGGGCAGCCTATTATGCCAAGGAAGGCCATGAGTCTGCAGGTTTTCATTTCAGTCAAACTCATTAGTACACTGATTAGTACAATGTCAGCCAGGGAGAGGAGGAACTAATCAGTGAATGCATCTGGTTCAGTGGTGGGTTTAAATAAAACCCATATATTATCCAATGTAAACAAACCATACACAACATATCAATTTACATATGTTGTACATGAACATACAGTGTTTGTGTTTTTTGTCTGGCATGATTATGGCCAGCAGGATATACATTTAATATGAAATGCTTACATTATATTTTGGGTATGCCACTTTAATACCACATAATTATACAGTGAAGACGTTAAAGGAAGTTTTGCAAATAAAACTGGCCATAGTACACAAAATGAGTTCTCATAGCTCTTCATGGGAAATGGCTGTGAATCCCTGAAACATGTAATTAGTCACATAACCTGTACTTTAGCTGCCCTCTCTGTACCACATTTCATTTCATTACTTTCCTACATTGTGCTCAGTTGAGTGTCCTAAAACAGGGTGACTGGATATTGTAAATGGCAAGGTTATAGAGAGAGTTATCTCTAATTGTGCGAAACCGAGGGCCTGGACAAAGGTTTTATCTTCATAGTCAGACTTGCAATAGATTTTTAGACGATGCTTCGTTTAGCATTGAGAAAGACATCTCTGGTAAACAGAATGGGCAAAGCTAGTAGACCATAAAAAAGATCATAAAAGATGTCTTTTGATGTTTCTGGGCTTGCACTCTGGACACCTGTGGGGTTGAACCCAGTGACTGGCTGTCCTATGTGAACATGTTGAGTAGAGGTAATTGGGTCATTACTTGTCAAGAAGCAGAATTAAAGCCTGAGGCAATGCTTTAGGCAGTGGAAATGTGTATTAATTGCAATGTGCAGGGGGGAAAGAAATTGATAAACCACCTGTTCTAAACAAGTTTGGATTCATTTAGAATTTGTTTGTGCAATTTTGTCTCCCTGCTTCTGCCTCACCACCCACGAATGGAAACATGTATCTTTTTGTCAGTTAACTGTCACGAATGATATAGGCTATAGGCTGTGGTTTCTATTTATATTTGAATTGTCATTTGGCAGTCAAGCGTTGTGGATGTCTTGCCTTTCTCACAAAGTTCTATGCCGGATGTCTCATGCCTTTTCTGGGAGAGTATTAGTGGTGTGGGGTGTGTCGTTCAGGCCTGTTCAGATGGCAAAACAAGAATCAGAGGAGCGTGGAGCTGCAGACGAGCCACATACGTACACCAAAGTCATTGTTGATGACCACACCGGAACAACAGTAGTCGTGGAGCAGCAGAAAAGGCCTGCAGCAGGGAAAGTTCAAAAGCCAATGAAGGAATGCTGTCCACTTACCAGAGGCTTGTAGAGAGGCTCATTGGTCACATTAGTGTCTTTATCTTGTCAGCGATGAGGAGCTTTTGTACTGCAGATGATATGTTAGCGTATGTCCTCTACTTGTTTGTCTCCATTCATATTGTGATCGCTGGACGATAACATTTCAAAGTCTGCGTTTTTGTGTAAAAAGCAACCCGTAAATAAGACAGCTGTCATGCAGATAGTGTTTGTGTGTGTGTTGCCTTGTGTATTCGTGTGTCTTTGTCTGCATCTGTGTATTTGCCTGGATTTTAACTGATTAGTATTGTTTAGTGTGGCAACCATTTAAAGGTCTATAATTCTTTATTTGCCTACATTTAGCATCTTCTTGCCTCCCGCCCGTTATAAAGAGAATGGCTAGCCTAATCAGGGGTCTTCTTTGGGGGTGGGCTGGGCTTATTTGCCAATTGACATTTGGTGAAAGGGTGTTAGATGGAAAAAAGCACCTCACACCATGAGGTAGAAGCCTCACACCAAAACTCATTTCAGACATGTTGTGTTTGTGTGTAAAGAGGAGCTTGTGTTTGAGTGTAAAGAGGAACTCGTTTAACCACTCTCTACTCAGAGCAGAGCGCACTCTCTCTGTGCTGTGTGAAGTGTGTTGATGTGTGCCCATAAACATCTTCTCCTTTAAGAAATATTTTGATGTAAATAAATGAAGCGGAGATAAATTGGCCTATTTGCTTCTTTTTCATTGTTTCGACAGCACGATGGGTGTAATTACATGTTGATAACCTGTATTTGGGACCTGTTATCTTAGCATTATCATTACAATAGCAGGCTGATTTTACCCTGTAATTACTTTAGTGGGACAAGACAGGTGCAGTTGTGCAATATTGATAATTACAGGTAATTTAGGTTTAGCACTGCAAATGCATATCCATGAGGAATGTCTAAAAAGCTTTTCTTCGGTTGAGTTTCCGGCTGATTTAATGCTTAATCAATTGTCTGAGCTAAGGTTCTCAATAATCTTTCAGAGATTTGTCCCAAAGTTGACAACCTGTTCAAGTCTAATTCTACGATATGTTAATTTTGTACTTGGGATGTGGCAAACCTGCTTGATAAACCTAGATACTATACTTTACTATACTATACTACAATAAACTATAAAACTAGATCAATCTATATTATGATGGAAAATATCAGCTTCCTCCAGCACATTACTGGTCCTCCAGCACATTTAAACTGACAGCAAATCAAGTTAAATTCGCTGGTATCGTGTGACCTGAGGCTAATAAAGCTCAATCCTCTCTTGCGTGACGCTATAAGACTCAGCAGTGCTCATACACTTTATAATGACTAGGCATTTCTGGCAGTAAAGTGACTCCAACTTGATGTGCTTGCTTTTCCGACTTCTTTGAAGAGTAAAGTAGAAACAAGGCAAGAGCAGAAAGACCGAACAACATGATGGGAAAGACAGGCTCTGGACAGTGAAGAAGTAATGGGTCTGAATCTAAGCCCCTCATTAGACGAGACTCATCCAGGGATGGAGGATGGGACTCTGCGGGGGGCCGCAATGTCAGATTTGCTATGAGGAAATGGCAGAGCACTAGGAATGTGTAGTGAAGTAAAAGTCAGCTGACTGCTCTTTGAACTGACTTTCTCTCTCCTTCTCTTCAGTGAACACTTTTTTTCATTCACGTCTACAAAGTATGTAATTGGCATTGCATTTCACCATATATTTTCATGTGAATTTATACCAAGAAATACCCTAGAAACAGTCATGTATTGGTGAGATAGATTTTTACACATTACTCTCTGTGGGTTGGAAAATACTTCATTTACATCCGAGTTTCATTGAAACCGATGCACCTTTTAGCAACTGTGCTCAAGAGTTTTCACTTGTCTTATCTGTGATTGGGATTAAATTGCCTTCAGTTGAGTCTAACAAGCACATTCAATTTGTAATTATTTTAGATACAGAATCCTTTGACTATGTTAGTTTAGCGTGTTGGCTTGCTAATCAACACAAAGTACAGCTGACAAATTAAGATATAAACCTGACAGAACTGAATGTAAAGTCCACTAATCCATTCAGTAGAAGCTGGAATATTCCTCTAGATAAGGGCAAACCTTGACCTGTGGGGGCACTAGAGGAAAAGGGGATCTCCAAAGCTGGTAGGATTCATCCTCTGGGAAACATGAAGGTCTGTAAGAATTTTTATTGCAATTCATCAAATAGTTGTTGAAACTGAACCAACAGACAGACCAACATTCCTTGAGCTACACAGGTAGTTTGGCTAAAATGTTACTCTAGATTTAAAGTGCTAAAGCAGATGATATATGCTGGTGGAAAACTAGTAATCACATAAATGCAATTCTCAAAAATGTACCACCCAACCGTTACCTGAATTAAGAATATTTTGCTAAAATGGTAAAATTCTTTTCTCAGTTATTGCTGTTTCATTCAAACAATAAGAGAGAACCCATATTAACTCCTATTAAGAATCAGTAAAGATCTTTTCATCAACAGGGGAGCAGGCTTGCCCTTTCATTATGCTAAACACAAGCACACATCGCTTCTTAATTGAACTGATTACAATAGGTGATTGATGCCAATTATTCCCCTGCCACCACTTCAGCACACTCCATGGTGCAAGGATTTACAGTAGCCCTTTACTGGGGCATATGTGTGCTTGCAGGAAAGGAACAATGTCTGTGAAATTGATCTCACACCTGGAAAAGACACTTAACTTCCAACCCGGATTGCAGTTGGCTATTGGCTGATGTCAGGCTCAAGCACGTCAGATCACTGTCCTCTTACTCTTACTTAGCTCTTTCTATAAATACAGCCTGGTTGCCTGGTTTACAAATCCACTTATGGCACAGAGAGATGTCATAACCTCTGCGTAAGAATGTGCCAAATGTTGAGTCCTGCGTACTGATGTGCTGGCTAAGAAGAGATGAGAAGGACGGAGTAAGAGTAGAGAGGCATTAGCATTCTAGCCAGTACGAAAAGTGATATAACAGCTCAGTCCTTGCACACTATTGTCATCTCAGATTAGCTTCCCTTCTCTGCCAGTGTGTGCTGTTCCTCCATAGAGGACAGAAAGACTTCACTGCTGCTATTGTGGAGACCAGCATCCTGTGCCTCACTGCAGGATTGCCCAAGACGCTTGGTAAACACAGGAAATACAAAGCCCCTAAATACATCCCTACTGTGTTTGGAGGACTGCCATGACAACACATAGTGGATCTCCTGGAGAGCCAGGGTGTTTGTTAGGTGGATACACACTGAGATATGCCCAAGCAGTGCCCTTCGGTGTGGGGGCGTGCAGCTTTAGCTTATGCACTGTCTGTCAAACCATCAAAATCAGAAGCGTCTCGCTACAGGGACATAGAGTTTGTCTGAGACAGGAATCCACTCCTGGCTCTCACAGCATGCCTAATTCTGAAGGAATGTCAGGATAAAATCTCAACTAAATGTAAACACTCTAATCTGCTCCATGGATCTTTACACTGGAGTCTAGAGATAAGGCTTGGAGAACTGCTCTGTGGGTTTTTGACACAGCGTACCTGCCCTGGCCTTTATGTTGCATGGCTGAGGATCTCCAGACAGCTTTAGATTAGCCCCTCTCTCTCCAGAAACAACTGTCAAGTCTAATCTGCTCTGTAAGCACAGGTCATCTGGACGCCAGATCCACACAATGCCGGCATCAAAGCTGGACTCTCTCTCGCTCTCCCAAACTGTCTCTACCTCATCCTTCTCTTTCTTTTCATCAGCCAAAGAGGGGGATATCCACATCCATACGCACATCCTGCAGAGGAGGTCCTCACTTTCATCGATTTCACAGAGGGAGGATATTTGGTGCAGGCTATAAAGACCAGTGAAAAGGGACATTGGCATTGATCCAACTAAAGCACGCCTAGCACTGATCAATAGAATAGATCTGCTAAGGAGCCATGAGTGTGGTGGTGTCAAACTGTACTAAATGAGGGCTGACGGCTGCTGGAGAGCAGCCCGACAGGAGCCTCTAAGGCCTTTGTCACCGTATCTGTCATCTTTTGTCTTATTTATTTAATGATTATGGCATTTGTTAAGTGGCGCCATGAGGTAGCGTGACTACATAATCCTAACTGAGGCCATATTGTGCAGAGTTCCCACGGAAAATACTGTAATTGTTGTTTTTGAAGCTATCTTAGCATAGAAGAACCACAAACCTATGTTGTTTGAAATGAGGCACTTGAGCTGGAAAAACAGGACTGCTTTTAGTCACAGTTTGCTTAATATGTTATGCTCTGACACCCACTCACTTACGGTACTTTGTACTGCTGTGCTGGCAAGTGTTTTATGGCTCTTTTACACCCTTTGTGCTGTTTTTATCAATACCATATACTGTATATGTAGCCTGTCATGTAGCTGCTGATTCTATCGATTAACCTCTATTCTGTGGACTGTATATATAGTCAAGGTTTGTAACTGCCAACTGAACATATGGTTAACTGAAGTGAGTTTCAAGGATGCTTTGATGTTTAAATTTGACCTCATCAGGATACGTGTAGAAACGCACTCAAACGCTCATGTCTTCCACTCTTCACGGGGAATCATGTTTTGATACATGTGAACCTCATCTGTTTCTATTTCAATTTAAGACACATGACAAAAAAAAGAAAAAAGATGATGGATCTCAGTTGCAGTCCTTCTCTGAGATTCTCTAAATCCCCTGTCCTTCATGTGCAAATCCCTCAACAAACTGGCCTAGAGTGTCACCCTGGGTTGTCTTGTTCAAAGGAACTCCGGGGTCAAACCTGCCAGGTCAACCTCTCTCAAAGTGACAGAGTTTACCCCCAAACTCACCCCCTTCTGTCTAAAAACACATGGGGCCCCAGATAGACTGTCATCCGTCCTTACACTGCAGGCTTGTGGTGATTTACTGCCTGGGTACACAGCCCATATAAACATATCATCCACATGTCATCATCTAGGCCTCTGGGGGGACTTTTCACAGAGCTGTGGTCCAGATTTTGAAGATTTATCCACTTCTCTGCTGTTAACATGATGAAACATTATCCGCAGCCAGCCTGTGATAGGATTTCTTCAGAAGTCCCTTCATCTTTGCCTCTGGAAGATAGATCAAAATACTGATCTTGGTTTATCTTGAAGCACATTCACTGTCAGGTGTTAATAGTAATCTTAAGAGCCATAAAGGGAAGTTCAGTTGCCACCCTTTTAACATATTTATGCCAGGAAGCTGTGGTGCTAACAGCCAGGAGCAGATAGAGGAAGGCTTGCCATATGTTGCCTTTAGGTAACACTGCAGACACACACTGTCTATCCTTCCAAAATTAACATAATTAATGAAACAATGGTATTTTGCATCACCTTCCACGAATAAATCCTTTCTTAATACCTCTTACCCCTGCTCACAACAAGATCCATTTCTTGTCTATAAGCCTTCCCCTTCAACTTTCCCTAATACCCCAGTACAAAGGGTTAAGGCTAGCCCTCCCCCATCCATTGCTTTTGTGTCATGTTTCAAAGACCCATTCATCAGGATAACATACACAAATGACAATACCATGCACCATTGCAAACTTTTGCCCTCCTCAACTTGAAATTATCAAGTTTCACATGACACGTAACTCTAAATATTTTGTTGTAAACTGCCCCTCCCTGATAATCGCTGTGTTTGCATGTTACCACTAATTACAATGTGCTTAATCATGCATGCCTTATAAGCCATATACATGCTTTTATACCAATTATGATAAACTAAACTGGTGCTGGTTAGTCTGACGGTGACAGCTGTTTGAACCTGTCTGTCCTCATCGTGTTTCCTATCTGTGCTGAGACTTAATACTGCATGAAGGATCAGCCTGTTCCCTGCATGACCCCTGACCCCCGTGCTGAGATAGGGGCCGGCCTGTCCAAATCAGTCCAGAGACAAGACCTCAGGGTGTCCCGCGATGTGTTGGTGGAGCCGTCTGAAATTACATTTATCTGCTCTGCAGTTTCGTGTTTGTTTGCTTTTTGCCTTGAGACATGTCCTGAAAAAAAAGAGAAAAGAAAAAGTGAAATAGAAACTAATGTAAAACAAGAGGATAGAAAGAAGATATACTGTACTGTGATTCTGAGGCAGGGTGTGATGAGGAAAAAGCCTTATTATCTTCCACAGTTTCTCAGTGCTGGATCCTTTCCACTCCACCTGCGAGCTGGGACCTGTCTCAGATGGGGGAGCAAAAGCTAACCACTAACTATACCTGGGAGACAAAGGCAAACAAACCAAACAGCAAACCACTGACCCCAAGGAAATGCTGCAGTTTGCCCCGTAACAAGCAATTTCCCCCCCAGCTGAATAAAATTTAATTGGGCGGTCTACCACGCTTTGGAAAAATGTGTGTATGTGATTATTTTTTTCATTTTAATTTAGATAATTATTTCCACACTGATCATGCTCCCCCCACATCATGGAGAAGCAATTAAAAAAACTGTTTGAAAAGGAAAATCATGGAAATGAAAGAGGAGGATGAAGGGCCATAAAACTGCGAGCTTACCGCACTGGTTTGTGCTCATAAAATTAATAGAATATTGACTCTTTAAGACATGCCAGCTGAGCCCTGTCTTTAACTGGAGCACATGCACTGGTATAAGACAAGCGGGAGTCGTTGCCAACAGTCTAAAACATTTTTTATAGGTGTTAGACTACAGTCCATTAGGCCTGGAGCTGTAGGAAGCCCCAGCTTTCAAGTGGCCATTGTGAAAACACACCCAACGGGTTTATGGCATCTTGTAGAAGGAGAGCAGCCACACGTGAAGGGCAAACAAGGAGGTGTGGAGGTGATAAGTCCAGATAGCTATAGAACAAAGATAAAATGCTCATGTAGCTATGTGGTTGAAGATGCATGCTTTTAATAAGGCTGCGTTCAGCTTTTAGCAGGCTAATAAGGGCCAAAGAGTCAAAAGGTAATTGACATGTTGGTAGGTGAGGGACTTGTTAGTGGCCATATGGGAGCAGCAAGGAGGGTGCTGGGGTGGGAGGGAGGTACCTGTGGGGTCCCATGTTCGCCTGTCACTCTGATCTTATCAGGGGGCCTGACCAAGAGGAGGACCAGCTGTCACTCTCGCCGCTCTTTTGATGTCCTCCTTCAGAGCTCACACACCACTTCAGAAGAGTCAAGGCTTGTTTTTGTTCATAATGAGGATTGGTGGCTTTGTTGGCGAGCCAGCAGTTGACAAACCCCACAGTAGAAAAAAAAAGCAAGATAAAGCAAGATAGTTACAGCTCTCTGAGGATATGTGGGGCCAGGGCGGTTCAATTTAGTTGTTTAGAGCCTGAGGCTTGACAAAAGAGAGGCAGCCCTCTGAGCTGACACAGGACATCCTGCTCATAAAACAGCAAGGACGTCCTCACAGAGACACTGGGACTGATAAAAGGGGAAACACCATGTATTCATTTGAAGCGTCTTCACAAATGCACTTGCCTCTGTTCCTCCCGTGAGCTCATGTCTTTTGAAAATTGCACACTTTGGGTAGAATCCCTGTAAGCTACAAGGCGATTGTGGAGTAATTATTTTTGCCTACCCATGCACGAAAGCTTGTTCTGAGATTCTGCTAGACTGTTTTGATAAAGTTTGTGGCTCAAGTAGCACCAACATGTTTCAGCCAAGTAAGAGTAAATTTACGCATTTGGAGGATTACTGGATTACTGCTATTATTTTTTCAGATCTCACTCATTTGTATAATCTTGCGGCTCGACTGTTGTTAGTTGAAAGGGCATGTTTGCCTCCTGTTTTCTACATTGCCTACTTTCATAACCATATCTTCACATCCACAGACAGCCGGCACGCACACTAACAACAAACAAAGTGATTTTTTCCGCCCAAATATTAAAATATGATCAAAATGCCAATATATATATATATATACTCGAGATATTTCAAGATCAAAACAACTGAGGATGTAGCCATGGAGTCAACATTGGGGATTGGGGCTGACCAAATCAGCTGGGGGTCTGGGGATCCTATGGGATGCTATTTTGAAGGATGTTTTCTTGTTGTACAATATATATATATATATATATATATATATATATATATATATATATATATATATACAATCCTGTTTGCTTGTTGTACAAAATATTGTTGTACAATATATATATGTATATATATATATATATATATATTGTAGAACAAGCAAACACCGTCCTTCAAAATAGCATCCCATAGGATCCCCAGACCCCCAGCTGATTTGGTCAGCCCCAATGTTGACTCCATGGCTACAGCCTCAGTTGTTTTGATCCTAAAATATCTCATCATCTCTCTTTAGACTCTTCTCAACAACTATTGGATGGATTGTCGTGGACTTTGGTAGAGACATTCATTTTATCCTCAGGTATAATTGTAATAACTGTAATAACTTTGGTGGTCCCCTGACTTTTTGTTTAGCACGGTCAGCCTTGATTTGATCAAAATATAAAGGACCAGTGTGTAGGATTTAGTGGAATTTAGTAGACAATCTGGGAATGAGAAGAGGCAGTGAAGTGTATAGGAGAAACCACAGTGGCTGCAAAACTCCAGAAAAAGGTGAAAGGCCCTACAGCCAATGTCTGTTTTACTGTAGAAACATGGCGGTTCAATATAGGGAACTCTGTAGAAGGTGACCCTTGCCATCTGTAGATAATGATTCACACTGGACCTTTAAATTTGTCCATTACTTTGATTTATGACCAAATACCTACAAAACTAATCACATTCCCATCAGCCTCAGCTGTACATTGTGTTAACTGTTAATTAGGAAATATTAGCATGCAAACACATTCAACTAAGATGGTGAACACAGTTAACATTATAGCCACTAAACATCATCGTTTTAGAGTTGTCATTATGAGCATATTAGCATTTAGCTCAACAGAGCTGCTAGTGTGGCTTTAGACTCGTTCAGATGGTACGTGGTTTTCCAAGTAGGCCAATTTCAAAAGGATCATGCTTCAATCTTTATAATATGACACTAAATAAAACACAGATCTCTCTCTTTATATTACATTAAGTGGTAATGCAGGGCCTGTTACAGTGCACTGTAGTCCAATTATCTGTCCCCAAATATTGGTTTGTTTGCATCAAAGAAAGTAACTGACGTTGGCCTCAAAAGCTAGAGCCCTGAGACTCCTTCACTTGCATGCACAGGGATTTCTCTCTGTCTCAGACAATTGCTTGGCAGGGGCGAACGCACTCACAATGCCCTCTGTAACTGTGAGTGCGTGCCCTCCTTACACTGCGAACTTTTGAACCACCTCTTGACCACAGCTTGAAGGGACTTGAGACAATGGTTAGTAAACACACTGGAGTGAATGAAGGGATTAGGTATTAAATGACAGGATGTGCTTAAAGAGGAGCAGGTGGTGGTTGAGGAAGGACCAGCTCAGCCTTGCAGGAGTGGATCATGCATCTCCCGGTGGCTTTTTACTCCATTTTCTTCATCTTCATGCTCTGTCTCTGTTGATCTTTCACACTTATCTCCGGTAGCTCATCTCTTCCTGCTCATTTCCCTCGCTTTCTATCTCCTCATCTCCCCGTTCTATATCTCTATTGTCCTCCTCTACACGACCAGAGAAGCCTGCTCCTTAACTCAGGCCTCAGACAATTGACATTCATGAGGTTGGACATTCCGGTCCAGCCCCATTCATATGTACAGTAAGCAAAGGGACAAAAGCCACCTCCCGTGCTACAGAGCCCATCCCCCATGCAAAGGGTCGCAGAATCTTAGTTGTTTCACTACAGACAAAGCTACTACATTGTTGGTGTATACATTCAATACACTTTGCAACTTAACCACAAAAAATAGTCTGTGGTCGCTGACCTTGTTCTCGTGTGTTACTGTGTCAGGAACTGAACCTGATGCTATTTTCCAGCTGATATTACATCTAACAAAGTTCTTATGCCAGCAAAACCTGCGATGCAGCTTTCACGATTCTGTCCAGAAAACTTGAAAATTTTAAAGCTAAATGTGCCAACGACTGAATCTGTCTGTAACTTCATTAATTTTCATAAGCAGATCTGATTTGATGCGGATATTGAACATGTCAAACTAAAGATAATCCTTCTTGCTTCCGAGGACCCCGGAAAAGCATGACCTCCTCTGTGTTTCCAGGGGTGCATTGTGGGTAGGAGTGGAAAGCTCCTCTCATCGGGGTGGTAATGAGTTTCTGAGCTCTCACTTGTCAACATAATAAATCCATAGCTTATCTCTGAGGCCCAGCACCCTCATCCAGTGAAAAATATGTACAACGTAAAGATACACATACAAGAAACTGTAAAATAACTACAAGATAAGCAGTGTTACTCTCAATTTAGACGGAGTATTACATGCTGCGACAGACTGCTGAAATAATGCTGAAACAACTATGATGAGGAGAGAAAGCAGACAGCTTGATCTGGTATTATAGTTTTTGAGCTTGGAGACAGACTGGGAAGGGCTGGTGCGTGTTGGGTTTTGGGATTACCTCATACACACGTAAGAGGAGAACCCCTCCTCCAACTGTGACTTAATGTGAACCAAGTCAAAGTTTAATTAGCACCTGTCTGCGGCACACCCTTTGTTATTTTTACTCTTTTTTTCCGTTCTCTTTTGCGTTTGTTCGCAATTTTTCTCTTGTTTTACGGATGACACATTGTTCAATCTACTGAACAATGCTGGATCTGATATTTGGCTATATATTGATAATCCCCCTTTGGATTACTTTAGACATGGAGGTCTGAATGAAATGTTAGGTAATCAAATAAGATGCATGTTAGTAGAGGCAAAGAGGAGTACGGTGACCTGATATGTAATAAGATCACTGTCCAAAGCTGCTCAGAGGCATGCGTTCTCTGCATTAACTCAGTGTTTACCTGCCCGGTACTCAGAGCAGTATGGCATGACACATCCGCCTATTTATATCTCACTGGACGTTGACAATGTCCTAGTGCAGTCTGATTTAGAAAGCACATGTGAAGAAAGCTGGGTGTGAGTGTAAAGTGAATAATCTGTTATTCTTATTTTGCTGGTTAAACCACGCACTTCCAGTTTCTTTAGTGCTCCGATATGTTATTATTGCTTTTCACTTTTTCTATCCAGACTGCGGTAAAATTAAAAGTTTAACAAAGTGAACTAGCCATGTGAAAAAGTCATCAGGTTTCTGTCTTTGTTATGGTTAAAGGAGTACAGTTACCTTTAATCAGTGTCAGCTGAAGGTGTATGATCTTGATTAGATACGACTGTTTGCCCATGTGTTCTCATGTATATGATGTCAAAGTCAGAGCACTTCTGTGTAATGAGATCCCACACGACATCTGTAGTCCTTCAGTGTGACTTGACAGCCATCCATAGGGAGTATTTTATAAAGCAGTATGGTGGTAACCCCCACCATCTGCACTTATAGGCTATAAAATATCATGACCAAATGCACCTGTACACCTGCTGCACAGGTTGATGCTTTGGGTTCGACCCCTGGAGGTTTCATTCCCTAGTTGAATTATCTTTATCAAGCATCCAATTACATTTTGTTGTCGTTACGGCACTGGTTCTGCAGAAAAAAACAAAAAAACATAATTTGTTTTGAAAGAACAAGCTTTAACAGTGAAGGGGCTTGCAGTGGACAGGTAGACTTACCTTCTTACAACAAACTCAAACAATAACTCAAAAGAAAGTAAAGACAGACATGTTGAACACAAAAAACGACAGCGAGGGTACAAAAAGGGCCCTGACCTCTCTATTGTGGGGAGACGTGTCCTCAGAAATGAGCTAGCTCTGCAGCTGGAAAGGTCAGCAAGCACACAAGGTCAAGCCGACACGGTCCTGCTATACTCAACATCAAAGACAAGTCCAGCGCCCGTCATGCTCCCTCTGAGCCGGGTTGAAAACAGCAGCACTAATCCCACCGACCACTCGCTCTCACTCTTGCGAAGAGGACAGAGGTCAGCTGGATGTACAAATCCTAATAAATTGATTCAATTGTAACAACTTGCTAAACTGAAAACAGTATCTTTGATGTGTATTGGGGTTTTTGGCCTTTAGACCTGTCTTGTGTTGTGATGAATAGAGAAAAGAAAGTAGCTGAATTAATATTCTTTTTAGTTTTATTCAAAGAATGACACCTTTTCTTGTTTGAAAGCAAACTGAACATTTCTAGTTAAAGGAGAGAAAATGAATGGACAAATGAACGATCCATGAGTCTTAAAAAGAATGGTCTCCACAGTAATTATATCTGCAGGGAACAGAACTTCAAAGGAAAATTTGATGAAATGGTGAAAATGTTTGTCAGTCCTATAAGCTTCTTAGTTGGGAAATGGTCAAAGAAGGTCACAGTGGCTGCCTAATGGGAGAACACATTATTATGTATGACCACAGGAGAGAGTGCTGATGTTTCGAAGGCCAGTCACTGGAGTACTTACCTTCTGGAGTGCCCTTTTACTCACCCTGTCTGTGAAAGAATTTTAATGGAAAGATACCAAGGCAGATTTTGGAAATGAGATTATTGGGCAACTCTGTGCAGCTGCCCTCGCTTTAATCTCCTCATGACAGCTCAGAAATGAGGAGCCTCTTATCATCTGTCATTCCTTCTAAATCCCATGTGCCCCTTGCCATATACACCAACTGTTTTAAAACCTCAGGTCTCTCCTCAGAAACCTGATCTTCTTCTACCGTCATCTTAATGTCTGTTTGTGAAATTGTAGGAGTGTGACTGTGTGTTTTAGTACTTCAGTGGAAGTGTGTTTGCTTACATTTAAATGACTGAGGCTGATAAGTTTCGCCCTCTAATTAAACATGACTGTCTGGGTTGATTGTCGAAGCTGCAATTTATTAAACCAGCAGCTGGTCGGAATCAGGAAACCAGATAAGGAGCTGTTAGCGCTATCTGTGCTGAATTGGTCTTCCTCAGTGGGACGCCTGTGAGGATTAAGTGGAGATTTTTTTTTAACATGTGTGATAAATAGTCACCAGAGGAAGAGAGAAGTTGGCAGATGGGATGTTGCAAACATTTTAACTCACAGATGAAAGAATAAGGATACATAAAAACTCTATTACTGTACTATTAAATACGTTTATAGATTTTTTTTTTAATAGATCTGGATAGTTATAATCAATAAGATAATAGAGACATTAACAGAAAACAATCATTTGCAATAATAAATGTAAAAAGATTGGTTTTATTTCTCCGGTACATACAATTATATGACAGAAATGTCCATGAAATTGTCAATTGCAGCCACATGCTATGAGGAACTTTCATGACAACATAAATATTTACAAATAAGTGTAAGTGTAATAATTGTGTTATACATGCTTTTATACCCTGCACCATTTTGTACAGTTTTCAGGTTCAACAATTGTAAATTCTTAACATTTTTTTTGTGTTAACAAAACTATCAGTGCACAAATGCAGTCCAGTTTAATTGCTGCCTCTCAGTGATGATTAAGGGTGTTGTGTTGAAGGACCAGGTGAGATCATTCCAAACTGTTTTAAAAAGCAGTTCCCACAGTCCTCTGTGTTTTCCCAACAGTTCTCATTCTGCCTGGGGAAACTTTGCTACACCAGGGTCATGACCTTCAGGGTGGCCGGCTGGAACCGACGAATCTTCTTCTTCAGGGCTCGGGAAGCTTTGATGCGGCAGGCTGATGGCTCAGGGCGTGGGAGCTGCTGGAGGGCCAGTCCAGCAGCGGTGGGCCCCAGAGTGGCCTCAGCCCACACAAGACCTCTCTCCTCCCCCTGGCTGTCCACCTGGTCCTCTTCGTCCAGGGACAGGCTGCTGTCAGAGTCGGAGACGGACTGGAAGCTCTGGCTGGATTCGCTATCTCCAAAGCGGTTGGTGGTGTTATCACTCATCTCCCCCTCACTGCTTTCAGCAATGGTGGAGTGAAACAGTGAGGCGCATTCGGCCGAGTACTCAGACTCACATCTGGGCGGGTAGAGGCTGGACATGTGGAATGGTGCTGGAGGGTATCTGGCATTAAGATTGTGGAGGAAAGAATTAGAGGACATGGAGGACTTTAAAGAGCGGGGAGGTCCTATCCACTGGCCTGACTTGGCGCTCATACTACGGACCATCTGCATCCCTGGTGCCTGAACATGGGGCTCTTTCGACCTCTGACGCTGACCACATGCGCCCTGGAACATCTCCACATCGGACGGCCATTTGGCAGCTCCCTGCCTCCTCTTCCTCTGCTCTGCAGCCTGCTCGTACTCCATGCTCTGCAGTCTGCGGCTTTTGCTGGACTTTGTAACAGCAGGGATGGGCTGTGGCTTAGGATGGACCTTGTGTGTGTACATGAGTCCCGGGCTACAGTGGCTGGAGTCTGAGCCTGAGCACTGTCTGCGCTCCTCTGTGTGACAGGTGGTACATTTCTGGGTCACTTTTCCTTTCCCTGATCTTCTTTGTTCCCCCTTGGTTCCACCACTGGTCTCTCTGGTCCTTTCACCGGAGGAGTAGCCATGTTGCTGCCTCAGTGCTCGAGGCTTCTCGCTGCTTTTTCTTCTCAGTTTCACAGCTTTGGTTTTACGGTCTGCCTGTCTCACCTTGACCCTCTGAGATCCAGCAGGGACAAATTTGGCATGGACAAACTCAGGGGAAGCTGCGTGGCCAGACTGAACCTCAAAGCCTTGACTCTCCTCTGTGCTGGAGCTGTGGGCCATCGCCGATCTTTGCCTATGGCCCTTCCTCTCTTGTGGCCTTGACTCTGGTTTATCCCCACATATTTTCTCTGAACTGTTTCTTGCTATACTACCATATTCTCCTTGGGGTCTATCATTCTTCCTCAGGGATGCAGTAGTGACCTCATCAGAGCTGTACTCCCTTGTGGCAGCAGGATAGGAGTATCGGTATAAAACCTCAGGGGCTCTGACTGACTGGAACTGGTTTGTGTTATCAGCTAGCTCTTGGCTGGAGTATATCATGCAGTGTCTCTTCTGGTCGCTATCTAGTGGGATGATGTTTTTGGTCTGGGCTGGAAGAGGCTGCAACTCTTTCTGTGACACTTCAGGAAACACAGTTATAACTTCAGTGGGCTTCTTGTGATAGTCACTGTGTGTCTGCATAGTGTCTGTGCCTGTTTCACTCTGGATTTTGCTCAAGCTACGCAGGAGGAGCTTGTCAATGTAACCCAGGGTCTTGGTCTCATAACCCATTTGTGCCCTCTGGAGGGTATCAGAACGGTTCGCTGGGGGTCCTTGGCCCTCTAGAAGTCCGGGTGCGGCTGGGTCGCCCCCATGAGAGAATATTGGGCTCTGGAGAGCCACAGCGTGCAGGGGGCTGGGGTATTGGTACACTTCAGTCCCGCTGCGGGAAACCAGGTTACTTTGGAACTTGGGGTCCATTGTGGAGGTCCTTACGTTTGTGCACATTGAGGGTTTCCTTGCATCCACAGATTTGTAGTAGCCCAGCCCTTGAGCCATCATCCTATCAAGATCACCTGATCGACAACACAAAAATACTGATTAACCTTTCAAATTACTCATCCACGGAGAAATTATATGTTATTATGCAGCGAAATATACACTGAGTTGCTTGGTAACGACAGATGCACGGTTCCCATTGCTACATAAGAGATCTTAAATCAGAGATTAAGAGATTTGGTTACCTGTTGACACAGGTCTTGGCCGTGCCTGTTCGGTGCTAGTAGTGCTTGCTCGGATCCTGCTACTGCCCAGATGGAGGCCTGTGCCCCGCGGAGGGTTGGGCTGGGTAGTGCTCTCATCAGCAGAACGCCGGCGGAATACATCGACTTGTGATGGAGGGCTAATGTGGGAGTTTGCAGTGCTCATGGGAAGGAGAAGAAGGCTTGTCTGGGAGGATGACAGACACTCACTGTACACGGAGGTGCAGGAGTTGGACAGTGAGCAAGAGCCACCATCACTGAGCTCATAGAAACCTGGAGAGAGCAGGAACATTAAGCACATGAGTATTTTTCTCAGTATTTACATACATACATGTGATGGTAGCGTGTGTGCTTTGTTACAGTACATGCTATAAAGCAAACAACTGTAGGGGTTTTTGAGCGTGTGCCTACATACCTGAACTTGGCCTGCTGTCACTCTCCAGCTGCTCTGTGGAGGCCTTGCTTACATCCAGCTTCAGCTCACTGATCTGTTGATCCAGCTGCTGCAAGTGAGTCTTCAGGCCTACATCCTGTTTCCGAAGGCGAGACTGTAAAACAGACAACACATTCAGTTTTAACCCCAAAATATGTGTGGTGCAACCTAAACCAAAACATGTCGTGTTAGATTTTTCTCAGAAAAGGAGGGAGTTCAGGAGTGGGATATAATGCAGTTAAGCTCCCTTTACACACATTAAGTACACAGAAATTATCTGTACAGGTGTATGACCAGCCACATTAAGCAGGAAAGTGAGGATGAAGGTAAGCAACGCGATAATTTGAACCAAGACGAGGTCTGTTGTTCAGATAAAAGATGCTCTAATGTACAGCCATCAGGAAAACAAAAGCGACTCAGCTGTGGCTGATGATTAACCTCAGCAGGACATGGGGGAGCATGGAAGAAGCAGTGGTGGGTAACTCATTTCTCCCCCACAGCGAGGGCCTGGCCATTGTGTAAACTACTAGAGGAGGAGAGCTTGGGGGGTTGGGGTGAAGGGCTGTTTGCTTTGCAGTTAGGGCTGGGCATTTACTGTAACAGTTGTTCCTTAAAATGAAGGCTGGAGGTCATTGCCTGCAAAATGCATCATTTAATTAATCTTTCATTCTCTTGTAAGATCAAGTTAGTTCAGATTTCTGTTGAAAAGGTAGCAAAAAAGAAGGAGTTATTGGAATATGTTTTTGGAGCATTAAGTCTTTTTATAGCCAGTGGTGGTTTTTAAAGGTAGGAGTCTGTATTGGATCCACTTTGCATGAATGTAAAACACAATCTAATGTCATCCTGGTACTTTACACAATGCATCATTGATACATGTTCTACTAAAAGTCAAACATAGCACCTTAATCCCTGTGCTTCCTGTTGTAACAACAGCCTTCATGGAAAAAGCTTGTCATGGAAAGCAGGACACAGCCAGTTGTCTCCAACACTCAGGGGGTTCTCATGACAGAGACTCCCTCTGAGTGTCATTAACAGCAGAAAATCCACCTTTAAAAAAACCCACCGCAATTCTTTCTTTTAAATATTTCCTTGCATTAGTGGTTAATGATTGAGGTTTGACCCCCTGCAGCCTGACACATGCACGGTGTGCGCGCACATACACAACTCAAAGTCCTCTTGGTCCTGCAATGAACCTTGATTTATGACACCTATCCTACTTCCTACCCCCAGCTGAGAGCATGAAAGTGTGTCTGGTAATAATTGAAGACGGAATGCACATGAGCATCAGCTGACGGCAACATTCAAACGGATGACTTTATTCCAAGGAGAATTAAACAGGGTAAATGTGAGCCCAGCGTTAGTCCACTATAATACTAAATAAGCACTATGATAAAAGTACAAATACTCTGGCGCCACCAAACTACTGCCTGTGCACGTCCCTACAGAGGTATTTTAATGCTTCTGTTTTATGGCTTTTAATTTAAATGACTTCCTACCAGCTGTTGCTTCAGGGATGTTAGAGTCGCCTCCAGCCGCTGTTCTTCAGCCCCCATCATCATGGGACCCTCCGGGCCTGCGTGGACAGAAGAGACCGGCTCCTCTCGGTCCACCCTCAGCGCCCAGCTCACCATGTCGCTCTGTCTGTCCTTCAGCAGATGCAGCTCCTGCAGCCCGGCCAGAGCCGCCTGCAGCCTCTCCCCGACCCTGCTGCGGTCTACCCCGGCTGCAGCGCTCATCATCCCCGCACAAGACCCCTTTCTGCTCAGCATGCTGGAGAGCGGCGTCCGGGCATATCCAGAAAGAAAATGCGGTAAAGAAACGTCCTCCTCGCAGGATAACTGCTTCGTTGGGCACTGTCTTGCTGCTGCTGCTGCTGCTGCTGTTGACCTGTTTGGTTTTTAAACTACCTGTTAGAATAAATCTTGAGCTCAGAGGAGAGACTGAGCTCCTCCCTCAGACCAAATGGCCCTCCTCCTTATTGGTTGGCCACTGGGTCCCAGTGAACATCTGGTACTAATCCTCCCCATTCAAGTTCCCTCTGGAGCTGCCCAGGCATGTACTAAGTTCATCTGCATAATACCACATGGCTTGATGAGCATATTATTATGCTATTTACACTATTCTTTTGTTGTTGTTTTCCTCTCCAGTAGTAGGCTACAGAGGTATGGGATTAACTTTGTGAAAGTCTGTAAGTGATTTGAGGGGAAGGTAAATGGGTGAATACTTGTGGCATGCCCTCTCATCACCACCACACAACCACCCACCACACCAAAAAACAGTTTAGTCACCTTAAAAGTATGTATTTGCTTTGAGGCAGGCATTCCACACACGTTGTACAAGGGTTGATGTCACACTGAATGGATCAATATCATATCAGTCACTTTTAATATCCTTCAATCACAGATTTAAAACTACTGATAAATAAAGGAATTTAGTGGTAGGTTTTATATTTTGTCTTGGGAATGGAGACTTGAAAGAGAAAATAGAGAAGGCAGGAGCTCCTATTAATATAAACCAGTGATAGATGAATGACGACCCCTTGTGGTAGTAAAGAGCACTACCTCAGGTAGAGCCACACGTATCTATAGGATGGGAAGTCAGCTACATATATATTATCTTTAAGTGCAAGTCTACACAAAGAGTGGGAAAAATATGTTAACTTAATTATACCAAAAACAGACACACAACATAATTACTTTTTCAAGACTTTACAGACGTATCACAGCAGCTGAATATAATTATTTTGGAGAAGATGTGGAAAGATCTCTGCGGTTACCTAACATGATATCAGTTTTCATTCACGGAAAGAATCTGATTAGAAGTTGAAAAATGGGTCAGTAGTGTCAGCATTCAGTGAGGAATGTTAACAGCTCTGTACAGGAGGAAGTGGAAGGATGGAGAACCATTTCAATTTAAAGAAAACATTTATTTGGCCTTTTTTTTGGGGCCTTTATTAGATTAGATTATTTTGACAGACATTACGAGTGCAATATGATACATGATTGTGGGAATAATCTTTTTTGCATCATAACTTCCATTGTCTCCAAAAAACCCAATACAGTCATGATGATGTGAATTTATGGGTTGGTCTGTTCCAACTAAACATGTTTTCTTCAATCTGGAGAACAAGATTTGTAGACTGGCGCACCTCTGCAGCACTACAGTGCTTCATTATAATGCTGTCTTGTCACATTTTTTACCCTCATCAAAACATTGCAGCTCTTGCGATTTGCATATTCCACTTGGCCATATTGCAATTTGCCATTTAATAATTTGATTAACTGTGCAGCTCTATATCTTAAACATACTGTTAGTGGTTTCTAGGGAATTATGCACTGGGTGACAGTAAGTACTCTCAACCTCAACAGATTCAAACGCTGAAACAAGTCTACACAATGCAACATATGACAGTAAAACTGAAAATTGAGACTTTTCTACAAAGAAGAATTTCAGTGATATTGTGCTTGAGGCTACGAATGCCTGTGGTTTAATTTGTTTGCAAGTACTTGTTAACTCTGTGTTCAAGTTAAAAAGGAGGACATTTATTTGTGTACAGGGCCTAAATATTATAGTGACTACTTTGTTTCACATTTAGTCATTAACATGCTTTATAAAATCAAATCACTGGTCTCATTTGTTCATTATTTTATCTCTCTCATACTCAGCTCATAGCAGTGCTCTTGTTTTCTTTCCATCTGAGCTCTGGTTCATAACTGACCCAAATCAAGCACTTGTTCTCACTGTCAATAAACTGATAACAAATAAAAATAAGGGAATGATTGTGAGCCCTCATCACAGGCAAAGGACACATGAGGTAGGCTACAGACTATTCACTGACACTGCTGCTGTTCATACTGGATCACAGGTGGGGAGATTCTTTCATGCTGATATCTGTGGCTATCTTGAAGACACAGTTCAAAGGAAATACCAAAATACCGGGAGGGGTGTACACCTGTGTGAGTTTCACACACACACACACACACACACACACACACACACACACACACACACACACACACACACAGTCTGAACAAAGACAAGGTGATTAAAGTGTTTGAAATATAACTAGTACATTTCCTGCTCGCCAAAATGTGGATTGCACACTGTTTGAATGTCTCACAATGACAACATGCATTGTACAGTGAATTAAAAACCTTTAAACTTCAGACACTAGAGGGCAGTGTCACACTACTTCTCAATTTTGTGAGCTTGGTTTTATACTTTGATATCCTGTTGCTGGATAGTCTGTACATTTTATGGATGGTGCATATTTCTCTCACCTGGAGATATGAACTTTAATGACCCTGGGTGCAATATAAAGCTGTTTTTGTCCACTCACCACGTAACTGATCATGAAATTTACAGTTTTCTTTGGGAGATTTGGAGATATGGGGCTAAATCACTTGTTTACCCATCCCTGATTGCAAAAAACACATCCCCATCACTTTGTCGGTGCACTTTGGTAGGCCCCTCATCAAGATGCTCGTATTATATTGTGAAGCCCACTCCTCACAAGGATAGCGTCACATCCTTGTAATGCTGCTGGCACACAACACTGCATTGTGATGCCTGGATGTCCCTCTGCCCCCATCCCCTTCAAAGCGCTTCCTTCACAGTGACATCAGCTGGGGTGCTGCTCCAAAAGGTGCCCTCTTTTTTAGCAATCGAATGTGGGCTTTCACTGGAGTAAGCAAGGCTCTCTTAAACCTCATCCAACCTGGCTCTCAGAAGAAAAAAAAAACGTTTTACCTACCACTTTGCAAAAGCTAAATCCAAACAGCTTTGTCTCACTGGAGGTTTCTCTTTGTGTGGCTTCTTCTTTGTGTTCTGCATTATCAGCAGATTTTCCATCCTCCCTCCTTTTTTTCCCCATCCACTTAAGAAATGATAAAGCGGCCAAATGTTGATAACAAAACAAAAGCACATGTGCAGGGATCCCTCCTACTGCATCCACGAAAATAGCTTCAGTGGAAAGAGTGTGCATGATAAAGAGTTTGTACCTGCTACAGGTAGATACAGACAGGAACAATGGAAGATGCTGCCACAAACAGGATGCGTGGGATGGAAGTCAGAGGGGTAAACATGGAGTGTTGTCATATGTGGGACAGAGCGAGTGTCTTTGTGTATGTGTCAGAGGAAGAGCTGGGGAGTGAATCTGTTGTCAGCTCTGTGTACATGGAAAAAAACAAGCTTTTCACATGTAGGCATTATGAGCTTATGACTTCAAAGGAGGAAAATCTGATATGATACATAAGACACTCCGATGCTTGCTTAAAAAAAAAGCAGGATTCCTATGATGGGTGTTGTTGATTTTGAGCTATTTCCGGGGGGTTTTGTGTATTTTCACATATTTCTATGTGTGTGTGTTTGGTTCTTGTTGCGTGTCAGGGGGATTCCCATGCAGGCCCCCTGATTGAAAATCCCTTTTCCCAGGTATTCCATCGTCAACAAAGGCAAAGATAGGGAATTTTAGAGATCAAAGTGGCCTCTTCTGTCTGCCAACAGAGCCTCCTCTCGCTCTGCCACCTCTGACCACTGCAGGAGTACAACCAACAATACAATTATCATGCGCTAGAATGAGTGAATGAACCCACCTCGCACACAGAAATGTGATGTTAACATGTGGCCACTCATCAGTTGATTGCTTAGATCTCTGCTCCTGATTTACTGAGGGAGATTATGGAATTAGACTTTATTTCCAAGTGAGTTTTACTGGCAATGAAATGCATCTGTTCTTTATCTGCCGCTTCTTAAATAGACATATCCCTTTTAAAGAAAGGCTTTCAGTGAATTCATCTTCATGATTTTGGGTGTTTTGAAACCTTGGACTTTTTTTTAACACCCCTAAGTTATTTCCAAACTAAAAAGCTCCAATTGTATCTCACCCATGGGACATATCGGAATTGCAGTACGCTAGTTGGGAAGTTATTTTTAATGTCCTGAAAAGGAAAGAAAAATTCACATTTGTTTTTCCAAATTCTTCCAACAAAACACATAATCAAAACTGCATCCAAGAAACACAATTCGTCACTGCTTTTGACACTGACTGATAGCGACTTTGCGCATAACAGTTCCCAGAGTTTCACAAGGTATTTGACATTTGTTCTGCTTCATAACTGGTAGCGCCTACAGTAACTGTCAAACCTACTGAAGACAGCCACTGCACAACCCACCATGTCAGGTTCCAATTCATTGTCAGTGGAGCAGCTCCAGGATTTATCTCCTGATGAAATCCCAGATTACAGGCTTGTTTCTGTGGGTTTTAGCTTTGATTGAGAGTTGTTCATGCCAAAAAATGTTGAATGAACTCTCTAATGTTGTTGGAATTCTCTTTAAAGTTACTTAATCCAACAGGGATATTTGATTAAATACATAATGCAGTGGGATATTCATTAAACCAGTCATAAAATTGGTTATTTTAGGATTCCAGTCTGATTGTGAGAAGCCAGTAACGTATTCATGAGGATTTTAGAGGCTTGTAGGTTTAAAAAGATCACTTTTGAAGGTACAAAAAGGACTTTTGACTGTTTTGTGGGCACGTGGAGGCCTGTCCCCAATGGTAGACCAGATCAGCCATATCTCCCTCTATCATCTTGTCCACCGTGTGCTGAACTACCTCTTCAGACTTTCAGTTGATTTGCCCTCAGTGCAGAACCCCTGCACATGAGAGAGACCTTTATGCTGTATGCTCGCAAAATTATCTCCTCATCAAATTTTATTTGAGCTGAACAAATTTTTGTTTATTCAGCAAGTGAGGGAGACTGGCTTCCATGCTGCACTCTTGCAAATCATAAAGACATCAGTCTAAATTAACTGATTTAGGATTGCCGTACCTTATGAATGCAGTGTGCTGCTTTCAGCCAAGTTCCCATGGAGAATTTAAAGCAGTAGATGGTCTATACCTCTTGTGTGACAAGCTGGGGGAGCTGTTTGGAAAATGTCTTTTTTCCCCCCATGTATCCTCAAGGGGATTTGTCAAGGGGCACAGTGTGCTACGCACAATTGGCGTGAATGTGATGTGACATTTTTATCATATTTATATGTTTACACCTGCTTCACCCACAAGTATTTTATAGATGTTGGAGATAACTTATGTGTGTACAGTATATCTGTCTGTTTGGGCTTCAGATGGAGAAAAACAGAGTTAACAAGATTCAAGTCTGAAAGACACCATTTACCTGGGGAGGGCTACATTTCAAGCATGGATGTAAAAGTGTCAAAGTCCATACAAGAGAGACTTATTACGGTCAGTCTCAAATGGCCCGTATCATTTCATAGTTGAGGGGACAACATGTCTGAGCTGTTTAAGTCTTGGACATCGTACTTAACTGACTCGGTCTGCAGAGACACCCACGCTCTTCTGCTGAAGAGACTGAACTGAATCACATCTGTTAATCAAATGAAGATCAGATTTAATTGATGAAATAGTTTTAGACTATCAACACAATATCACAGTCTGTTGTGGTTTGCAAGCTGTCGTCTTTGCTCTGTTTCTGCCAAACAGTCCAGACAGTTATTTCTTTTATACAGAGTGTTTTATTGCAGCTCCAAAGGTGGCACTTTATTTTTGGACAACAGAGTTGAGCAACAGTCTCAGAATGTGCACAAAGAACGTACTGAGGGGTGCTGACATTTCTTCTTTCGGTCAAAGATGTTCATTGTGCTACAGTAGTTGAGTCAGCAAATCTTTGGGTAACACAAATGTGGTTCAATGTTGCTGCCCAAAGACATGTTTTGTGAATAAAGAACTGTAATTCTGAAGACAGGATTGTTTCTGTTTTTATAGCCCTGTGGCTGTGGGGATGGCAATGTATGTCAGTCAGCCTGAACTATTGGATGGATGGATGCTATTAAATTTGGTACACATGTCTTCAGCAGATGAATCCTTATGATACCCAGACTTTCATTTTCCCGCCATGATGTTCACATTTGTGATTTTGAAATAAATGTGACATTCCCATCAGCCTCAGCTGTACTTTGTGTTTAGTGCTAATTGGTGGTGGAAATATTAGCATGCAAAACATTAAACTGAGATGGTAACCATTGTACCTGGTAAATATCATCCTGTTAGCATGGTCATTGCATGCTGACCTTAGCATCAGCTCAGTCGCTCGCAATTTATAGGCTGCTATAAGATATCAAGAACTGAAAATAACCTTTTTAAAGACAAAAGTTTAAGAACTGTAGAATTTAAAATAAACAGTCCCTTATCCTCCCTCTCTCTCTCACGCACAAACGGATGCACACGTAAAGAGGAAGTCTGTTGTGCAACCAGGCATCTGTGAACGCCATCCCGTGAAGGGAAGCTCTGCTGTCATAGTGAACAACAACAACACAATGCCAGTTGTTGTGTCCTTTGTCCCGTGTGCACTGTTTATGTATGTTTATCAAGATGGTGGCAGACACATAAAAGCCTGGTTTGGCTGCGACAACTAAATCTCCTCTCTTCCTTTAGAAGGGCAGCTTTGACGGAGCAAGTTTCTTCTTGTACACAGGAACACCAGCAGACGTGGCTTTAGACATCCACTAAGCTATCACAATGCAGTCGCAACACAAACTCAGACTCAGGAGAACCAAACTCTCTTGTCTAAACTTCCCTCATGTCTGATCAGCATCTGATTCCGGCATCAAATCTTCATCAGATGAGTTTGTGCTGAGATATTTACCCTTGAGGTTTGGGTTCATAGGAATATAACCACAGGCTATACAGGTTGAGTTCTGAAATTCTGCAGCCGCTGTCTCCACACAGGTGTGCAATTTTAAGAGGCCTCTTTATTTGCAAAATCACCTGAAGTTTTTCCACCAGTGGGGAGTGTGACAGAATTGCCCGTGCCCTCAGGCTGGCATTACAATCCGTCTGTCCACACAGAATTGTTATTCATCAAGTGTGCACACAACTGCCCCACTCCCCTTTGCCTTGTTCAGAAATAGAAAAAGGTGAGGTCTTGCTTCAGCTGTTTCCAAGACATAAGAGCGTTGCTGCTGAACACTGATGACAACTCAATGTGCTGTGTGGTTTGTGACCACCACCCCCAACTCCCATCCATCAGCCCAAACCAAAACAACCTGCAGCTCAACAGGAAAACACAAGACCCAGGTGATCTCGTGCCCCTCAGACATGCAGAATCCCCAGTGTGAGCCTGGGTGTGAGTAAATTACACTTGATAGGTTGACAAACTGAGGCTCATATCTGTGTAAGCTAGTTCAATCACAATAATACATCAGAGCACATTAATTTGTACTTGAGAGAAGATCAAATGTAAAACCCCAGGCTGACCCCTGAACACTTGCTCCTGAACCCTTCATCCCCTCCTCTGGTGTGCTAATCCTCCTGAAAAGCCCCCCATGGGAGCTCATGTGGCCCAGAGGAGATGGACCGGAGGAGGATGAGGATGACAGCACCAACACAGCTGGCCTTTATAGAGCTGTGAGCTAGGACTGGAAGCCTCCCTAGCACCCACGCTCACAGATGTGCTGGTCCCTGATGAGGAGGAAAAACCAACTTGTTCTACCCCATGCCCACCATGTGCTTGCCCCTGCAGAAACCACACTCCATGGTGAATATTGTGTGTTGGCCAGTGATCTGATGGCTAGGAGAGGCGTACGTGAGTGTGTTTCATTAGACACAGGACCACACAAGACTGTTGTTGGGTATTTCCATAAACATTTGAAATAAAAGGCTACATCTATCAAAAGCACCAGATTAAAGTTTGATTTTGCACAAACAAAGACTTGGGGGCCGCTTTCCCAGGGCCATCATAGAGCGAACGTCGAAAAATGTACCTTTTGTTTTTAAGGTGTTTCCCCACAACCTTTGAAACTTGCGTGTCATTAAAATTATGAGCAGACATTCACGGGGGCCCACACAGTTTCTTTTCCAATACTGTTATTTTATTGTATTTTCATCTCAGAAGCCAACTCACAAACATCAAATCAACAAGTTGATCTGTCATTTAAGGTACAGGGAATTTAGCAAACAGGGCTTGGCACAATAACAGAAACAATTTCTATGAATCTCTCCCCGAGGAGGAGCAATTATCTTTCCCTCCTATCAGGGAGAGAGTGAGGATTAGGAGTGTTTGTAACAAGATAATGTGCAGCAAATGTTTGCAAATTCCTCTGCATCACTCACATATTTGAGGAATGAGAGCTCTAAACTGTACTTGCAGACTGTTAAAGTCTTGTTTTATACTGAATGATATCCTCCTTTGACCAGGACACGACATCTTATATAGAAGGAGCCAAAGGTCAAGCTGCGGAGCACATGGAGTCATTTATAAAATGCCAGAGAGTGGTTGGTGCAGGCTGTGGGAAAGTTTTATCTTTTGGATGTCTTAAATCCTCTACCCCTGCTTGTCCTTTTTGCTCTGAAGGTTCAGCTTGCATTATGTTTATGGAAGTTAGATAAAAAATCAAGGCCATGTGGCAGGAGGAGATGAGAGATGTTGGTTGATGTCAAGCGCAGCAGTGGTAAGAGGCCTCTACTACCTTTATTGGTCATATATTTCTCCTGACAAGGCCTACAAAGCACTTATGTAAATCCTCCCAGTATCACATATCAGGGCAGGTATTTGAAAAGGTACAGCCGGACGACTATTTAAATCAGCAACCCGAATTAATTTATCGCCATGTTTGGATGGCAAATAGATTTTGATGGAGTGGCTGATAGCACAGACGTGTTTCTGGACATGACTGGGTGGTGAGTTTCCCAGCTGCCTGAGCCAAGAGCTGAGACGTGTGATTAGAAAGGGAAATTTTGGGGTGAAATAAAAAAAAACCCTCCATCCCTGACATTTTCTTGTGGTGAAAAAGTTGTGAACTACAGGGGAGAGGCAGGGGCCAAGGCCCCATAATATAGCCCTTCTCTCCAAGGCCAGGTCTGACGCAGGGAGCCCGACGCTCCGCAGGTTGGGACAGAGCAGGTCTGTGTGGTGAGCCAACCATAGAAACTCTGTCACCTCTCTGCGCTGCGTGGAAACCCCTGTGCACTGTCGCGAACAGCGTCCCACAACAACCACATGTTGATTCTGTTAATTTGTGAAGCATCATCTGCATTTTGTTTCACGCATAAAGATGTTTACAGACCATAACTGCTCCTGATTTAAAAAGCTGTTAATCAGCCAAAGGTCACATGGTTTTGATTAATAAAAGAAATAACAAATCTGTAAAACATGTTTTTATGCTTGTCCTACAAAAGAACACAGTCATGTAAAATGAAAACTTGTGATTACTCTAAATAGACTTTATGTAAATAGATATCTTTATGAATATAGTTAAAAGCTAGTTAAAATGTGATATCTAATTTGTTTTAAAAAAACAAGTTGACTGTGCACAAAACCCATAGTCTGTGTGCTAAGCTAAGCTAACTCGCTGCTGGCTGTAGATTCATACCAGACATGAGAATGGTATCGATCTTCTTATTTAACTCCTGGCAAGAGGCGTATTTCCCAAAATGTCGGCACATTCTTTTGATGATGTTCCAGGCTGAACAATACGGCAACAAATCACACAGTCTAAGTTGTGAAGTTCTAGGCATGAACTCCCAGAAGCTAATTGCACCACAGAAAGTGAAGGAAATTGTTGGAAAGCTTTGTGATTATTTTATTTTGTGTCAAAAATTTCAAGCATTCTAGGTCTGGTAACCAGCTGTTTGAGCAACACACGTTTTTTATTAAAACTGAATAGTTTGTGCTAATATCCTCAACTAATAACACCCATTAAAGTTGATATCTATCTCAAGCTGTCAAAATGTGTCAAGAATTTTGTTGGAATTTTTGCCTCTCTGCTGAACATGCTGTTGCCTACTCTGTGCTCAGGAATAGCCAAAACACAAATGCAATGAAGGAATTTATTGCTTTTTTTATGTGAAGAGTAAAACTTTTACCTTACATAAATGTCAAAGGACCCGTGTGTAGGATTAAGTGGCCTATAATTGCAGATTGCAACTACCTCACTTCCTCACTTCAAAGGAGAAACTAAGGGCTGTCAAATCTGTGAAAAACGTGAAAGGCCATTGTTTGGTTTCTGATTTGTAGAATCATGGCGGTTCAACATGGTGGACTAGAAGTCAGGTGAAAACGGCTCATTCTCAGGTAAGAGAACCCCAACAATTCTTATTTTTATTTATTATTTTACACTAATGAAAACTTATGAATATTATTTCCATTTCTGCCATAAATGTTAGACAGTGAACCTTTAATTGATTCTAAAACTGTAACATAAAAAGTTATTGTTAAACTAAGCCTTCACACAGTGAAAGGAAGCGTTGTGATAGAATCTGTCCCACATTCAGACAACATGGTGGAGATCCTGTGAGGTCCAGCTCACGTCAGATCCACCCGCCAGTTAAAACCGCCATTTACTGATTACTTCCTATCAGTTCTCTGTGTGACGGGGATGTGCACCGTGAGAGGTCTGGGTATCTCTTTGGGTATCTGAGCTATGTAAACTCACCGCTGTGGGTCATGGTGCAACAACTCCTTCCCCCCTGCTCTGCACAAGAGACGTTGGCATAGGTAAAGAATAACAGATTACTCTCACGGCTCTGGTCTGCAGGATGAGTCACAGATAGTGTCATCACCATGATGAGACAAAGATGAAAGTTGCAGGGTGCCATGTCTTTATCATGACTGCTGATCTCTCACTCAACAGCAAGAAGATACAAGAAAGGTTGGCGAGAATTCTGTGTAATCAAAAATATGGGTATTGATTACATTATCATCATCGGTCTGTAACTCCATTAAACGCAACATTGGCCATTGCCAGTACCAGGAAAGTCATGATCTTGTTACAACTCGTCAAAAATTATTTACCCTGTTCCTCAGTTAAAGTGTGCACAGACTTATGAGCTGCAACACGGCTTAAAATTTAGTTATGTGTTTGTGTTTAGGGTTTGTTAAGTTGCCAAGAGAGGGCTTGCGTATCACTGGTTCTCCTCCAAGTCACCAACCTGCCACACACTCCATGCCCTGTGGCACTGAACGGTTACATCACTTAGCTACACTGACTTGGCTCTAACAGACAAGTCGTTATGGCATTTTTTTAAAGTGAGTTTATGTGCATTGAAGAGATATCCACAACTATAATCAGGAGCATGGAATAGGGGCTTTGCAGAGGGGAATAGGGGCTTGTGTTGCCTTGAAAATGAATAGACTTTACAAAGTAGGTCTTGGTAGGTTAAATGAAGAGTTACATTTGAATTCTCTCTACAAATTTAAATTCTAATAAGAAAGTATTAATGATATGCAAAGAAAAATATCAGGATTGGAAGCGGGGTCGGGAGCCACACATAACTAAATCACATATAAAAAGCCAATAAAAACTTTGCAAAATGAGGCATGAATGCTTTCTTGTGCCACCAAATATTAGATTATGCAAGTAATCCTTTCAGTCAGCGATGGCTTGGAATTCGAGAAGGCACCGAAGGCCAAGTCGTGTCAAGTCATCAACTCCTTTCGCCAGCTCGTCGCTACGCAGTCCCCACTGTTTGTGATTGATGACCATGGCTTGTACATGACCTAGCCCAGTGAGGAGCCTTCCCAGCACTGACCAACACTGAACATTACATGGTTTTACTCAACTTACATCATGGTAAAAAGAGCTATAATCTAGCCCCATATTTCTTGAATGTTGATACTTTCTTGAGAGAAAAACAAGCGCATACGTTGATATTGTGGGCTTGGACCCAGCGCACTGTCTGTAAGGACTCATAAAACTTACATCTTGAACCGGATGGATTAAGTGGAGAGTTTGAACTTGAACATGGAAAAACATACCTGGGTCGATGCCTCTTTCATGGTTTTGATTTCAGCTGGCGATTGCCAGACATTCATCAGAGTTGCAACATAACCTACATTATGATGTTTTCATAAAGATAAGCCTTCATTCTGCTGGGTTCAATCCCAGCATGGCAACATCGCAACTCCATCTTCAGGTGCCAACTGTGAACGTCACACCTGATTTTATTGACAGCTATAATGATTATATTTCATATACTGTAATTACTACAGTCAAAATATTGTCTCAAAGCCTGAGAAACTGTATGGTGCAAGGTCTAAACAAAATACACACACAAGGAAGGGTTTGTGGATGGAAATCCTGTTTGCTTGCACAGCAAATGTTGGCTTTAATAATTTGGGTAGAAACGGTGTCATGCAGTGTTTTTTCTGCCTGAAATTCTTTCGGTGGAATCATTTAAAGATGACAAATCACTGGGTTAGGATAAAGACAGAGACAGTGAGATAACAGAGAGGTACTGAGAGTGTGGGAAGGGAAGACAAAGTGAGAACGAGTGTGTAGTGCCTTTATGTCTATCTGAGTGCATGTAGACCTTCTGTGCAGTGGGGGAAGTTTGAGCTCTGAATTATCTACATTGTTTGAAATCCCCATCCCTCTTGTGTCTTGGCAGACGAGGCACAGGCCGGGTTGTCCATGTGGGTGACTGTAAATGAAACATTCCGCGCTGAGTTCAGGACGGGGTTCTTCTTGACTCATCGTCCGTCACTGCATAAGCTCGCTCTCTTGCTAGTGAAGAAGCCCATTCTTCTGTCCACGGTGAGCCGGGCAGTAAATTCTCAGGGCCCTCATCGTTGAAAGCTCCATCACCTCCCTAGATGCCTCTATCTTCCCTAATCCACCTCTTGTGAACATCTGCGGTGATGGCCAACAGTGCACGGCACACATCTGTGGCTGTAGTGTCTGTGTTCACCTCAGAGACGCTGTAGACAAACTCAAGTGGATTATCTTATAAAATAATCAAAAGTAAACACCTGCATGGGTTTTGCCATTGATTCAGAACAAGTCTCTTTGTGCTCTGCTGAAACTGAAACTCATTTTAAAGCATTTATTTAAAGAAATGTATTGCTGAACATGCATGCTCTTCTTCAGCAGCTTCAGATTTTACACACATTCACAGCTGGAGCTTTCCAGTGCAAACACTTGGATGCTGTGCAGCTGTACGGGAGCAGTATGGTTTTCAGTGCCCTGCTCAAGGGCACCCAAAAGATGAAAAAGTGAAAAGTTATTGAGAGATATTCAACTCTACAGTGAATCCAGAGATGCGTTTGGGTGAAAGATAAACTTCCTCTGGATGTTGTCTCTGGTGTGAGTCTGACTCTTAATTTGGAGGTGTTTATGTGACTAATTCTTCATAATGCATTTTGGAGAGGAGTGAAAAGCTCTCCTCAGGGAGTGAACAGGCCCAGGTAGCCCTCACATCTGAAGAGCGACCTAATGGGAAAGCAAACACAGTGATTACCAAGGCCCCTTTACAAGGAGCAGCCTGCAGTGAGAGTGGAGTGCTGCACCTGAACAAGCATGTGTGTTCATCTGTATGTGTGTGTGTGTGTGTGTGTGTGTGTGTGTGTGTGTGTGTGTGTGTGTGTGTGTGTGCACATTCATGTTCCTGAGTAAGGTTTTGCCTCCTGTCTCTTATACTCCACAGCACTGTCAAATTCTTTAAAAGTTTTAATAATGAAGATAAATTGTTGTGGACTATATTTACTCTTATGAAAAAGTGTTCAACGTGGAAAGTTAATAATGATATAGTGCCATCTTTTTTCTTTTCGGACAGGAAGTGTCCCTCTATTATCAAGAATAATTTAATTTCAAGAAGCCCAGTTCACAATCTTTTTCTTGTTTTTGTATATGGAGTTTTATGTAGTGCAAGTGGGAAGTTAACATCGAATGAATGTTACATCAGTATTGTGTGTATTTGAGCCTTACGCCTAGATGAAGTAGTATACATCTGGCATGTACTTGCAATATAGTTGCCATGTTGGAATTTCAAGGAACACTGCATAAGATTTATGTAAAATAACAACTCCTGAATGAACCAAGATGGTGACTTTATGTGATGACCCTCAGTTAGTAAAATGATACTGCAAAGAGCAACACAACTTACAGTCAAACTTGTTCAAGGCTGTGAATCATTGTGGACTACAGTTGAGGGATTGTGTTTTTAAAATGTTCACCATCAGGTTGTTCAGGTGGCCTGCATGAGGATTTAGGACCCTGGTAATAGATGAAATGCATTTCATCCTTCCTCTCTCTCTCTCCCCCCCTTTTGTCTTTGCATCCCTACTTGTCAAATAGAGACAAAACTGCCAGAAGGACACTTTAAAAAGATTAACATAATCAAAGTTAAACACGTGCACAAAAGAGCATATCACACTGTCAAAGACAAGATAAACTACACCAAATTGAAATCCTTTTTTTTTTTTACTTTACAGCATATTAATGACAGGAAATATACAATAAAACAAACAAACTAAATCATGTCAAGCACATGCAATTAACTCACAAGAACTAGACCAAGAAAAACATTGGTCTGATGAAGAAGATAAACATTTGTGTGGATTATGAACTATTTAAAATTACTATATATGTATTACCTATTTACTTTGTATTTACTTACATATTTTATGTTAATACTTTTATTCTTTTTTAAATGATTCCCAGCATGGCAGCCTTGTGCTGTGGTGTGCCATGTCTCCTCAGGGACCGCGGCTGTAGCACAGAGGGGCTTTCTCTGCAGCACACGGGCCCTCTTCACTCTGTGTTGACTTAGTAAATTACTTGGGATGTCAGGGCCCAACCACAGCTTATCCTCGGAGGGGGAGCTGGGGGAGGGGGGACGCAGTGTGACGGTGAGAAAAAGAGGGAGTGTGTGAGAGAGAGAGAGAGAGAGAGAGAGAGAGAGAGAGAGAGAGGGAGAGGGAGAGAAATCATTGTAGAGCGCATAAACCGAAAGTTTCAGGTAGGAGTGAAAGTGTAATTTTGGGGAACAGAAGACCTGAGTCAAGGATAAATTAGTGACAGTTTTGTCCACAGGAAAAGGCTATTTGTATTTTCTCTACAATAATAAATACAGCAGTTCAGTCTCATGCTTGTTCACTAAGGACGACATACTCAATAAATCAGATGAAAGATTTCACTTGCTTTGCCTCAACAAATTGGAAAACAACACTCCCTAACTACATAACAAAAAAACCTCAGAGCTATTTCAGAGTGAGGGACTAAATAATACAAAACATGCGTAGCAGTAATCTTTAATCCCTTCATTATATTTACGAGACATTTCAATGTTAATGGAAAAAGGCCCCTCACATTTTTTCTCTGTGTTGTAATGTGTCATTTTTAGAGCGTAGACCCTCGCAACAAAGGTTTGTTGGGTTTCTTTTTCTTTTTTTTCCCCTCGCTCGTGCAGCCGATCCAGGTGGATGGAGGAGGCCAGTCAGAGAGAGTCCTGCAGGGCACAGGGCTGTATGGTATGCATGCAGGGCGCTTAGGGCTGTCTGTGCCGCAGCCTGCACACCTGTGGCCCCTCTGCTTAGTCCTGTTTGCTTTGACGCCTCGGATGCTGTCTCTTTCAACAACACATCTTTCATCCTTCGCCATCAACCTCATCAGCCCCCCTGGCCCACCACCTCTCCTTCCCCCATCCCACACACTTTTTTTGGGTGTTTCTTCTCAACTCAAACCAGCAAATTTAAAAAATCCTTTTTTAACTTTGCTTTTTTATTTTCTGTCAGTTTTGGCAGAGAAAAATATAAGGAAGGGTCTAAAACTTGTGTAACCTCAAGAACCTCATTCTTAGTTTTCTATTTTCTCAGCTTAGTGTGCTGTACTCCAAATGTGTTGAATTATGGGGTGAAAAAGGCTTTTTGTTTGATTCATAATGGCCTGGTTCCATCAACGCTTGCACTCAGTGCTATTCTCAGTTCCCTTACACTTCATTGGCTTCTTGGATTTTTTTCTTTTTCCTCATTTTTTTCCCTTCAAAATCACATTTTCCCCTTCATCTGTCCACAGACTACGCTAAGCCTTTGATAGGGATGGTGGTGGCGGGGCATGGGAGCGATGGGAGCGGAGGGTAATGTGTAATTGTGGGTCGGGGTGTCAGTGGCTCCCCAGGACCTACTCTGAAAGGATGTGACTGAATCCCTGGCCAAGTGAAGAAAAAAAAAAGTTCTCAAAGAAGCGCTTTGTGTGCAATCATCAAGCCATGATAGTGGCACAATCGCCTTGTCTAATTAGTCATAACATGCTTTGCCATTTGTTGACATCCCCTGTCCACCTTTAAAGGAAGGTTTCATCACTTGGCCACACCTCTGCAACTCTTTGAGTCTGACTGATGGACGTCGGCAGGGACAAGATTTGGGGAGTAATGGATGACATGAAAATTGTGAAACCAATTTTTCACATTTACATCTCTGCACAATTTTAACAACCTTTTTTTTTATTAGTATTAATCATCCATCCACTTTGTCCCTTAATTTTATTTTATCCTCTGTTATTTTATTCTGCATTTTGGGTAATAGAGTTAGAAGAGAAGATCAATAGCACTCCTATGTCTGTACATTACCAGCAGCTGGTTAGCTTATCTTAGTTTGGCGTAAGACTGGAAACGGGGAAACAACCATATCTCAAGAAAGCAAATCATTTCCAAAAATATCAAACTATTCCTTTTGAATTTAAAAGTTGTGTGGTGTCATAATCAATCGTAAGCAAGTGTATTTGTAGCATCTGTCAACAACAATTAAATGGTTTTAAACTATAAGACATAAAAAGGCATTAAGACAACATATAAAAGAAACAAAAGGTGATACAAAAAAGGCACAGATACATAGAAGGAGTGGGAAATAGATAGAAGGTAAAAATTAGGTAAAGTACAATAAAAAAGAAGAATAAAAAAATTACAGTGCAAAGTTAGTCTCAAATTTAATTTAATACAAAGCAATGGAAAACAACAATGTTTTAAGCTGCAATTTAAAAGAACTGAGTGCAGACCTCCAGTTTTCTAGGAGTTTGTTCCAGATATGTGTAGCACAGACTCTGGAGACAGTAAGCAGACCTGTCCGAGAGGATCTGAGAGGTTTGGGCAGTTCATAACGGAGCAGCAGATCAGAAAAGTATTCTGGCCCTGAACCATTTAGTGCTTTATGAACCAATAGTAGTATTTTAAAATCAATTCTTTGACACACAGGAAACCAAAGAGTGTGTAGTGTAAAGATCTGAGAACTGGAGTGATGTGATCCACCTTCCTGGTCTGCGTGAGGACTGAAGCAGTCTGGTTGACTTTTTAAAGACACCTGTAAAGACAGCATCACAGTAGCTGAGCCGACTAAAGATAAATGTAGACACGTTTTTCTGAGACTTGCTGAGTCAGTATTCTGTATTAAACTGAAGGTACTGTAACTTTACCAGCCCTGCTAGGGGCAACAGTGTTTTTTTTCATCTAACCCCAGTCCCACTCTCAGGCCTGCAGCACCCAGATCTGATGATTCAGTAGAATGGTGGGTCTTTGCTCTGATATAGACATTCAAAACTAATGCCATTTAAGCAGCCCTCTGACACTGGACATTCACACAGCCTGACTTCTAACGTTTTCCAGCCGGTGGAGGGGGAGGGAGGGCGGCAACAAGAGCCTCTTTCAGGGGCATTTCAGTGCGGATTACAGCGGCTGACTGCTCCCCACGTTTGAACAATGTGACCACAAGGCCTTCATGATTTGTAGCTTTGCTGGATTCGGGAGATCTAATAAATCATTAAATCACCTTATTCGCAATTGAAAAACGAGGGAGAAAGATTAGAGCAGCATGAGAACCATATGCAGAGTCTGAAAGGAAGACGGAGGGGGCAGAGGAGGAGATATGTTCTCTGTCTGACTCATAAATATTACATAGGATTCATGTAGATAGAATCTGTGTGAATTTTGCTTTAGTAGAATTTGAGCCCAATAAAAATACAGCAGTTATAAAGTAGTATGTGTGGTCATAGTCTTTCAGTAGGGGGCACCATACTTCAGTTACAGATTTGGAGTTAGTCAGAGTATGCAGAATTAATGAAGGAAAGAATCATGGGATGTGTTTACTGCCGACCTGTCGAGTTGCTTTCCTGTTGCATCTAGCTTGTTTGTGAGTCGTGTGATTTAGTGATCTATTAATCTACCCCTGTGTTATTCTGGTTATGTGAAGTGAGTGACTGGAGGAGAGTTATGTGATGAGTAGCTGCTTTGTCCCGGACTTGTTTAAAGCCGGAGCTCAGCAGTCAGACTCTTCCAGGGAAAGTACAAAGCCTTGCCTGGTGGTCTGCACACATGCCTGGATGATCTGCCCAAAACAGCCTGGATGGTGGGGTGGCAGAGACACACCTGCTTTGTCAACACCATCTTCCTCACTACTGCGGCCAACTGAAAATCCATCCTGTATAATTGCAAAGACTGTAAGGCACCATAGATCTGAAGTAGCCTCTGTTTCGGAATACTGAATTAATCTGAATACTTAAGGGAAGGTACACTGAATTTGATCCAGGTGTGGAGATCTTTTCATTTCCTGTTGTTTGAGGATGCTTGACAAGTTTAAGTATAAACGTGTTTGATATAGCAGCATGAAATGTATTGATTGCTGAAGGAAATGTGGTTATTGCTTCAGCAAAAGCAATATAATTCATCCTTGGAAAAGAAGATAAAATAAAAGAATTAAAATAAGTAAGATAAAAGTCAAAAGATATTAACAGTATATCATAAGAGTTGTGCTAGTGGCTCACATCTTAGTTTAGCATGTTAACATTAGTTTACAGCTGAGGAACAAATGTCAACCTCAAGGTGGTGCTATAGAGGAAACTCATTCGGATTCATCATTCGGGGAACCTGAATGTCTGTACAAAAGTTCATGGTAATCCATTTGATAAATGTTGAAATATTTCAATGGATGTGTGATAACATTGACCTACTGGTTGAACGTGAGGAAGAGTCAGAGGATCACCAAAGTCAAAAGGACTCATCTGGAAACGATGAATGTCATGAATGCACAAAATTGTGTGCCTATACATCTTGTGGATGTTGAGATATTTCACACAAGAGGAAAGCTTTGACCTACTGGTTCGTAGAATTCATCCTCTGAGATTCAAGCAGAAAATGGAAGTCTGTCCAGAGATATTTCTGTCTGGACCAAAGTGGTGGACAGACCCACTGACAGACCACTGAAGCAGCAATGTATGAATTTACAGGAATTTAAAGCATCACTTTCCCATTGCAAAGCCCTACTCACTTGAAAAAAATTTACTGCTTCAGTTGTTTGCAAGTAAAAATCTTTTTACCTCACCTGTGTTTATTTTTGTTTTTTCCAGACGTTCCTCCAGAGCATCCACCTGGATGCCAGAATGACCCCGGTTTATCACCTTTGACCTCCCAGAGACTGGAGTTCCACCACCTGAGAGCTGTGTTGTCTCACGGTGTTCACCTGATGTTTGGATAGACTACCTGCTTCTCAAAACAGGGCAGACATGGCAGGGCAGGTCACCAAAGAGAGAGCAAAACAAAGAGTCAGATTTCACAGACCCTCTATCAATCAAACATCTTAGAAGCACAATCACGCTCACACTACCTACAGGAATCCCACCGGCTTCAAAGGGAAAGGGATTTTTCTTCGCTTCTGAACATGGGATTGTTGCAGATCAGCGGCAGCATTGTCCTTTGTTGCTACTTGACACAACCAGAGGATGTTACTAAGACTGTGGTGCATTTACCAATATGGGATTAATACAACGTAGAAATAATAGTGCAGAAAATTAATCCTTTGTCTTCCATTCCTGCAAAGTAATACTTAACACAGCGTAGCAAGCATGGGCAAGCTCTTGTACATTCCCAAACATAAATTATGGCAGGACAAATGAATTCACCGACTGTTGTGTGTGTTACCAAATGCTGCCATGTCTGCTTTGTATACAGCACGCTGATTAAATGACTGGACTGAGATACACAGGCATTGTTCTGGTGTGAAGATCAACAGAGTGGTTTGTGTGTGAGGTTGATCTGTAACATATTCAGCTTGCCTGCTCAGGAAGGCTCAGGCTGTTGGTTTTCCACCTTTACCAGACTCTTGAATCTGCTCAGGAGGGTGTTTGTGAACATTCATGGTCTGTTTCTGAAGTGTGTAAACTTTCAGAGTTGTTTTGAATTGTGTAATAATCTTTCTACATGTATCTGTTGCGACAGATTCCTGTTTTCAGGTGTAATCTCTCCACGCCACGGCTGAAGTTGATGGACCAGTTTGCTTTGAAACGCTCCAGAGAGGATCTTTGGACAAATTTCTTTTTTTTGATATACTCGTCAGTCTGGGGGCTACTTATGGAAGTCTGTTTTCCTCCTCACCACCTCAGCCACCCTGTCTCTCTCACCCATCCACCCACCACCCGCCTCGCCTCGGACGTGCACCTGTCTGTAGCAGGCAGCTGTGGGTGGGCGGGTCTTGGCTGTCAGTGGAACATTCCAGAGGAGAAGTCACCCCGTTAATCCCTTGAGTTTAGACCCGACAGCCTCCCACCCCCCTCCACCAACCTCCTTCCCTCACTCTCTCACTACCTTGAGTACCCCTCATTGCCTCCCTCTCTCTCCCATCGTTGCCCCTTCCTTCGCGGCTCTCCCTCTCAGCCCTGGTCAGGCTCAAAAGGGATACTGCTATGTCAAAGGTAGACACTGTGAGAATGAGATTAAAGGACGAGTACCCCCCACATGCACACCCACCCTCCGGCTCCCAGGCCCAGAGGTTTTAATCCCCCCAAATATTCAAGAATGAAAGCAAATATTGTTATGTCCAGATCTGCAGGCTTGTTTTGGAGGGAAAAGGCTACGTGGACACATAATGCATCACTGTAACTTTCTAAAGATTTGTGCTTTCTCAGCGGTGTGTCTATTTTAAGTTTTTACACTATATTACGGTAACATTATCGATTTGAAATCATTATAATTCACAAGTTGAATGCTCAATATTTTTTCAGAAATGTGCGTTCTACTCTGTGAATGTGTGTCTATGTGTTATTAGTGGGTGTTTGTAGGTGTGAAGGCCATGCACACATATACAACTCTGTCCCTTGTCTACTGGAAATTTCACTCCTCTAATTGCCCATATCACTCTCCCAGTATCAAAATTTTTTCTCTCCCACTGTCTATTAACTGTGATTCAAACAAGAGTCTCTTTATCACCCTGGGAAATTCTGATGTCAGGCCAGATCCTGAACTTGGCAGCCACCCCATTCAGCTGGAACACATAAATGAGAAAAGCTGCACAATTCACTCTACGAGACGACGTTCCCTTCGGTTTTCCCTCGACACTGCAGACACTCTATCTCGAGCGTAACATTTTATCTTGCTCGGTTAGCTGTTTGGCAGGGACGATTAATGCTGTTTGTGTCCATCTCGAGCAACGAAGGCTAATATAACTTTACAGCAGTCTGGACAACAACAGTAGTTGTTATGCATTCGATGCGCTGAGGAAGAAAATGTCAGCTGTATGGGCTTATACAAATGGTATGAGCAAGATTTTTGGCTTGTCCAGACAAAACCATTGATTGCACATGTGGTTTGCTAAATGCTCTAGTTGTGTTTGCTTTTAACAAATTGTTTTGGGAAATACAATTATTCGCTTTATTTGCAATCTGCCAGATGTCACTGAATCCTATACACTGGTCCTTTAAATGAGATCAATACCCCTCTGATGTCTGTAGGATAACTATGACAGCAAGTAGCCTGTTAGCTTAGTATAAGTATAAAGACTTAGTATAAAGACTAGAAACAGCTACCCTGGCTTTGTCCAAAGGTAACAAAATGTGCCTATCAGCACCTCTTAACCTCATTTAATACATTTTTGTATCCTGTTTGTTTAATCCGTACAAAAAACAATAAAAAAAAGTTGCGGTTTTTGTGTATGTGTGGAACTATTTCGGGAGCAGTAACTTCCAAGAGTCTCTGCTGGTTGCCCAGCCAAGAAGTAGTCCTGCACATAAACTCCTGTTAAAGCACAACCTGCCATTTTTACACTTTAGTTTTGTACGGATTAAACATACAAGATATATGATGTTAATTAGTGAACTTTAGAGGTGCTGGTAGGTGGAATTTGTTACGTTTGGACAGAATTTGTTACGTTTGAAACCCCGTTTCCAGTCTTTATGCTAAGCTAAGCTAACCCTCTGCTGGCTTCAGCCTTATATTTATTTTACAAACGCGAGTGGTATCAATCTTCTCATACACTATTGCCCACCCATAACAAATTTGAGGGTAGATAAAATTTGTGAAAGGGGTCCTTGTGTGAGTGTGCCTAGTCCCATACAACACTTAACACCGCTTGTTTTTCTTTTGCACCCCATCCATTAAAAAGTCACACCTCCTCTAGCAATTAATTTTCTTGAGTGTAATGACTGGCGGTGTCCTGCGGCACTGGCTGGACTGCTGGGGTGTTTGGGCCACACCAGGGGAAGCAGTAAGAGAGTAAGAGAGGGTCCCAGGGTGCAGGCCGTCCTCACGCTGTTTACCCACAGACCAGAACCCCTCCGAGGGCCAGGGGGAAGCCGCCGCTGGGCCAGAGGCTATTAAAGCCCTGATGGCTTTTGACAGTAATTTCTTCATGAGTCCACAGCCCGCGGGGCCTGCCAGTGGTGAGATCGGGTGCCTCCTCTTGCCCATTAAAGCACACAAACTGTGCCCACAAATCCCACTCAATGGTATCTCTGTACTCAGGGAGTGTGTTTGTGCATGTGTGTGAGTGAGAGTAGCGAGGAAGCAGGACTGAGGAGCAAGAGAGGGGGAGGCTCGCCAATCGTGAGACGGTCCTGGTAACTGGGCCAAAAGGTTTGGATGCTTTTCTTCAGCTACTCCATCAGTTCAGGCAAGAGTCCAAGCCATCAGGGGAACATATTCGGAAAACCATGCCTTGACATCCAGCCAAATCGTAAAAGGTGTTTACGTGCATCTCAGCCCAGGGGAGTAGAAATCACACATGACAAGGCTTTAGCATTGTGTTGGATGGAGGCTGGAGCTTCAGCAGCATTTGAGGGGTTGGCTAGGGGTTTAAGTGAAGGTTGATGAGTTTGCTGGATGTGGAGAGCAGCAGCTTCTGCTTAGCTACACCTGTAACCGGCACGGCCACATTAACAGATTACATGGCTGTTTGGGAAAAGCAAATGTTGTTTTGGGCATGGTGCTAACATTACCTTCAGGGGGATTTAGGCCAGGAACATGGGTGGAAATTAGGGATGTTGCAAAAAAGGTGGAGCTGAATTGTTAATATTCAGAAGACTGTGTTTTAGGAAGCAAATAAGGAACAGCAAATGATTTTAGATCGAAAAGCTTGGTTAGCAGTACACTCGAGAACTGCGTTTTTCTTGAGGATAAAAACGTGTATACCCCTCCTGCATAGGACTTGCTGCTTCAGATTTAACTTTGCTGTGGATGGAGAAAGTGCTTAAGAAGGCCATAGGTTATCCATCTCTAATCCACCATCTTAGAGCAGACAGTCATAATCTCTTCTCTGTGTTCCCCTGGGGTGTTAAAACCAGACCATTGGGTTGGATTATATCACAGAAAGGAGACCGATGTGTTAATCATAAATTAGAGGCTAAGCCTGAGTGAGCAGGTCAGTCTGAGGTCAGTCGCTAAGCCCTATAGGGGACTTTCTGTGTGAAAAGCCACGGTTTACCACTTAGTAGCCTCAACATAATCAGGCAGGAACAATGTACAGTAGTGTAATGTGTCAAGGTTGCCCTGAGCCGAATGTTGTTCTTTGAGAAAGAATCCATTCAAACCTCACTGAGTGTTCGAGTGCACATTGACTGTATACATGTAAGTATACCTTATTCAAATACACACGTTCACACACACACACGCACTGGCTCATATAACGCCCTTTTAATGGGCACTCATACTACACACAGCCGAGATTGGTCCATTTATCTGTCTTCAGCCTACGTGGGAAATCCGTGACGAGAACAGAAATAAGTACCATCCGTTTTTCCAATTCCAAAATGTTCCCTCGGGGGAATTGGCAAGCTGTCTGAAAATGGGATGATACACGACCTTTGCTATGTATGACTAATACTTGGCTCCTAAAGACTGTGTCAACAAGGTGTTTTATTAAAGACACTGCAAGAAAACACAAGACATTACAAGATTTATGTAACAAGGAGGAAAATATAGAAGACTAATTGGATTAGAGAGAAACAAAGGAATTTACTGACCCAATTAACCTGCTTTGATGCATTAAGACTGGCAGTACCACAGAGAACAAAATGTATAAAAGAGTTCTTTATTTCTAATAAACATGAATACATGTGAACATGTAGGACATTTTTATGATCTATGTTTAAAACATTCTTGAAAACTGCTGTACATAGCCCAAGAAGAGATGCTATAGGTCAGTACACGAGAGATGGTATGGTAAGTTATTGAAGCCATGTAGCAAACCATCCATATATCTGCTTTAACATCATCGACGTGAGAGGAAAAGTACACTGGGGGAAGGGGCACAAAATGCAACATCAAAAATGAAAACTTGTACAACTCTGAAAAGTATACGTTTTAGACACACAAAGGACACATACATTGTATGTGTTAAATAATTTTTGTTTGTCAGGACATAAAAAGCTAACTACATCATTCACAGATTCAGCAGTCTGTTTAAATACCTTATTTCTACAAAGTGAATTTACATTTTTTTTTTTTTTAAAGTACAAAGTGCAAATACTATGGTTTCCATTATTGCCGATTGGTGAGGGCAGATTCTCCATGCGGGAGGGGAAATCTCAGCTGCTGGCTTAACCTTGCTTCTTCGAGGGATTCTGAGGAAACACAATTCAACAGTAATCAGCTTGGTGTGAGAGCTTTTTTAATGATGAATGTGCCATCAATTTCTCTTACAGCTATTGTATCCACTGGTATGGGGGGTAGTTTACTTACTAGTTTACTGGTAGGTAAGCCTTCGCCTGGTTTGGCCCCTGTGAGACAAAAAGTGAATTAATTCTCAACCATAATATGAGGAATACTGCACCTCGTTTAAAGCATCAAATCCTTGCTTCCACTATGTACAACTGACCCTTCACGAAGCACTGCCCGCTTATTGTTACAACAAGCTAGCGATCTAGCACTGTATGCAAAACCACTCGAAATTCATAGTATAATAAAATTTACTTTTCATTTCCAACAGGTGTAGACAAGCGTGGAAGAGTTTTTTTGTGTTTCTGCCTGACTCAAATGAACATTTTAATTTTTTATTTATATTTTAGCAGGGCAGCAACAGTTAAAGAACAAGATAAAATGTACACATAAAAACACATTTTTATTATTATACACATTTACATATATATATATGGATATCTATAAGTCTATACATCTACCTGTATGTTCACATTTAAAAACAGTTGCAAGTATATTCCTCTTGTAGCTCAATCAACATATGATACCAAAAAAATTAAAAACTCTTGTATGCATTTGATGGGTACAAACATGCTAATCCAGTGCTGTAATCATACAAAAATTTAATCCATTACTTACACTTTGGTGATACAAAAGCTTTTATGAGGTTTTCTACAGCCCAATGTGCATTGCTTCAGCATTTGGACAAATCCAAAGCTTGACTGTGTCTAGTTATGTTTGCTAAGCTATGATTGGATAGTTACTGTTTGGGGGATGTGATTAATGAATGGTCAATTGTTAAAAATCATGTAGCACTAATTATATTTTACCATCTGACTGTGATGATTATTATATTTTATCCATCAACATGCAGGTTTTAAGAACAGGAGAACACATTTAGACATCAGGTCGTGTTGTTCAGCTCACCTTCTTCTTTGGTCACCCCGAGGCAACCCATCAGCTCCTGCAGAGACAGCGCCTTGTCGTTGCTGATGTCGCAGTACTCCACAAACTTCTTCACACACTTCTTTGGCTTGGATTTCTTGCGCAGGAAGCGTTTGAAAGGCTTGATTTCCTTTTTTCCTATGTCCCCGCTGGAGTTTTTGTCCAGCTGGCTGAAATACCAGTGAACCACCCTCTCCTCCAGGGTGTGGTTGGGGTCAGGTTCGGCCATCCTAAATGACAGATATCAATCAATCAGCTAATAATCGCCCCTCAATCACTTCTTCCAACAGAATACTTTTATGCCTTTTTGGTTAAACCCACTAATGTTCATTAATAATAGTAAGATGAACAAATCCACTTCATACCTTCCGGCGGATGCTGGATCTGTGACGGCGTGCACCATGTCTGTCGACAGTGCATCAAGAACACTTGTCAGGAACTCTGTTTTCTTTGCCCCAGGACAACCTGGAAAAAAACCCACAGATACCTGAATGAGTGTGTTCGAGCATTCATATGCAGTTCATGTAGAAGTGTACATATATGTCAGCAAACATCGAAAAATTACCCCCCCCAGTAAACAGCATTACAACAGTGTGGAATGCTGCCATCATAGGTGGCCTAATAAATGTTTGGGGAGGGACGTCATGTAACAGTCAGCGTAGTTTTAACATACAGTAAAGACGGCAGAGAAGAAAATAAACCCCAACAAGACTCTCACAGTTGTCTTTTCCTCCCTCTCATAAAGTGTCAGACCTCCCCTCATCTGGAGGAGGAAGAGGGTACCTGCCAATCATCCTGGAGGCCCCTGAGTGGTTTGGACAGCTGGAGCACAGAAGATGTTACTGAATATTGTATGTATGGACAAGAGGCTCCATACAGCCCCTGAGACTCAGCTGAGACATCAAGGGGACCAAATACAGTCCTGACAGACACATTGAGACTTAGGATTTTGTCTGAGGGATGTCTGATTTAAAGGTATGCATCAAGAGCCTGGCACAACTCAACACCTGATCTTCAGTGTGTGGTGGGATTACTATTTGAAATGTCAGCCAGAGAAGAGACTGATATAATTAGCCCATAAACCAATAAGGTAAACATTATTACATGCAGAATGACGGGGAAAAAATCCGAATGAGATACAACTAAGGTGGAATGACCTTAATGATAGTAATTGTCTGTCAGGTCATATAGTTTTAAGAGTGAGGAGGCCAAGGTTGTTCTGGAAAAGCTGAAGGCTACGGAGGCCTGAGAGATTCCTGGATTCCTCAACCGGCTCTCCTCTGCTTTCTCACAGTCCGGCTTCCCTCTGCTATTCTGCCTGTGGAGAAGAAGAAATTCTCCACAGTTTGCTACTCTTTTTATGGCCCAGGCCTGCGGGGCCAGATTCTCCAGAGTTGGAGATAATAGCATGCTTTGCTCCTCTCTAACAGGTGGCGACCAGCATCGGCATAAACACCCAGCCTCCACTCCACCTTTCCCCAAGCAGCGCAGGGCTTTAACCGTCTGCACCAAGCCCAGGGTTGAAACATTCACATGTCCAAACTGTTCCACAGTCCCCTTTACATGCTGAACAGACTTGCACTTAAGTTTAACTAGGCCCTCCCTGGCTCTAGCCCAGTAAAATATCTGACCCACCTGTTAATGGCAAAACCGGTGCCTTGTGGAGCCTCTTGTGGTAAATTAGTCTAGACAGTCACACATTTTCAACCACAGAAGGCAAAGTGTTTTTATCTGGCTTCTGGCTCAAGAGAGATTTGTGGGATGCAGTTGGACTTGTTTGAGGCTTAGTGTTTTTCATGGACGGCACACGTCCTCTCTGTAATGCTGCAGGAATCTGAGCGTGTCTGCAGTTCATTCAAATAGGAAGCCATCAGGTAAAGCTTTAGACCCTTCCTCTTGGCTGCAAAGGTTTTTCTTGTGGGGGCGGGACAGATCACCTTCTGTCTGTCTGGACATCGTTTAGCTGAGGGGCAGGACACAAATGTTCCTGCTGTCATTCAGAGGAAATTGAGTCTGAGTCTTTTCCATTCTGTTCAAGGCTGCAGTTGTAAACGACTGCTGTCTTCTTCCATAGTGATTATAATTATGTAATACTCGAGTTTGACAGATGCAGGATGAAATCAAGTTGAGAAAGCCTCAAATGATTACATTTTTGAATGTTGAAAAGCTAAGAGTTAATATGCCTCCATATATCTGCTGCCTGTAAAAAGTTGGCCAGTGAGAGCATGTTTGCATGTGTGCGCCCGTGTGTTACTGTCAATAAGAAGCAGTGTTTTTCTATGGAGCCACATGGGGCAGAACCCTGTCAGCACTCACAGCTGCAGCTCCCAGTGGCTGCCCCAATGCTATCCCATGATCCCGCTCTGGGGAGAAAGCTTGCCAAATACTCCACTTTCCTCTCCTGCCCCTTTCAGGGCAAAGTTCTCCTTTCTCGCATCTCGCCCCATAAACCTCTCAACACCAGCGCTTCAACAGCAAATGGGCTGCAGCAATGTGAAGGCAACATTTATAATTATCCCTGGTTCATACAGTAACAGGGTTTACGGCGGTTGACGCAATTGCTCATAAAGAAAACAAGATGCTGTGTTTTTTGACTGTGTCCTGGTGCATTTTATAATTGGAGACCTGGCTGATACGGTGCAGGTTTTTTTTTTGACAGGTTTAGAATGAAGTCTGTGTACTCGTGTGAGCGTCTGCATTAGGTGATTGCATGGCTGAATAAGTATATTGTTTTCTATCCTACCACTATGCGTTTAGGAGGTGTTTGGTTGGGCTTGAGTCTTTCTCATGGGATAGTTGTGGCTATTTTCCACCCCATCACCACCTCTCAATTTCTGCTGACAGATACAAACTATGATTAATCATGCTCAATATCTTAGCAATAATATACACTACCAGTACCACTGGAAGGCAAAGATGAGTAACATTTGTTGGTCTAAGGAGCATTCATCTGTGACTGTCTATCCTCACTGTTTTATACACACTGTACAAGAGTGCTCGATGCCGGGGCAGAGACAGAGTGCTGCTCTGCTACTTAATGCAGCACCTGCGAGCAGAGAGTACAGCTCTGGCCCGGCACACTGTTACATAAACAGTTGTGGATGGGACGGGAACAGTGGCAGCTCTGTTCATATACTGCTGGATTATTAACATGTTTACCAAACCACCAAAAAAACAGCTAATCTGCCAAGCACCGTTCAGTGATTTGGTTGTATGCAGCACCTGAAAGCTACAGCTCTACTTTGCCTATCACTGGTTTTATGACAAGTACAAGCCATGAAATTACTGGTAAACTAAATATGATATTTATCATCTAATATTTAGAAATGTGATTAAAATGTACTGAAAAAGGTGAATGCACTCCATCCACTGCATTGTAAAACTGTGTCCATGTAAAAAGTAGAATAGATGAAACTTAAAGCTGAAAGCAGCTCAGCAAAATCAGGGGGACATTTATATCACACTGTTTGGGAAACCGGTTTAACCTTTGCTTTCATTTTCACATTAAAATAAGTGCTTTAGATAACTGCATTAGCATAGACATGTGTGAAATTAGTTGAATCATTCCTATTTGCAATGCCATGTGAGTTCCACTGTAAAGCTGAGTGGAGTGCTTCTTAGATGCTGTATCTCAGCAATTAAGCGATCAGTTTGTGGAGTGAAATCCATAAAATAAGACAAAGGTGGAAAAAAAACACATCAGTATATCTCCTGGTTCTAAAATAAGCAGATTTTTTTGGGTTTACTGACTGATGCTTTAGGAAAACTGGGTTCAAGACAGCCTTCCTAACTGTATGAGTCATGGCAGTCATCTCAAACACGTCCTCCAAATTAAACAGTTTGTAATTGCCCTCCAAAATGACACATAAACGTTATCTTATCTCATATCGACAGGACATACTACCTTGTACCATGCATTCCAAAACCGTCTTTTTATCTGAAACCACTATGGTTAAGGTTTGGTTAGGCTTATGGTTAGGATTAGGGAAAGATTGTGGTTTATAGTCAGCTAAGGTTATGGATTGAGTCATTGGTCATAGAGAAAACCTGACATTGACTGTTGGTAGGACACAGGAAGCGATCTTTAGGGTCTGTCATGTGAAAGTCTGATGTTTTATTGACCCATCCATCCAACCCAACGTCCTTCTTTGTTGTTTTTGGGGAATTTGCTGAAACAACTGACCTGATCTGTCAGGTTTTTTTGGAGGAAGGGTCTCTATAATGTCACACATTATCATTTCATACGTCTTCAGTTCTACTTATTGGCAAATACTACTAAATAGTATAAATATTTAAATTCTGCAGTTCTGAAGTGCCAGATCCTGACAAGCAAATATCCACCTAAAATAGCAAACATAGTCTCACCTGTAATTAAGCCCACCCCATGACCACCACCCCCAAACTGCTCTCCCACCCTCAATTTAGTTATCTACACTGTTGTCAGTCTTTCTATCACTACCTGTCTCTGGCATCCTATTAACCATTATCTCTACCTCTCCTGCCTGCTGTTTCTCCTCCGTGCTATCATCCCACTATCCCCCATCTCCCATGTCAGTGGAAGATTAATTCTACCCCCGATCCGTCTCTGTCTCCTCGCTTATTGACCAGTGAGGGGCAGTATCTGGCAATCCTCAACTCTTTATCAAGCATTTCCTTGACCAACAGTGCTAATGATGTCAACAAACACACACACACACACACACACACACACACACACACACTCTCTCTGTTATCACAACCTTGGAAGCGCGGCAGCAGTTGGAGGCCGATTGCTGAAGAACTTCACCATGTGGTCTGAACAGAGAGGAAAAACAGAGACTGAGTCCAGTGTTTAGAGACCTACCTTGGAGATGTCTGCTTCTATAATGGTCCTTAGGTTTAGTTGGGTGGGCTCTGGCATTGCCATCACACTTTGGCTGTTCATACCTGTGACAGAGAATATGCCATGTGAAAAGAAGGCCAATACATTTGAAGTGAAATGGGTGAAAGGGGTTGTTTATAACAGTAAAAGTATCCTCGTTGTAAAATCAGAGAGGAATCCCATGTTTTCCAATTACCCACGTACAGTTAAATCTGAGGGATTCAAATAATTGTTTTGTGGCAAACCAGAGGCTGTGAAACACATCCAAAAAGAGGGGAAGGATTTGGGGCTGGTATGAGGACAGACAGAGGGAGGGAGGGGGAGAAAGAGAGAGATAGAGGCAGAGAGGCAGACAGGCAAAGAGGGAGCGTGGGACACAAGGAAGCTTTCACGGCCTCCCTTGGAGAGCCGGCGGAGCCCCGATTGCTGCTGTGCGACTGGGCCAAAAGCTGGCCTGGGACAAGGAGAGAAAAGGGGGAAAATCCATGCTTCCATATGTGTGCTAATGTGCTGTCTGGCACTCGGCCCGAAGCCTTGTTAATCTGATACCCAGCCTCGCTGCTCAATAAGAGTGCACTGGTGCCCCACTCTGCCAGCCTGACTGACCTCTGACCCGCCGCTCTCCAGACCACTGAGTCACTCTGTCTCATCTGCAATGGAGATGTCTGTCTGCCTGCTTATGTCAGACTTATGTGCAGTCTCAAATACAGAAGCTTCTTATTGTTGTCTGAAAGTTGCTTTATTTCTGACGATTTCTTCTTAACAGAGAATATTCTATAACGTTTGCATGGTTGCAGACATGTGGAAAGATAATGCAGAATATTGTTCTAGGACAGTGCAGAAGACATTTGCCAACAAAGGGCGTGAAGCAGGGTCAACCAGTTGGACAGCCCCTCTATCAATGGGCCACTCTGCTGTTTTAGCGTGGCTATGATCACGTACCTGCTTTGTGTAACAACTGTCTGGTTTGTTTGCCACAAAGACCCAAGCAATAAATTCCAAGAATCTCTGTAAATCAGGGTGAAAGTACCATAGATAAGCCCCCAAATGGCCATATAACACATGGGCTTGGTATAGATGAAGTCTCTCCCACCTGGTGGAGGTCCCAGGTATGGGCCGTCCAGTGTCTACCAGCACACACCAGCAGTAGCCAGTGGAGGGGTGGCATTGGACCGGCTTGTACAGTCCTCCTTGGGCACAATCTGGTACAAATACAGCATCGTTCTTGTGTTGCCTCGCTTCTTCCTGGGCAGACTGCTGCTCCTGGTCACATGATGAGGCTGGAAAGAGGGGTCAGAGGTTATACAGGAATCAGCACATACAAACATACACACACACACACACACACACACACACACACACACACAAACAACAGCCATAAAGACAGCATTCACTTAGGTGGTCTAGGTTGTGTGACTCGGCAAATACACGCCCAAGACACACACACTTGACGTGAAGAAGAGGGTTTGTTTAAAGTTAAGAATGAGAGTCACTCAACACATTTTGAATTTATACAGCATACAGTGTGTTTGAATTAAATTCTATTTAAAAGCCAAATGCATGCATTACACTCTAAGCATTACTGAGACATCCCTGACGAAGAGGAGGAGGAGGTTAGGGCGCTGGAGAAGACAAAGGGGTGGAGGATGAGTGCTTGGAGACAGTGTGTGTAGACTGCTATATCAGCCCCCCGTGGCACTGTTTACGGACATTAACGGGCTAATGACTAAGTACAGCTCCCTATGCCCCAAGTTAAGTAAATATTTGGACACTCAACTGCCCTCTGTGGATGTGTGTGACAGAGAGAGAAACAGACAAGACAAAAGCAGAAACAGTGGTCAGTCGGGCCTTCGCCTTCACACACCCACATGCACTGTCACACTACTGCAGGGTACTGTAAAGTACCAGGGATCTATATGTTTATGTGTTCAAAATTCCCAGGGAAAAATGCAATGCTTCAAGATCCTTTCTTTTATCCGTACACACAGAGAATCCAGCGGCCTCGATGGGAGAAAGATGGGGTTTTGCAGAGCCTCAGCAGGATCTAATCAGACTTTATTTCTGTGCAGCAGCCTCCCTCTCTGCCGTGCAGCTCTCCAACAGAGATTTGAGCATTAAACTCCGGGATGAAAGTAGAGCTCTTCTGGCCATGAGGGCTTTCATCACCAATCTCTCCCTCTCTTTGCTGCTCGCCTCAAGGCTCGGAAGCTACTGCGGGATTATGGATATCCCTTTTCTTTGTTTATTTTCATTAGAGATCTTTACCCACACAAAAGAGACCAAATGAAATGCCTCCCCGCTTTCTCAACCGACTCTCTTCGCTCCAGTTCCTCCGTATGGGCTCTCTTTGTTGGGGCGGGTGTTTTTTTTTCACCCCAATACCCCAAAGAGCACATGGTAATCAAAACCATCAATGCTGCATTTCTCAGGCTTTTTATATTGGTTGTAAATTATGATAATGGGATTCACACAGAAATGCACACATGCACACAGGGTTCTCATCTCTATGCTAGCCTCAAAATAGCATTGTTTTATGCAGAAAGCAACCTATTTCCCCAAAGAGCAAAGAGGCAACTGATCGGTACAATTAGATAAACGTGCATGTGTGTAAGAGGAGAGCAGAACCAGAAGAATAGGAGATCCTGTGTTTGTGCCATGTGCTGATAATTACAGATACGCTGCAACGCAAAGAACCACAGAGAAGCAGATCCTCAAAGCCTGACGCACTCCAACACCAAGATGTATTGGTTTCACAACCCACCATCTGTCCTTAAAAGACAGGAACAGCCTCAAACCATGATTGCTCACACAAGTAGGAAAAACACAGAGGGTGCTTTCAGTTGAGGTTTGCAAACACCCGATCGCTGTCATTAAAGAAAAAGTGGTCTTTGAAACTCACATGGTGCTCTGGTTCTATTGTTCTGTCGGCTGCGAACCTGCTCCGTCCACAGAGTGGGGTACTGAGAAATGATGTCTGAAAGAAATCACCAAGACAGCTTTATTAGCTTCAATCGAAAACACACTTGTATATCATGTGAGCCAAACCTGGTGGTTCCAAAAATCACAGACTGTAAAACGCACATCAAGGTTATCATATCTCAAACTGCTGGAGTGGAGGTAGGAAGTAAATTATATGTGACAGCTGAACCAGAAATATATCAGCAAAAAGAGAGATAGGTACTGTGCCTAAGTGTCCCCTCCTGTCTTATCAAATGATCACATTAACATGAAATCATATAACACTACTTCCTTCAAAGTATAAAAGGCAGATGTAAGTGCTCAAATGTGAAGGATTATCTTAATTGAACTAGAAATACTCATTACAAGTAAAAAATACTGCATTCAAAAAACAGAGAAAGTATCAAAAGTAAAAGTACTCATTTGGCACATTTACCCCTTTCCAAGGTTTATATTGTTATTTATTATATTATTGAATTATCATTATTGATACAATTACATGTATGTAGCATTTTAATGTAGCATCTGGCCGAACTGGAGCTGACATTAACTACTTTATATGATGACAGGTATTTATCTGTGTATCAATACATCCTATTTTAAAGGTGATAATGTGTTTTATAGGAAACATTTGAATATGTCAAGTAACCAACAACTAGAGCTGTCAGATAATATAATATGTATAATAATACAGCACAGCCTTGCTCTAATTAACACTCTGCTTTGTTGTGCTATCGTATTTAATCTGGTATGACCTGTAGTTTATAGTAGGTGCAAGCTAATGGGAGCAAACCTAAAGATACATACCCATTTAATTGGTCATTTTGGTAACTTGCATTGTCTGGCTGTGATATCAAATGTATGGACATAAAAGAGCAAAAACACAACCCTAACGTTTCTGAAGCCTGATGCTGTAACTGTCTCATGTGCAGGCTCCTTTTTCCCTTTTAAGGATGTTTTGAAGCTATGCTTTTCAGTCAGTCAGCGGTGTCTCAGTAAACATAGGCACAGTATCAAACATTTCTTACTCGCAGTCAGACGGATAAAAGCTCACCTTCGTCATCGGCAGCAGGCTGTGGATCCACCACTAGGCCAGTCTCATCTGCATTTAGAATGGAGAATATTTGCAAGGAGACTACAATTACGAGAGTAAGCTAGATTAGAGAACAATTAACTATGTGAGATTTGCACATTGCCCGGCCAAGAGGGATAGAGGCAGAAGTAGAGGTGAGGAGAATGAGAAAGAGAAAGAGAAAGGGGTGTGTGTGTGTAATGAAAAACTGAAAGAGGTGATTTACAATAAGAGGAGAGAGGAAGGAGAATAAAAAACATAGTGGTCATATCTTCTCGTGGTTTCACTTCATGCAACAAGGGAGATCATTATGCTATGGAGGACAGATTGAGGTCAGTTAAAATGAATGAGGAGAAGATGAGGACCGGTTGTCCCTGATGTTCTTCTCCATCCTCCCATGCCTGCATTTGAGTTGTGAAAGCTGTGTGAACGTGGGAGAGACACAATAGGTAAAGAATGCAGTAGCCAAGTCTGAGACAAACCAATTTACAGTGAGAGAATCCAGCTCAGTGTTTGTTTGGTCTCTGTTTGTTTGATTTGTGGTAGGAGAGAGAAGGGGATGGAGGTTTGAGCCGCTTAGAGTGAAACCACGGCCGTAGGTGTGGTTAACCACAGTGTGGGTCACTCATTCTGCTCAAAGTAAAGCTCTGTTAATGCATGAGTCAGGGCATCTCTAATGGGCGCCTCCACAAACAGGGATTAAGCTTAAACTTAAACTTTTCTTTAACAATGAATTCTCCATTGCAAAATCAGGATTTTACATTTATTGCATGTTTGTTATGCCAGCCATTCATCTTCTCTAGAATGCATGGTGGATAAAAATACATACAGTCAGTGCGACTGACTGAGGCAGACATGTTATTACTCTGCTCACTTAACGGATGGAAATGCCATTTCAAAAAGTGTATTTATGATTCGGATTTATGATAAACCACTAATGACCTATCTTTACTTTGCGGCCTTTTACATGACTGTAACACCTCTTTTAGCATCTGCCAGGAAACCCCCGCGCTATTTGTGGTCATACGGCATTAGTTTAACTGCAGTTTGTCAGTCGTCAGCTGGATATGATTCCAGCATGTGAATGAATTTGTCAAGTCAAGCACCAGAAATGGGTTTATGGTAAAACATTTGGTGTTTAACATTAGCAATATTCTGATAATAAAAAGTGCAGCAATGGCCGCTGTGGAATGCTTATGCACTGATGGGCTTCTGCTGAATCAAAATATTGATGCAATCACTGCTATTTTCAGTGCTGGCACACCACAAATCTACAGTTTATTCTGCTTTTCACCACCCTGTTTATCCAACCAGTTCAGAATGAACCACAACCCCCCCTCCGCCTTCTTTCCTCCCTCTTTCCCTCTCCCACCATCCCTCCCCCTCAGTCAAATTTTGCATTCCCACTTGATCTATGTGTAATGAGTTGGCTGGGCTCAGACAGACACTATACCCAAGACTGTTTACACAGAGCGAGGCGCAGACGTAAATGTCACACTGACAGGAATAACCCATGTGACAAACACAAGTGGATGCAGACGCACTTTTTCTCTCCCACACACTCATACACACACGTCCATGCATGCAAACACACACACAGTCACATCAGGAATCGATCGGAGTCAACCCAAATCACACTTTTTTCTTTGTGAGCTTTCAAATCACATCACTTAAACAAATGTCAAGATGAGAGCAAGATATACAGTATCTGGAGTGGAGGAGGGAAACTTAGTGGTTCTATATCTGGAAGAGGGTAGATGTTGATGAGAGACAGAGTGAAAGTAGGGTGGAGGATAAAGTGTGAACATTTCCTTCTTATGACACTGTTGCTGAAAAAGAACCAAGACCAAGTGAGATAAAGTTAGAGAAGAAGAGCTTATGATAAGTCAGTTTTCCTCCACTCTGGCCGCTCCCTGGCCATTTGGCTGCCTGGTAAAGACAGCGGGCGGTTATAGGCGCTGCAGCTGCTGGCGGTGTGCATTAAAGCTCGCCACAGCCTCTCTTCTTAGACTTGTTACTCAGTCACAGACTGCTTTTATATCAGCCTTCAGGCTGCTTGCACTCTCTCAAATTGACAAAATATTAGAAAGGCAAGCCTTAACAGGCGACCCACCCTGCACATCTCCGACAGATGCAGGCTAACAGAGATACAAATGAATACACATACACATGAACATGCATGTTTAGATAGGTACACACACATGCATATGGACAAACACTAAAGTATACATGAACATATACAGGATTCCATTTCTTGAATTAAAGTCTCACCTGCTTTACCTGGCTCTCTTGTAGTAGCTCTCTCTTGCTTTGAACCTGAAAAGCAACAGGTTCATATTAATTAAAAATTCACCACCACACACCTTCATGTTACCCTCAACAATTCACCACCACACACCTTCATGTTACCCTCAACAATGAATATATCTTCAGCATACTTCAAGAATTTGGCTTCATTTTGTGGCACAGGACTGAACAGCCACCAGACTTAATAAAGACTAAACCACAGTGGAAAACTCTTTTCTGGCTTTTTATTGTCAGATGTTATTAATTCATTTGAAGTGGCTCAAATCAATTACACACTGCCTGTTGAGTTATGATTAAAGTACAGCTGACAGTACACAATACAACTATTACTGCTACTACTGCTACTTCTGGAGTTCTCTCACTATTGAGACAGGAGCGACTTCCGAGGCAGCCCCACAGAGACACACAGGGAGGACATGTGGCATTGGTTATTTGATTGTTTGGCAAACGCCATCCTCCGAGAACACTTACATTCCTTACAGTTTAACTTTGTTGCTCAACTCTACAGCAGGGATTTTCTACCAGGCTTATTTACACCGCAGCCCCATGCCTTGAGCAACGCTCAGTCCTCGGGTGGCTCCCAAAGCCTGTGGCCGTCAGTCCAGTCACTGACCACTTTCCCACAGGACTGAAGATTACACCCCCCACAAACATGGAATGTCATGCTTTGCTGTGTCGAATTCGATTTATCATCATTGCTTCACAAAATGACAGAAACCACATTCTAGTACAAATCAGCCATTTTAAATGTCATAAATCTGGTTTATTACAAATTCAGATGCTAGGGCACCAATATGCATAATCGTATACATTATTGAAAGTTGCCCATTATGAGACAGGTTGCTGGGGTTTTACCCACCTTGGCATCGAGGTTTTTTATTGGCCACTGCTGAGCCACTGATGGGTCGGCCGTTGGGGGTGACACACCAACAGTATCCAGTATAGCTGTGGCACTGAACCTGTATTCAAAACAGCATGTAAACACAAAGTAAATCAGGAATGGCATCAGTGAGAGTGAAACGTGAAGGCACAGTGTTTAAAAACCCATTAAGAGTTAAATTTATGCAGGACAAAAGAGCAATTCTTGCAAAAAGTTATCTCTTGGTGCGAAAGAGTTGCTCTTTTCTGCTGTGGCCTCCTTAGCCTAGTGCCTTGCCTCATATTAAAAACAATGTTGTGTTTTTTGTTACCTCACTATACGTGCCATCAGGGTTGCATACGGGCACAAAGACCTGCGGGAAGAGCTTCTTGGCCTGCTGCTCTGTGTACTTCTTCTCTGCTACACATCTGGATGTATCTGAGGAGCACCACAAATCACCAGAATCAGTACACATCACAGAGACCCATGATTCAACCCGCAGCTCAACTATTTTCTTATGCTGCACAACTATGAAACCAACATACTTAAAAAGTCAGTAGAAGATGTTGAATCTCACAGATGATGAAGAACGAAAGAAAAATGCGGGGAGAGAGGAGAGACGAAGGGGAAACAATTCAAGACATTTCGGAAGCGGCAGATACTTGTGTGGCTGGGAATAGAACCAACACCCCCAATCTTATTAGGAACAAGTCAGGCAAGCCTGCACAGTGCCTGGTGGTAAAGCCATTACTGAGTGAGGCAGCTCGTGCTGCTCCTGTAGAACATTCCAAGCACCCAAGAAAAGGGCTGATGCACAGGGAAAACCTGACCCTTCCTTAATGTCTCTGAATCTGTCTCACTCTTCTCCTAAACCTCGACAGTCTCCTCAGTTCAGCCCAAGCTGTCCTCTCACAATTTCTCAATATAAGAACTTTTCACCTACAATATGTGCACCTCAAGTCCTTTCACATCCCTCTGTGAGAACCATGGCTCATCCTGTCATACCACAGTTGCTTCATCTCACCTGGCCAACAGCACCAGCTGTGCAAACTCTCAGGAAATGTTGGGTAGTGATGGGTTTGATGGTAACTTACTGTGTCACATTAGTTGCCATGCAGTGCCTGTCTGGCTGGCAGGTTCAAATCACATTAAAACAATGACTCATGCCAGATTTAAAAACGTTCACCAGTTTGGTCAGGAGGCTGCATGTCGCTGGCATGGCTTACAGTAGATTGTCCATTAGACACACGAAGGGGAATGTGCACTGGTTTCTCTCAGTCTGTGTGTGTGTGTGTGTGTGTGTGTGTGTCACTGTCACTGGAGAGGAGAGGGGGCAAGACGCTGGATGTTCCGGATGGAGGAAAACAGCAAGTTGAGGAGCTCTAAAGTTAGCTCCAGTGGAAAAACCCAAAACCATCGTCCTTCTCCAGGGGGCTCCGACCAAAAAGCTGACTGGAAAAAATGACAGGACACTTGAATCATCTGAGCGCAGTGATAGAAAACAAATGTGGTGCCAGTCTCACCATCCTTAAACACAATCCCATCTCTGTGCTTTTTAGGCCAGACCGGCCCTCTGGTTTATTTCGGTTGCTGACTCTGCTGTTGCTGCTGTGTCTTTCACCCCGGCCGTCCAGAAGCAGAGGGGGGTCCGAACTCTTATAGACCCGATGTTATTGACGCATACAATACGACTTTCATGGACTCTCGTCCCTTTCAGCTTCCTAGCTGGAATCCTCTATTCTGTGTCCCGGCGCTGTCCGCCACATCCAGATGTCCGCTTAGAGACGTTGCTATAGAGACCCAACACGGGCATAAAATCGTGGAATGCTTTTCCATCATATGAGACTTCTTTTAAAGCGAACCCTTTTGCTGCATTAGCGATCTAATATTGTAATGTGTAAGAATGGGGCATTGTCCCCAGTCTGTAGAGCGATGAACTAGCAGTATAGAGTTAGTGAGTAGGGCGGGGTGAGAGGGTTTGGGGCTGCAGCATTGGGGTGTATGGGTGCTTCCTTCCAACTACGACTAACAATGAGGGAGTCTGTGAGCCGCCTGACCTCACTGGCTCTCTTTCCCCTTTTGCTTTTCATTTCCAGTCTTCCATCGGTCACATACGTACAGCTTTACATCTAGTATGATGAAAGTGAGACCATTAATTCTTGTCATGATATTTCATTCAATGCAAAGGCGATGGCATTTGCATAATAACTTGATTTCAGAAGCCTGAGGCCTTATCAAATCTGTGAGGAAGTTATTGGTCCCATGATGCTGTTGTGTATTTCTGTTGTAACAAAGCTTGAAATCCTTTAAACAAAAATACTTTCCACTGAAAACAAAATCATTTAGCATTTTGACAAATTAATGTACATTTCCTTCAACTATACAAATGGTGTGCAATTATGAAACCAGCCAGGCAGCAGCAAATCCCCCAACCACCCACTCTCACCGTGTCAACCCCACTCGTCCTTCCAGCACTCAAAGAATCAATTATGCTGAAATGAATTTAACCCACAAGTTTCTACTATGACCCCCTCTGCGCATTTGAGAGCGCCAGGCGGCGCTGAAGCGTGACTCATGACCTGACCTTTGCATGGCCCTCGGATGACCTCCAGCTGGGGGTCGCGGCACTTGGCTCGGAGGAACTCGCAGCGAGATGTGAAGGTCCTGCCATCGGAGGCGCACAGGGGCTTGCGAGTAGTCCCGCTGCATTCCATGTTGCACTCCTTATCCTGATCCACCCGCAGGAACTGCAGAAGTGAGAAAGCAGCAGATAAGCAGAGAAAACATTGGCTAAATGAGCCATTTTGGGGGAATCGGTGAGCTCTGCAGCATAGCATTTCACCACAACAACAGGGGTGTTTCTGGAGGGATTTATGAATTTAGGGGTTGGAGCTTGTGGAGGGGCAGAAACACTCTACTACACCCAAAAGTCTGTCGCAGAACAGGTGTTCATTGCCATACAAATAGTTAATTCTGTTTTAAAACTTTTATCATAAGCAAGTGCAACATCCTTTTCATAACACACAACACTGATAAACAGTACAACACACAGGCACAAAGATGAGGCAGTGTCAGTACAAGCCTGTCAGGGTGCAGCTATGCTTTGTTTTCATCTGAGGGACTGAAGAAGACTTGATGGACGCTTCCTCTTTTCTTTGTCTGTGCCAACACCTGCACGGGCATTCACCTGGAATCGCTCCCGAGGATGTTTTACTCATCCATGAAAAGAGAAACAAGGACGTAGACTTCTGGCTGAACGCATCAGATCACCTGTGTCAATGCCACCATTGTATCTGCCACCGTGGTATGAACCCCCTCGCCAGGCTACACAATGGGGTAGCGGCGGTGGTGAGGGGGTTGGCAACAAGCTGTGACTGCTACAATGAATGAAAAGACAGTGAATGATAGAGTGGCTGAATAAACTAGATGTCAGGGAGCTTTGTGTTACAGTGTGAGTGTTGGGATTTCATGAAGTTCATGTCATTCATTCGGTTTGGTGGAATAATGACCTGGGTTGAGTGGAAAAAAACAAACTGTATACCAATGCCTATGCAGGTGCTGTTTTCAGTCAGTCATATCCAAAGATAAATACTTCTCTGGACTGTTTTTGTCTCTTTCATAATGAAAATATTTGCACATATGAAACAGTAATTTTTCATTCAGTTTTATTCTTTTGTTCAGTTTTCAGTGGATGCACGAATATACTAAATCTGTATGAATGCCCTGTCAACTATTCACAACAGACACACACAAACAGAAACTGTGTGTCTTTCACTCTCTCTCACACACAAACTTATCAATTTGTTGCACAAAGCAGAGAATCAAAGCCCTCTCTTAAAGGTAAGCCACGAAAACCATGTTATGGGTTATTAAAAGAAAGGGCATGGCAAGATACAGAGAAAAAAGAAAAAACACACATCCATAAAAAGGGCGGGTTGATCACCTATAAAAAAATTTGTTGTGTCTGACATCTTACAAATGAAGTGAGAGATGAGGTTTGGGGGCAGCCCCCTGCATTCAGACGAGCAGGGCTGCAGGGCTGCATGCACCTGGAAGAGGGTTGGCAGGGAAGGCAGCGTCGCCCTGGGCCGGGGCTCATAAATCTTCCTGGGGTAGGGGGGATCAGAGAGGAGAGGCCCGTTCTAACACATCGGAAGAGGAGCCGCGAGGGAGGGAAGCTGAGTCTTTTGGACTCTATGAAATTTTTCAAAAACCAAATTTTTTTTACAAGACCTTTCTTCGCAGGCTTTTAAAAATGATGTGTTATCATGGGAAGAACAAAAAAGTATCCTGACACTGCAGAGCAGGAGAGCTGTTTGCTTCTGTGTCCAAGTCTCAACACCCATCCTTCATCTTTCTAGACATAAACATAAAGAGTAATACCTCTTTTTCCTTTAGGAATAGCAGAATATGAGTGAATGTTGTCTATTTCCAGTGGTATGGGGAAACTTATGAAATATTGTCTTTACTTTGGGCAAGGCAAGACATATAGTAGCAGGGGACTACATATTAATCTTGGATGATTGAAACCCCCTAGATAAATCTGAGTGGTCACAAGATGATAAAATAATTTAAAAGAGGGAAAATAACACTTGTGTTTGCCAAAATTATGTTTATTTTTCATTTTCAATTGTTGCCTTTCCTTGTGAAATACCGGATTTTATCTATTAGTTTTGGGCGATATGTGCCTTAATTTCATAGCAACAGTAGAGAGATGACATGGGAATGGAAATGAAGGGAGAGAGAAGAGGGAATGACATCCCCAGCCGGACGAGACGTGATGTTGCGGTTTATGGCTGGTCCCTATAGGCCAACAGAGTGCCCCAGATAATAGATATTTTTAGGCCACTAAAACCTTCAAATTGAAGATTTCTTAGTGAGAAAATCCCTTTTATATTCACATGAGGGCCATAATCTGTAATGATGGGTCCCAAGAACTGCTGTTATACTGTGATAGGAATAGTTTGGCATACTGTAATTCTCTTTCTACAGCTGCTCCTTTCTTTGCCCATTTCTCTGTATAAACTGGGGGTCTAATGTCTCCCTGTCCTCCTTGTTAGTGTGTCTGAGTTTCTTGGATTGTTGCATCGTTGCATCTAATTGACAGTCTCCCGTTGGTACCCTCCCTCCCTCTCCCCCTGTCCTCCCACACCAGTGAGGACATCCCTCCGCGGCTCTGACCTCCTCTCACCCTCCACTCTGTCTCTCACAGCTCACCCCTTCACATAAAGTCCAGCCGGCGTGACAGGCTGGTTTGAGGATGGGTTTTTTTTTCAAAGACCGCAACCTTCCAAAGCCAATAACAGCTCTGATAGTGTCTGAGTGCGTCCAGCCATGCTTGGTGGTGGACCGCACAGCCTCGCCACAGCTCATGCTGGCCACCCCAGCGCTCACACTACACCAGCATTATCAGCATCAGCCCCTGCAAGCCAGAAAACTGACAACCCAAACAGAGTTATTCAGCAGCCCAGCATCCTGCTAGATGTCCACTGCACAGCACACAGCAGAGCGCCAAGTGCCCGCAAGTTTATGATAAAGCTCCAAGAACGCAGCATGGAAAAACACAGCTAGCCATGAAATCAGCCACCCATAAAATCAACCACCCAGATTCACTATCAGACATCCAAGTGTTTGTTTCAAAGTCACAGTTGGCCACACTGAATGAGGAGAACCGAATAAGATGTGAAAGCCAGTGAGAGAAAGAAGAGACTAATGGTGTGTTGAGGACCTCTTCCTCCTCCTGTGTACTCCTAATGGTAGTTAGCTGTCTGCTGCAGATCTCCGTGTGTTTGGCCTGTGGTGATGGATGGGTGAGGCCGAGGCAGAGCCCTGACACTCCCCTGATGTCTCATTCCAGCCACTCCAAGCCGGCACCATTGCCGTGCACAGCAACACGGTGGAGAGTGATGGATGGCCTCCGCCTCAGCTACATGCAGCACAAGCTTCCACCCTGATTTATCATAAAGGGAGACTCATACAAGACCAAACACATATTGTGACTCAAATCCATTTATTGCTCAAATCCTTTTCTTGTCTACTTCCAGACAGCTGGCTCTCACTAGCTCTGTTTTTCTTTCTCTTTATTTTGCTCTTTCCTTTCATGATTTCCTTTTTTTTTCTTTGTGTGATCTCTCTTGGAAGATGCTTTCTGCATCTGCTCAAATAATACAAGAGGTTGGCAAAGGAACAAGAGACAGGCGAGAGAGGGCTAGACGGGTGGAGTGTAAGGGAAATTTTTTTTCCAAGACCAACCAGCGTACAAATCAAATCCTATTACCTCCCCCCAGCTCTGCGGCATTGTGGGATTGAATGGAGTACGGCGGAGGCGAGCCTCCAGCAGAGAGCACATTGAAGGCTGATAAGGGCCTTCTGGGCTGGGAGGCCCCCGCTTCCAGCACCCCGAGAGGCCCCTCACACCACGGCCCCACAGGGTCAATGGGGGCCCCAGCTGAGAGCCGTGGCAAACGTGTTAAATGGACGTGGCGGGAGTTTCCTGCGTGGATGCTAGGATGCAAAGGGGATCATTAGTTTCCAGCATGGTGGAAAGGGAAGAAAGTGACAGCCTTTAACCAGGCTACTAACTCAATCAAAGGAAAAGCCATTTAATTGCTGTGACAAATGTTAAATAGAAAGAGGGGTGGTGTGAAAGGCCACTGACAGTCATTTGACAAGAATAAATCTCTCTGGGCAGGTGCACAATTTTATGAAAGCACAGGGGTCAATGGAGCCCATATGTTAAACTAAAATTGCTCTCTACAGGTTTGAAAACAAGGCAGCAAATGCTCTATGCTCCCTCATCTTTTCACACACTATTTCATACTTCCATAAACCATGGAAAAAGTCTGTCTCATGAATAACCTGGGCAAATATCCCATCTATTAAACTGCCTGTTTGACCTCAAATATGCACAAAATATTACATAGAGACATTTTCTTGAAACCAACAGTAACCTCTCCTGTGTCATTCAAACAATAAGTCATTAATCACTCACAGAGTCCTGTAAAAGTACAGTCCAGTTCTCCATGTGCTATTCCAATAAAGAAGACCTAATGAACCACACTGGGGAGGTATGACACAGACACAGTTACCACTGAAACATGCAATGAAATAAGAGAAGTTACTCATTCCTACCGTCATATCCAGATAATAGTGGATTCTGTGTCACATCAAACCCCACTACACAGTATCGGTTAAATATTGCCACCCATGACCCCTCAATAAAGAAACACTCATATTATCTGTACTCTGTGTGTGTAAATGTGTTTATCATGGTGAAAATTCAGGGGGAGCATCTGCTCAGTGCCACACTTCCTCCCACATTCCACAGTTCCATAGTGCCGTCAGGGAGAAAGGATCTCCGACCCTTCACCTGCAGGTTAACGACTCATGGCCATTTGTTTCCAATTGGATATTAAGGCATCTTCACTCGGACCATAAATAACGGTGCTGGGGGAGGCGGCTGTCACATCAACCTCTAAATCAAGGGGTGAAGCCTTTGACAGTGCACATTCCGCTCTCTATTATTCCTCCTTTAACACCGTACCTGCACTTGACCGTGGCCATGAAATTCCCCCCATCTGAGATGCACTTTCTCCCACATTTTAAGGTAATATTGACAGGATGCACGGTTCTGCAGCTGCTGTAAACAATGCCATGTGCTTTGGTGAGGCAGACCTGCTGAAACTGGCAGAGTAGCCTCCACACAGCCGCTGGCACAACAAGAGCGAACAGGACAGAGAGGCACACAAGTCGAGAAGCTGGCAGGCAGGTAAAGGCACAGAAAGCAAACCACAGTGGTGGTGCTGCTAACAGACCAGTCAACTCCTCACAGGCAAGCCAGCAGCTCTGCCTTCTCAGACACTCTGAAACACAGGGATATGGAGTTTACACAAGTTATGGAGAACACAGAGACCTCTTTCTCCCAATGGAAACCTCTCAACTTGATGATCTATTGAGTTTTGACCTTCATCCTAAATTCAACCAAATAGGAAACATATTTAAACAGTAGAATCCTCTTTTGGAGAGAGATTATCTAAAAATCCTAGTATCTGCATCTGTCCTTATGTTGTTAAAATGGATGATTTAAAATGGATCTCTATGTTTTCTTTTAGTAGTTGTGATTATTGGAGGGGTAGCTCACAAGAAAGACATAAAGATGATGAACGCAACTCTTAAAAAAAAAAAAAAAGACCTGTTTTAAAACTATATTTCTCTCATAAAAAATGAATGTGCCGGATTGTGTCCCTTGTGGTCTTTCCAATATTACGCATTGATTAATGCACAAGCATCCTTCACTCTTTTACACATTCATATGAATGAGACGTATTCTGGGAGTAATGTGGCTCTTTCCTACCGTGAGAGCGGAGAACTTCTGAGCGCGACCAGCGCACAGCAGACACAGGACGACCAGCAGCGGACAGACGCGCATCCTGACGCAGCGTGGCAATAAACTCTCCAAATTACGCACGGTCCAAAATTCAGTCTGTGTTGCCTGGACTTCGCCAACCCACAGAAAGGGTCTCTGGAAGAAGTCGAAAATGTTTAAAAATCCAGTAGTAGTCCTTGCGCAAAAATGTCAGTGGTGGAGAGAGGGTTGCTGGTTTATTTCACTCCGTCTCCTTGGTTTCGTCTGCCAAACCGTTTGTGTAGACACTCTCCTTATTTCTGGCAGTGCGATAAACCCCCCCCCGTGTCCCTGACCTTTCCCCCTCCCTCGGTGTCTCTTCTCCCTTTCTCCCTCTCTCCAATTCGACTTCTTTTCTCCACACCCCTCCCTCCACACTTGATTTTGTCGACTAGATCTCTTATCGGATGCAGCCGGTAGGTGCGTAGGTAGGTGTAGGTTTAGAGGGACTCCGTCTGCTGCTGGTAGCAGAGGCAAACACGTCAGGTATTCTTTTCTTTCACCCTTCTTTCTTCTCTCCTTCTTCTTCAAAACCACAACAAGAAATCCCTTCTTTTTTTTATTTTCTTTGGTCAGAGGACCTTGTGATGATATTCGATTGGTAAAGAGAGGAGGGGATCAGACAAGGTACTGTCTGCTGGGAGGGTCAGCTAGAAGAAGAAACGCAGTCTGCGCTCAAATACTCATACTGCTGGACACACACACACACACACACACACACACACACACACACACACACACACACGAATAATATATATAATATATACAATTTGGATTTTCTCGATTCTCTCCCCGCTTATAATAACATTCTCCAAAGAAAGTTTAACAAAGTCCTTCAAGTTAACACAACACACAATCAGAGACGACACAATCTGGTATTTAGGTTCAAAAAGGAAAATAATTTAACAAGCTGCCCTTTTATGTTAGATTTAATCTGTTTAAATCACACACTGCACGCAAAGCAGTAGAGGACATTGAAATAGTAATATTAAATGACTATTATCAATATGGAAGCCAGATTTGGGAGGACATGATGAATTTGTCGTTTATTATTGATGCTCTTCTTGAGATAACTTTTGACAAGTTCGTGGCCATCTGAGCCAAATTTATTAATGGAGAGAGCACATTGCGACTATAACGCCATCTAACGGTGTTTATAAGTAGTTACAAGTTCTTACAGCCCACTCATCAGGCATATTGACCAAACCTTATCACAACACCCATTTCCACTTCTGTATTTATTCTGCGAGTTGCAGTATATTAAAAGTTTTTTTTTTTTATGTTTTTTAATCAGCTTTATAATTCCCGATCAATTATGAGACTTTTAATACAGAATATAATCCAGAGACTGCTAAGAAAGCAATAATTGTAGGGATGGAATATGAATTGCTCTTCCTCTGAGTCAGTCTATCCAAACTCAGGTTAGCAAGAATAATTCAGAAAGCAAAACATATCAATTACAGACATGAATCCAAAAAGAAAAACGGAAGCAAAAATAAAAATAAAGACTTACCTTTGCTCTAGGCTGAGGTCTCAAGCAATATATCATTTGTGGAATCGATAAAGTTTAACTTGGATTTTTCATAAATTATATTTATCTTAGCTATCTTATCTGTCTTTTATAAAAAAGGTTTCCACATAAGCAACTACACTGTGAAATATATATTATCTTATTTGTATTACATACAGAAGTTTCTTTAACATAAGCAACTACACTGTGCAATATATATTATCTTACGGGTTTATACAAAAGTTATTTTCTCTCTCTTTTATATTTGCTTATCTATTTTCAGACTGTACATACTGCCTCCCTTTTGATTCCTGCTGTGCTATTTAATTTTGATGCAAATCCAAATGACAAATAAAGTCTAAATGAGCAAAAACATCCACAACATAAAAGTTTTTGCTCATTTCTGTTGTGTTTGATTGATCATTAATAAAAAAAAAAAAAAAAACCAAAAACAAACAAACACTCGGCTGTAAAACTCTTTTCTACAAGCATAACGAGGGTAATTGACTACACACGTCACAGACACTACATTTCCCATAATGCTTCAATGCTACCGCGTTGCGCTCCGACGTCACAGCTCCTTTCCTTCCGCTTCCGGTCGTCTCTCAAGCGCCAGCTGCGTGGTTTAGCGGCGTTAGCTAGCCGAGCACACGTTCTCCTTTTCCACTCCGGCAACTGACGAGCTAAAAACTCACACCATGTCGTACCACGACGAGGAAGAAACACCGGCGGCGGCGGTACACACACACACACACACACACACTTTTCTTCCAGTCATTTGAACGCTTAATGATAATAACAACGATACGCGTGGTGGCTAGCTTTAGCCTTTGTACAGCTCCACCGGAATAACAGACAGTAGCTAACGATGAGCTAGCACGACATTAACGATGGCTGTAGCTTTGTTTGTGTGCAGAATACAACCATAACACCACAGTGTGTGTACAGCGGGTTAGATCAGCTAACGTTCATGATGACTGACTGTCTGCATTGGTAATCAATGTCTGCTCTGTTCACTTCCAGTACGATCCTTACACCTATCCAAACGACTACGACCTGCACACCGGTTAGTATTCTAATATCTGTTTATCTCTATGTATCCAACCGTGTGAGATCACCACTCCTTGTGCATGCAGTCTGCACATAATAACCTTATAGCTGTACAGACAGTGTGTCCTCCTGACTGTCCCTGTCTCCCTGCAGGTGACCCCAAAGCAGACCTGGCCTACGAGAGGCAGTATGAGCAGCAGACCTACCACGTCATCCCAGAGGTGATCAAGAACTTCCTGCAGTATTTCCACAAAACCATCTCCGACCTGATCGACCAGAAGGTGTACGAGCTGCAGTCCAACCGTGTGTCCAGCGAGAGCATTGAGCAGAAGATCTACGAGATCCAGGATGTCTACGAGAACAGGTGAAGGTCCATTTTCTGTGTGTGCGAACTTCTCCCATTGGTGTTGCCTCCTTTTTAACAGAGAAATTACAACTGTGTGTGTGTGTTTGCTATTTTATTCCTGTTCAGCTGGAATAAGTTGACTGACCGTTTCTTCAAGAACTCTCCCTGGCCAGAGGCTGAGGCCATCGCATCACTTGTTGGCAACGGTGAGTGTATCGTCTGTTTCTAGAGCGCTATCACTGGTTTTCCCACTGATATTAACTAATCACTGTACAAGCACCTCAAAAGGCAACATGATTGGTATTAATTCTGTTGTGTTTATGTTGTTAACAGTTGTATTAATTGACACTCCTCTGTTATTCTTTTAAGCTCACGTCTGTGTAGTTCAACAGCGGGAATGTTTCATTTCATTGTTTCCCCGTTATCTCCGACAGATGCTGTGTTCCTTATCCTCTATAAGGAACTGTACTACAGACACATCTACGCTAAAGTCAGCGTGAGTAAATGCTCAGTATAAACACTCGTCAGTCTCCCTCCGGATAACCGAGGAACGTTCAAAATGTGTGCAAACCTTCCCGGTATTTTGTTGTGACTGTTGTTTTCTTGATAATCAGGGTGGACCAACTTTGGACCAGAGGTTTGAGTCGTACTACAATTACTGCAACCTCTTCAACTACATTCTCAGTAAGTTACCAGAATGTGTCTTTACATTTTTTTCTCTCACCTGTAGCTATCAGTGTAAAATTACAATCAACGTTAGACGAGTCACGTGAGAATGTTTGTGATTGTGAACAGATGCTGATGGCCCTGCACCCTTGGAGCTGCCAAACCAGTGGCTCTGGGACATCATTGATGAGTTCATCTACCAGGTACACTGCATTTTATTCTTTATTAAATGTATCCTCAGAGACAAACACGAGTAAGAATCAGTGATGACATAGAGCCAGGTCAAATAGTAGCTGCCAGGAAAGGTTGAGTGTGTATTAATATGGCCCATGTGGATAACCACCGCTATCCTACTCCTCCTATCTTTTTACTTTGTATATGGACTCATAGAGACCTTTTACACATGTTGTATGTCTTGTTGTGTGTGTGTGTGTGTGGACCCCAGGAAAAGTAGCTGTAGTAGTAGTAGTGTCAACAAGTGGGGAAGAATAAGCCCATGGAAAGTGCTGGTGACACAGACATGGGAATGACACTTTTTCCTCTCCAGTTCCAGTCCTTCAGTCAGTACCGCTGTAAGACGGCCAAAAAGTCCGAAGAGGAGATCGAGTTCCTGAGGAACAACCCGAAAATCTGGAACGTCCACAGCGTCCTAAACGTTCTCCACTCTCTGGTGGATAAGAGCAACATTAACCGTCAGCTTGAGGTCTACACCAGCGGAGGTACGGAAGAATGTTTAGGAGGTATTTGTTGATGGGGATTAAAAATAAAGGGAAACGTGTTTTTAAAACCTTATTGTTATTATTTATTTAAATTAAACGCATTGGACCTCGTTAAAGTTACCAAAATACAGCACAGTTTAGCTTCTCTGTAGAGTTATAGTCCTGTAAAACTGTAGATTTAGTAGTTTGTAACCTCAGCATGTAGACTTCAGTGCACACCTCACAGTTGAGGAGTTATACGATGCAGCTAACATGTTATCTGTTGCCGTGTTGCAGGAGACCCAGAGAGTGTGGCGGGAGAATATGGGCGCCACTCCCTGTACAAGATGTTGGGTTACTTCAGCTTGGTGGGGCTCCTGAGGCTTCACTCTCTGCTTGGTGATTATTACCAGGCCATCAAAGTCCTAGAGAACATTGAGCTCAACAAGAAGGTAAGGCTTCATTTAGAGCACCTAATGTGGAGAGTGACACACTTGCTGCTAATGATGATGCTACTGAGTATGCCAAGCTCTTTTCCTTCTGTGTAGTCCACACTCCTGCATCTGTGTTATTTCCTGTCTTCCAGAGTATGTACTCCCGTGTGCCGGAGTGCCAGATCACCACTTATTACTATGTAGGTTTTGCCTACCTGATGATGAGGCGCTACCAGGATGCGATTCGAGTCTTTGCCAACATCCTGCTCTACATCCAGAGGACGAGAAACATGTTCCAGAGGTCAACGTATAAATATGAGATGGTCAGTCAGAGCTGCACTTCTTAGACAACATGGGAGGCTTAGCTATGGATCCTCCCACTTATTCCCCATACAGAATGTACAGAAAAGTTTGTTTTTGTCTTGAAAGTTTTTCTAAAAAATCGGACTCATTGAGACATTTGAAACGATCAAACTGTACTAAAGTTGAAACAGATGTCATTAAACTTGGAAAATCTGTTTTTTAGATTAACAAACAAAATGAGCAGATGCACGGACTGCTCGCCATCGCTCTCACCATGTACCCGATGCGTATCGATGAGAGCATCCACACCCAGCTGAGGGAGAAGTACGGAGACAAGATGCTGCGAATGCAAAAAGGGTATGAAAGAAAACTCATCAGATGGCGTTTGAACATCTGTATGTGAGGTTCACTGTTTGTCTCAATGTGTTGTCATTTCTTGTTGCCTTTATTTTACTACCACTTAAAATAGCCTTTTTTTTAATATTCGCTAGATAGCCCTATTTTGAGCTCCATTAAGCTTTTTGTTCTGTAGCACTGGTATTTATGCCCATACTGCATTTTATCAGGATAGAATTCTGTAGCAGCATTAATGTAATAAATCACACACATGTTCCCCTCTCCATCTCAGAGACCTGCAGGTGTTTGAAGAGCAGTTCAGCTTCGCCTGTCCCAAGTTCCTGTCACCTGTGGTGCCAAACTACGACAACGTCCACCCCAACTACCACAAAGAGCCTTTCCAGCAGCAGCTCAAGGTCTTTGCTGAGGAGGTTCAGCAGCAGGCCCAGCTCTCCACCATTCGCAGGTAGAGTATATCAACCTGTGTGTGGCATAGTTAAAGGGCCCCTTTGGAGTTGTCTGGTAAATAAACAGAAGTTGTTTGCCTTCAGTGTTGCCCACCAAAATACACTGTGTGAGGTCTAAAACACTACAGCATATCTTGGCGTATTACCCTCCGTTGATCAGAAGAATACTGTGACACTATGGGTAGGACTGAGATAAACAAAACAGGGACAGACTTGTCCAAAAATGGGGGGGGGGGATACCAGAGTCTAAAACTCAACATTGAACCTTTAATGTAATAATTTAGTGTTTTTATTCAACCATATGGCCCTTCAGAAAAATTATTTCTAGAGACTTGTTGACTCGGATGTGTCTGTACATATCATCTAAATCACAATCTGTCCTTGCAGCTTCCTGAAGCTGTACACCACCATGCCAGTAGCCAAGCTGGCAGGATTCCTGGACATGACGGAGCAGGAGTTCCGTATTCAGCTGCTCGTCTTCAAACACAAGATGAAGAACCTGGTGTGGACCAGCGGCATCTCAGCTCTGGACGGAGAGTTCCAGTCTGCTTCCGAGGTCGACTTTTATATTGACAAGGTGTGTTGAAGTCTGTTAAATGAAAGTGACTTGTGATATTGTCACGTATAAATAGTATGTCACAGGGGCAGATGGTTGACGGGGAACGTCATCTGCCAAAAGCAATGTTGGTTAAAATGACAGCAGATTCAGAAGGAACCTGTTATTTTTCACAGCACGTGCACATGCTGTATATATACCAGTTGAGATGTTAGGAGGCGATATGGCTCATTGTTGCAGACTGTTTTAAGTAGCTCTGTATGTCTGATGTGCGTTTCCTCTGTAACTCTCCCACAGGACATGATTCACATTGCCGACACTAAAGTCGCTCGTCGTTACGGAGACTTTTTCATCAGACAGATCCACAAGTTTGAGGAGGTGAGTAGTGATTCATTATGCCTCCCGCAAGGAAAGTGCAGTATTTTGAAGATGCTATTTATTTTAATATTTATTATTTAATTTTTAATTTTTGACCCACTTTGGAATTGTCACTGATGTTTTTATAAAAACAAATCTCCCGAACATACTTGGCTCTTAACGCACTCGTTCCATTGCTAGAACAGAATTATATTAAACACAGGCCTTCCAGTTGTAGCTTGGGTTTCAGAGACTGAAAAACAATCGCTTGTCTCCCTACAGTTGAATAGGACACTGAAGAAGATGCCCGCCTCCACTACCACTGCAGCAGCCGTGACCACCACAGCTCGAGCAGTCTGAGTCCTCTGCCCTCACAGTCACATTCAAGTTTTTTGACAGCTATTATTGATGAAAGCTTTTCTATGTAACCTGCTAATAATAAACGGATGGAGTGGTGTGCTACAACTCTTGGATGTCTTTTATTCCTTATCAAGTGGATACACTTTAACAACCACTAGGTGGCAGTATTCATCAAGTTGTCATATTGCCTCAGATGCTGAGTTTTGAAAAACTTAATTATGGATATAGAAAAGGGAAGTGACAAAAAAACAGTCATAGTCTGGTGAAGTTGTACGCATGAGTACAATAAAAGTCGTCACTGGGAGACAAAAAAAATATTTAGTTTCATGAATCTTTACGGGTTCTCAGATTCCCAGAGTCTTCTTCCTGTCTGCCCGGCTCATTTAATATCCTGCTTGAACTCATTCTGCTGCATTGGTTGTCATGTTGTTCTTGGCTGCTCTCCAATCATCATCCCACTGACAGAGGTCCAATGCTGTTGCATATTTCTTTTATTATCACAGATCATCCAACATTTCCCAACACAGATCTCAGGACTGGTGACAGTAATGACGAAGAAATAAAAACTTACAAAATGGGAATATAAAAAATTAATCTTAAAAACACACCACTCGTCATGAAACAGCATCAGTTGTCATATAAAGGAAAACAGAACAACATATGTCACCATAGCACAATATACACATACTCCAAACATCCAAAATTATTTTTTCCCTACCTGTTTTGGTAAGCCAGCATTTTTCTTCAAAAATATCTTTTAATTCCATCACATTTTCTATAAAATAAAAAAATAAAGCAAACCTCACTCATTTTGAGCATGACTCTTTTAGTCCCTCGGGTGGCAGTGTAAAGTCTCTGTGGGCACAATGCCATCTTAACGTCTATAAAAACAGGATCATTTTTTGTAAATTCCATCTATATGTCCTTACAAAGGCTTTCTTTAACTGCCTTTTAATATCAAATTTCTCATAAAAGATGCAAAGTTTTTTTTTTCATGTTGCTCTATTCTCAGACGAAGTTCATCCTTCTTCTATCTTCATTAGTAGAAGTTATTAGAGAAGAGCTGGACCAAGGTGTGAATGTTCACTGTTGCCCTGCAGACTGGGATTGTTTTGTCTTTTTGCCATTGATCCAAAAAAAGCTCTGTCATCAAAACAATACAGCAAAACAAATGCACAGGGGCCAGGGCCCCTCTTGCTCTTGTGTCAAGTGAAAACTCCCCTCTATAACCATCACAGGGAAATATCTGAAGTTCTCTTGTCTGAATTAAAGTCCATCTATAATTTCCCAACAACAAAATGTATCTAAAATCTGAAAGCGAAAAGTCTGCTGTCCCATCTTCACTCCTTCAACACTGATTGCATTGTTTTGCAAAAAGGAAAAATATCAGAACATGATAAGGAATTACGTCAATTTCTCAATGTCCCATTGATGGCCATCCGCTGGTCTGAGTGTGTGTTGCTTCATTTTTTTGAGTGTGTGTATTTGTGTTTGTGTGAGTGTATGCAGTCCAGGTATGACTTCAAAAGGATTAGCGAGAATGAGGCACCTTTTGATGATTATAAGGTCATGGTTCAACAAGCTTCTCCCATAGGGAGGCTTAGTCTCTTTTCCACTCAGCTCTTTGGAAGTCAGTGACACCAGTTGGTTTCGTCTTGCTGAAGACAAGAGCCCCCTTTTGAATTCCCATTTCCTAAAGGTTATTTGAATAAACCTTCTCTTGAAGTACCTAATTGGAGACCTTCAACATAAGGTCCACTCAAACCAACCCAATGGTGGGTAACTCCTCTTGCAGGGTGTCTCACTGATGCACTGAGGTCGGCAGATGGAGTTCCCTAGACTACACACACTCCTCCTCCAGTCCTCCCCAACCTTGTCAGGGTGGCAGTGTGGAGGCACAAGGACACACACGAGTCATGGTTGCGCTCAGACCAGCGAGGCCTCGGCTAGTCATAACTCTGTGATCTCCAGGGGACTCTCCGACAGGGTGTCCCCGTCCTTGTGACGGTGCATCGGAGTGGACTTGGCCGACTCGGTGCGGGCGTTGCGCTCAGAATAAAGCCCCCCGTCAGCGTTTAGTGCCTCCAGAGAACGAGCCAGGGCCCGCTGGTCGTCCTCTGGCAGGCTGTTGAGGTCAGAGGTCAGGAGGGTGCCTGTGCTGCCATGGACCACGTGTACACCTTCAGGACCCTTCAACTCCATAGGGAGCTTGTGCTTGAAGCGCAGAGTGCCGCGACCTCCGCCCATGCCCAGACGCTCGTCCTCATCATCGTCCAGGTCACTCTGGATCAGCTGTTGGAGGAGGACAGGAAAGGAGAGGGAGAAGAGAATGACAAGATGAGAGATTAATAACATGTTTATACAACACATCAGGATGACACAAATATAGCAGCTTTATAGGAGATAACTTTGAGGAAGAGCTGGAAAGAGGTAAACCAGGGGAAGGAAAAGGTTCAGGAGAGAAATTAGTAGATCACGTGCAGTAAAACACAACAAACTGGAAACTGATGAGTATTGCAGTATTTATATATTTGCAGTATTACAAACTGGGTGTGTGTGGGGGGAATTCAAAGTGCTGTAAACCCAACACTTCCTACTGCTGCAGCCTCACATAAAAAAACATTTAACTGGCAAAATGTGAATCACAGGAAAAGCATTGTGTTTGTCAGTGAGACTGGCACTATGTCTGCTATTGTTCATCAAACATGCGTCAACAAAAAAAGACTTCTTTATTATAACACCAGTTGCTCTTATTGGAGTTCTGACAAAGTATATGTAAGACCTGTAGTGTTATACCACACTTGCTGTTACAACCAGTAACCACAGGTGTTGCCAAATCAACCAACTGAAATCTTAAGGATTGTAACTTTAAGCTGTTTGGGAAGACTGCATGGGTGGGGGTTCTTCACATCAGAGCAATACAGAAGTGTAGGAAAGTGTAGAAATTGCACTCAACGCTACATTTCCTGCAATTGTCTAAACTTTCTGGCAATTTCTGTGTGGTAAACTCCATCCTCAGCTGAGTGCAAACTCTATTTGGCCCAAAGTGTGGTTCGAGGTAGCAGAGATAGCAGAGGTAGTGAGTAGGTGCCACGTCAGAGCAGCAGACAACACGTCAGAATGGGAAATCAAAGGAATGCAAGATCACTCTCCAGCGGTGTCAGACAGGAAGAGCACAGGAGCAGGTGCAGACAGAGCATCAGGTTTTCCCGAGCCCACCTCAGTGATTGATGACTGATCTCCCTGGCTGGTGGATACGGTGACGAGTCGAGCTGCAAAGAGCTTTTTCAGCCTCAGGTAGTCGTCCAGGACAACCTTGAGCAGAGAACCCTGACAGGACGGCAGTTAGGATCAAACAAAGTCTGTTACACCATCCACCTTTCACCTCCTCACTGTAATCATAAATGAGGAATGTCGGGCCCCTTATCTAAAATGCTGGATCTCAACAGCCTATTTTCCTGTCCTTGAGGCCTCCTCTCTTTGTTTTCTTCTTAGGACAAACTGGAGGAGGTCTTAGGTCCTGCCCTCTGACCTTGTCCCCCAAAGTGTTTTGGGAACGATGGAAGGAGAGAGTATATGACCAACAATCGTTATCTCTGGATAATCTAACATATGGCTGTCTCACCTTGATGGGCCCCTCCCTCATGATCTGGCCCAGTTTAGCAATGTTGTCGTACTCCTGAATGGCTGCTCTCAAGTAACGATCGTCCTCAGGCTTCGCTTGAGGCTCTCGACCAAATGTGCCCTGTGGGGATGACATACACACACACACGCATATTTAAAAATAGTCAGCTGTGAAATGGGGTTGACTTAGAGTCCTTGATAAAAGTTACAAACTTGTGTAACCCTGAGAAGGATGGCTTCGCTCTCTACCTCTCAGCATTGAAGCATGGTGCAAAATACAATCTAGGAAATTTAAACAAACTCAGATGAATGTTGGTACTGACGTGGGTCCGTGCAGGGCTGTTCCACAGGTCAGTTATCTCACTCAGATTCTCAGGCAGGTCGTCCTCGTGGTCAGCCTGAGTGGCCAGCTCCAGGTTGCGACAGAAGGGGTCCAGCCACACTGGATTAGCCCTGCAAATGGCATTACACACATCATTGACAAAATGCAAAGCAACTATAATGAGCTACAAAAATAACTCAAATTAGATTTTGACGTTGTCCTGCTTTTATGATATTCGTGTTATGGGGACGAAAGTTAAAATAGATTACCAGTATTATCTGGATTTTTGGATGTTAGGTTAATTAAAGGAATTGCTCATGTCATGCTTAATATGAAGCTAGGGCAGGCTATATTTTGTAGACTTCTTGAAGAAAAGCTTGTCCTTTAATCTTCTGAACAAAAAATAATGAGGGATCTTTTAGAGAAAAGAAGTGATGCAATATAAAATTCCCTTTAAGCAGTGTTTGACAAAGAAAACTAAGCTATTATCTTACCCCTCAAATGAGTACTTGTTAGTGTTAGGCATGTCCAGGATATCCATCAGTCCCTGGTTCCCTAGATGGTAGAGGACAGATAACTTAAAGAAAAACAGCCTTGCTTCAGTAGACCGACATGTTGTACATTAAAAGATGGTAAAACCACATCCTGACATCAACATCTGGCGGGACGTCCCCTCAACAAAGCTGCTTCTCACCTGTTGATCCAGCGACGATGGCTTTCAGCTTCCTCTGGTGTCTGCAACACATCAAAAGACATAAGTCACAAGATGGTAAACATGTTGATGTCGCTGCTCAGACTGACAGCATAAAAACATGCTCCATGACTGAGCATATTTCAAGTGACTCAGTGCACTCTAAATTCAAAACAAATATAGGTCAATGCAATATTTATTGAATGTTGAAGGATTCTTACACTCTGCGATAGTGCCAGTTCATTGTGACAAACAAAATGCCTGCCAAGCACAGCAGCACAGCCAGGATAATGATGACCAGCTGTGAAAGAGAAAAATAAAGTTTGAAAGCACCAAAACACAAACAAATCTGCAACAGTCTGTGGGTTTCCAGAGGTCCCAGCCTCACAGACCTGTAGTGTGGTGATGTCGTCAGGCAGTTTGTCACTGACAGCAGGCTGAACGTCCACAACGTTGTATTTCCTGAACAAGTTCCTCAGCTGCTCTTTGTTCTCGTCGATCATCTGAATTACCCTGCAAGACATTAAACAGCAGAACGAAGGTGAGCCAGCGTGAAAATCCTATGTGAATGTGTTCCTATTTAGCTTTGGAGCAAGATTTATTTAATTAACGAAGGTATACCTTTCAACATCTAGGATGGTGTTGGTCTGATTGTTGACAACGTGGATGAGCATGTCTGTTTGAGCATAATTCACCCTGCCCTTCTTGTCCACATGGAACTGGAGAAAAGGAGAAAAAGATGTCAGATATTTATACAACACACACACAAAAAAAAAAAACCCCAAACGTTACATTAACACATTACCATAAAAAGCCTAACCTGTATGTCATCTAAGTTGACAATGGCTCCAGTAATGTTGGACAGCAAGTTGATGAAATCTTCCTGATTTTCGCGGACCAAATCAGGGATCTCATTGAAGACTATCTTGACCCTCTGATCATCTCGGAGAATGTAGATGTTCACGTTGGTGGTTGTACTGTGTCCAGCGAAATCACAGGCCAAGATCTCTAGCTGAAAGTAACCCGGATTGTAGGCCGTGAAGAGGTCGTATGTTCGGATGATGCCATCTGTCAAACCTGTGGAAATCAGAATATTGTTTTTAAATGACAAATTAATTTGACTCAATGGCAAACAAGTTAATGTGGGATTGCATGCTATGTGATGTGTCATACTGTTTTTGTCATTTGTGTGTGAGAACTGAAGAAAATGAGAAATGTCTGCAGGAAGTGAGACTCAAGTCATGTTGAAAGCCAATTTGGTTAAAGCCATTTCAATTCATTTTTATATTTTTTATCAATTCAGATTCAAAAACATTTCATACTACTGATCATGGAGTTAAATGATAAATGTGGAGATATTCTGTGTTCATCACAGTGTCAACAAATCCAAAGAAAAAAACAAAACCAACAATGAATGTATCCTGCTAACAAGTATTGCCTGTGTATACAAAGCCTGACATATCTGTGTCATAAAGCTCCACTGTTTCCAAAAACAAGTCAGAAACTACTGACACCACAGCTGGGGGCTGGGGGTACACCAGATGAACTGGTTTTAGTTTCCTGCACAATGTGAATTTTTGCAATGCAGGTGCATAGCTGAATCAACTGTTGTAACTCTTCAATAGGCAACAAAATTTGCCAAGAGTGCTAAGGTCAGGGAAAGCTGTGTAGAGTGTATTTTCTGATTATAACACAACAATCAATAACCCACAGCTGACTTTACAGGGAAAAATACCATGGCACACAACAATTTGTGACACATATTTTTAACTCTAATAGTTGTGTTTTGAAAGTGAAACAATGTTTTTGGTATATTTTTATTTTTAAGTTCTGTTTTTACTATGTATATATATATATATATATGTGTGTTTGCGCAATAAAAATAATTTACATGCTGCAACTTTTTCATGCATTCTGATTCTTTCATAAATTGTATCATTTTGTTTAAACAACGCTTTGTTTAAAATTTAGTTTAATAAAAAAATACCGTGATATACGGTGATATACATTTCTGGTCATTGTTGGTATTGGGCTGTCTCTAAATTGTGTATAAATGTTTCAAAACAGCCTGAATATTACATTCCAAAGCTCACCGATGGTGAAGATGCTGCCAACATCCTCACTGCCATTGCTCTGTGACTGGAAGTAGCGGATTGTAACAATATGGTACTGGACCAAACTGTTGTTGCCAATGTCATTATCTATAGCCACCACCTTGATCAAATCTGAGCCCACTTTGGCGTTTGCTGCAACTCCTGAAACAAGGAACGCAAAGAGCAAAGGTTATGGTTTTACATAGACCAGCATACACATATACGCAAGAATGCAAAGAATTACCTGCAGTGTACTCTGCCTTAGTGAAGCGTGGTTTCTGGTCATTGATGTCTTCCAGTTCAATGCGGACTTCCAGCAGGCTGGGGTCACGGGCAGGGTCCAGTGCTCTGGTCTGTGCTGCTCTCTGACCCCTGGGAGGAGTCCAGCTCCTGTTGCTGGAAGCCTTGATGATGATGGTGTAGAACGGGATCTCCTCCCTGTCCAGGTCCTTGAGCAACTTCAGCTCTCCATCTAGACTCAGGCCAAAGTTTCCATCACTGTTTCCCCCTGCAGGAAGAGATGGAAAGGATGTGTGTTCAATCATCTACAGCACTACAGTAATTAGCTTTAAATAGAAAAGAAACACAGATGGATCTACACAAAGGTCCTCATTATTCAAAGGCTTTTGAAGTAAGAGGACTTTCATCTGACCACACAATGGCTGCAAGAGACAAACTGCATGGATCTAAATAGGAGAAACTCTTCATTCTCTGGTCTGGATCTTGTCTCTGGGACACCACATCACCTGCAATAAAGTAGTAGACAACGGCATTGGAGCCTTCATCTGCATCCACAGCTCTTGTTACGTTCCCCACCACGGTACCCGGAGGGGAGTGCTCAGGCACTGTCAGCGTCTGGTAAGGCAAGCTGCCACGCTGAGGTGCACACACACACACGCAAACACATACGAACCAAGAGTAAAACGTCACACACAGTTTAATAGCAGTTCTTATGTACAGATGACCACATTAGGACGTCTTCAGAGAGCTTCATACTCACCGGTGGTTTGAGGAAGACGGGTTCATTGTCGTCAATGTCTAACAGAGCCACCTGCAGAGGCTGTGTGGTCTCGTAAGGCACTGGCTGGCCCATGTCACGGGCCACAATGATAAGCTGAGAGAGTCGTTTACACTCAGTTAGAGACACACATACCTAAGCACGTACATATATGCAATACATTGACTGCACATACTGCACACACACACAGCTGACTCACGCTGTGCAGGGCCTGTTTTTCTCGGTCCAGTTTAACAGTAGTTGTGATGACTCCGGACATGGCATCGATGTGGAAGTTTTCCCAGTCTCTGTTACCCGCTCCAGTCTGCAGGAAGCCATAGCGGACCTCTCCGTTCACCCCCTCGTCAGAGTCTGTTGCATGCACCTCATACACCGGCAGGCCTGGGGGCTGCTCCTACATGGAGAGCAGAGAAGGTCAGTATGTGCTCGTGTGAACTTTGTATCTTGAAGGTCAACTGCAAAAGTAAGGTATTCAGATGTACAGACAGTTTATAGAACATCAAAATCTGGACCTCTTTACCTCGTAAACATTTTGATATGTCATAGCAGGAAAAGGATAGGTGTAATTAATAACATTAAATCTCCAATAACAGATTGGCACCCTAGGGCAAAAAACACTTATGTATTATTAACATGGAGCTTCATTCCATTGTAGCTGTGTTTTCTGTCCATCTAGTCTAATATTTACTCTCCTTTTCGGTCTGCTATGCTCTCCACCAACTCCTGAGGGAAATATTTGGGTCTTTGGCACTTAAAAGCTGCAGTATGTTCACCAGCTAGTTTCTAATGCTTGGTGCTGAACTAAACAGCTGTGTAACTCAAACAACAGACCTTTGTAGGGTTTTTGTTGTGGTTTGTGATGATTAGTACAACCCCAACAAATTTCCGCGCTGGGATCTATAAAGTGTTTCTGATTCTCATCGTCAATTAATTGGTATACCCCCTTATTAAAGCTGGTATGCAGCATTGGTATCGCCCTGATACTGACCTTATGAAGCTGACATGGTATCGGCCAGATGTGAGTGATCCACATTAAATAACAATTTCATCATCAGTGTCCACATAAAATGTATTGTTTTATTCAACAAGTCACAGTGGCCCACTGACTCATATTCATATAGCAGTACAGCACTCACTGGTGTCACATTTGTTCCACATAGTGAGTGGATGTTACACAGATTGTGAGTAAAAGGTCAATAGCATTGGACTCAGTATTGGTAGATGCATGCAGTGTGGGTATTGGAAGAGAAAAATCCTATTTTTGTGTAAATTGTCTGCTTATATAAAACTTATATCATCAATAACATTTAGAGAAAAAAAAGGGACAATGACATGCATAGAGACAAAAAAGTGCAAATACCTCTGAGATATGAATGATGGTTCCGTTGGCAGGCCTGACAAACACCGGTCTATTGTCATTGACGTCTATGACCGTAATGATTAGGTCTGCCGTGCCCCACAGGGGAGGACGCCCCTGGTCTGTAGCCACCACAGTCAGGTTGAAACGTTCAGAAGACTGAAGCAGACGGCGAGAACGCACCATACCAGTGTTTGGATCCAGGGAGAACGCATCTAAAAAGACAGAGAGAGATCAGGGACTAGCATGTAGATATGAATGCTGAACCATAGGTAGCCCCATATGTGTCTTTTCAAAGTCTGAGCAACATTCTTTTCACTAACTAAATATGTAATAAATAAGAACTACAAAGGGAATATTTAGAGACATCTTTAAGAAATGTTTAAATTTGTATTGCGATAAAATGAATAATTGTGCTTTCAAAGGCCGCTTTAGAATATTCAGTTAGGTAACCCTACTGAGGCTTTTATTAGTACAGTCATACCTGAATGGGCTCCTAGCATGCTGTAGAGTACTGCTCCATTTTCTCCTTCATCCAGGTCAGTAGCCCTCACTGTGATCACAGATGTTCCACTGGGCTCATTCTCAAACACGCTGGTGTTGTACACTCGCTCAGTAAAGCGTGGCCGATAGTCATTGATATCGAGAACTGTCACCAGGACCTGACAGGCGCCAATCGAGAGGAAGTATGAAGATGAGTTCAGACACAGAATATTCTGAACACAAAGTTATAATCTAGAAAAGGCCATGTGGAGCTCGACCAATACATCGGCTTCTGAGTTGTGAGTATTGTATGCATAATATACTTGTTTCTGATATGTTACATTCAAATTAATAATGTATGTTTTTCGTAACAGTTTAAAAGCCAGTGATCTCTACCTGGACAGAGTTCTCTCGTCTGTTGTTGGAGCTGCCACCAGGGTTGTCACGGGCAACAGCGGTTAAAGTGTAGTGATCCTTTGTCTCTCTGTCCAGAGGAGAAAGGATGTAGATCTCTCCCTGACACAGAGGAGAGGGAATGATTAGGAAGGAAGTACAGACACTGGCAGGGAGTGGTGGTTTTATCAAGACAACAAGACCTTTATTTGATTGTGTGACAGAAATAGAGAATGGAGGTCAAATATGTAGATTGTCTTTAGTACACGCCAATGTTTTGTTTAAAATTTAGTTTCCATGCAGGATGACATTCAGAGGCTGATTGAGCAGATGTGCTGGTGTATAGGTTAACTCACAGTTTTTGGTTTGATGCCAAACTTGCCTTCCCCGTCTACAAGGCTGTACTCGATGACAGCAAAGAGACCAGAGTCAGCGTCTGTAGCGCTGACACGAACTATGGTGGTGCCCAGGTTCACGTTCTCAAACACAGGCTCCTACAAACACAGATAAAGACACACTTTGGCTCTGGGACACTACAAGGATATGCCATTTGCTTTCGTGGGTGCAATTTGTTTGTTATAGCTCTGTTCAGTACCTGATATGAGGGTTGCAGGAAGACAGGGTTGTTGTCATTCACATCCACTATGCGCAGATAAACTGGCAGCTCAGTGATCCTGGGAGGAGTGCCATGGTCCTGGGCCCGAATAGTGAAATTCAACCACTGTACTTGCTCGAAATCCACCGTCTGGTTAGCTATAATCTTGCCTGGGAAATGTGTAACACGGTGATAGAAAGAGTTAGGAATCATTTACGAGACGAGAAGTAATTCTTATGAAACTTTGGAAATGTCTTGAACGAAACAGGTCATACCAGTGGAAGGGTCCTCCAGTCTAACGTATCCTCCGCGGGGCAGGTGAAGCAGCTGGTAGGTGACCTGGCCGTTGGGACCTTTATCCGGGTCTACAGCTGTTACTGATAGCAGCGTTGTGCCTGGCTGAGCTCCTTCTAAAATCTGCTCTGTGAAGTTGGACACTCCGAAGGGCCGGAAACGAGGGGCATTGTCATTTACATCCAACACATTTATGGTTAGTCTCGCTATAGAGGAGAGGAAGAGAGATGCAGAGTGAAAATTAGAAGAGAAAACTGAATGCAGATGAAATTGAAGATAAGCTTCATGTTAGAAAATGGACTTACCATTGGGAACACTTCCTGACTTGTCAATAACCTCACTAGCGTTGTCATGGACAGACACAATGATCTCAAATGTAGCTACCAGTTCTCTGTTGAGGGGGTTGCGTACAAACACTGCACCTGAAAATTCACCAAAACAAAACAAATTATTTTATTTTCCCAAATAGACACAATTTATTCACGATAATAGGCTTATATCATCTATCATCTAACATAATCCATCAAAATTCAAGATCATGACTCACCAGTGTGTAAATCAATGCCAAAGGACTCCTGAAGGCCATCCACTGGGTTGTTCCCATCATCCTTTGCCTCCACTGAGATGATGTAATACTCCAGCCGGGGATGCAGATCGGGGTCCTCAGCAGTCAGCGTGGCCACCACCACACCAGGCGGCGTGGACTCGTTGACGCTTATCATGGTTAAAGGCTCTATAAAACGGGGGCGAGAGTCGTTTACGTCATCCAGGATGACCGTCAGGGTGGCCGTGCCCGACATAGGGGGCGTGCCACGGTCACTTGCCATGACGACCAGTCGGTAGGACGCACGCTCTTCTCTATCGAGGGTAGTGTTGCCCACCAGGACAGCGCCAGAGAGCGAGTCGACCACAAAGCGGTCCTGAGCCCCGCTTTCAAGGCGATACGTGAGCCAGCCATTAGAGCCTGAATCAGCATCGGTGGCGGACAGCTGGGTCACCACCACACCTAGAAGAGACAAAGTAAAGACAAGGATACAAACTTTGAGGACATTTGTATTCTTGTAAGCAGTCATTGCCATTTCCAACCCTTAACCATCACACAGGGGAATGCAATGAAAGGACTGTAAGTGTAGATAATCACAGGAAGGAATTTAAACTTATTAATTTAATATACTTTTCTGTCAGTGAAAACTTAAAGTCATATTCCTGCCAGCCCACGCATATACACAGTTCATTAGGCACAAGCCGACCCACACACCAGTGGGGCTGTTCTCTGGGAGTCGAACGCTAAAACTGGATGGGCTGAAGACAGGAGGGTTGTCATTCTGGTCCAGGATGGTAACTGTGAGAGGGACGCTGCTGTTTAAACCTCCTATGTCCTCAGCAACCAGAAACAGCTCCACCCGAGGCTCCTGAAACGCCTCACGGTCCAACTTCGCCCCCTGACGCACATGTATCACACCTGCAGAGAAATACCGAGATATTAACAACTGCATTGCATTTTGTTTTTCATGCCTCTCTCTGTCTACTTGCTGAAGAGTAGTAATGTTACCAGTATCAGCATCCACAGTAAAGAGGTCCACCCTGGCTCCCAGAAGGCGGTACTTCACTACAGCATTGGGTCCAATGTCTTTATCCTCAGCCAGAACTGGCCCATTTAATACTGCTACAGTGTTGCCTGAAGGATGACAGAGAGAAAGAGAGGGACAGGTGGAGAATTAAAATGATCACAGTCAGGCTAGAATGTTTCACACTAAGCCAGCAAGCCCCCCGGTAATGTAGCTGCTACAAATTCACTAAGTTTGACTTGAAAGTAGTCTTGGCAAATGCCTGATTTGGCTTTTCTAACTCAAAAATGTCCAGCAGACATTTTAAAATGTTACTGTCACCACTCTGATAACTGTGATAAACTAGGACTCATATTCTGCATTCAAATAATCTAACTGACTGCTGTTGTGAGTCATTGGTCACACATTGTGAACAAATCCATTTTAAGATGCAAAGAGGTGATCTCACCTTTAACTTTTAATGTGAAAAAAAAAACATAACTGAATATAGCTGTATGTAAACAAAGTCAGGAAGTGGGTGTCACACAGAGTTTTGTGGCACGATGTTCTGTGCCTTTTTGCCCCTGCTCATGGGAAAAAAGAAAGATAGATACACCAGCATGAGTGGTACCTGCTGCAGAGTTCTCTGTGATCTCAGCCCTGTAGCTGGTCCTGGTGAATATAGGCCTGTTGTCATTCTCATCCAGAATGGTGATCACCAAGAGGTCTGAATCCTGGTGGTGAAGGTCAGGACAGGGGGGGATGAAGACACAATTATATGAGCAAAGGATTACGTGGTATGAGAGTAAAGATGAGAATATAAATGAGGAGAGAAAAATAAGTTTATCAGTCCTCAAAGAGGCAAATTGCTACAAAGCACTCCGCTGTTACAGAGCAGCTGGAATAGACATGTTTTGTAGTTGCTGTGCTGTTCACACACCAACAGGCTGGTTTCATAGTGCTGGTGGTTGATTTTCGCAGCTCTGCGAAGTTTCGCACCCCTTCAAACAGAGTTAAACCACATAACTGTTTTTACAGAAAAAGCTTGCAAGTACACTCCTGCTTATTTTAAGTAAATAATGTGCATGAGATTCTTATTATTATTCTTTCTTTACTTTGGTTATATGTCACAATGGTCACATCTTGAAAAAATAACGTTATTGGAATATTGATACAGAACACATAGGCCCATAAACCGAGCCGAAAACTGCAAAATTACTTAAATGCAGGCTGCCTTATCAGCCTAAATAATTAATAAATAAATCACAAAAGGCCTGCTTTAAGAAAGGTGTCCTGTAACTTTTGCGTTGGCAGTGTGCAGCTCATTCAGATTATAGTAAAAAGGTCTTTGAATTCTGCAACATCACATTTTATTGTCAATTGGGGCTGCCCATTGTGCAAAACTAGTAATTGCACCTACAAATTGTGTGATAACATGAATTACTCAAAAGCTGACTAGAAAAGATACAAGGTTTTATGTCAGTGGCAATGATTTGATTGTTTCTGTGGTCTGAGAGTGTAAGAATGTGAATAAAGTGTGAAAGCTTGAAGCGTATGTGCACAGGAGAGTGGCGTTACCCTTCGAGCGATGCGTGGGTTCTCAGGGTTGTCTTTGACAGTGATGGTGAGTCTGTACTCAGCCACTCGCTCTCTGTCCAGTGGTCTGTTCACCTGCACCACACCTGTCTGACATATACAGAGAGGAGAAGCTGTGTGTGTTTAGAGATTCATTCCCGATTATCACATTACCCATGCACACCTTGGAGTATTGTCTTCAGTGTTTTCACCTTCCCTCCTCTAAAAGCCATGCAGTATTTGTATACATGGTAATATATGTTTACGGTAAATTCACCAATGTGTGTGCTGCCACCATTTGCTGATCTGTTAACATATCTGTAGCAAGGCTGTTCAGGTGGTAAGACTGTAGATGAAAAGGAGCAGGAACACCTGTCCCAAGTCAGGTTAAACTGACAGCCTAATGTGTGATCATATCTGGAAGCTGCCAGTCACAAGACTTGCACTTCAATATTTCCCCTTTTTCACCACCTGCTCCACCTTCACCTCATCAGTAATTCATGGTTTTTCTGTCTTTACTACTTTACACCACACCCAGCATCACTGATGGATGTGGTTGGGTGTGGCCAGAAGGGTGCTCAGTTTAGCAGGTCTTGGAGTACACCTGTACAGTGTGAAAAGTTAAACCACTAGTGGCCAGCAGATTATAAGATAACTATTGATCTCACACTGGGGGAATTCACTTGTTACAGCAGCTCCAGATGTGTAACACAGCAGATAGAAAAAAAGAAAATACACTATTGATAACAAAATAAAATAGAAAAAATACAAAATATGAAGAAAAAAGTATAGACAGTATGTTTATACAGATGTCTACAGTGTCATGCAGGGGGTGAGAGGTGTTAAGTTACTTCACACCTTGCCTTTTTCTCACCGTGTCATTGACGTAGAAGGCTCCATCCTGGTTCCCAGCAGTGATGTTGTAAGAAAGGAGCGCGTTGTGTCCGCTGTCTGCATCTTGCGCTCGGACTCTGGCCACAGAGGTGTGTATGGAGGCGCCTTCGCTCACACTGGTGTTGTAAGGCAGGTTCAGGAGGACTGGGTCGTTGTCATTGATGTCTTGGACGAGGACCCCAACCACCACCTGCAGAAAAGCGATCCGGACAAAGGCAAAACTTTCCACCATTAATGTCAAAAAAACATCCCAGTTGTCAGTCAGAGCATGTTGGAAGTTTTTAACAACATAACCATAAAATCATGACCAGTCCTAATTTTCTTTTTATTTTAAATGTAAAATTGCCACAGTATCTATCGGCCAAATCTACTTTTTGAGATGTATTGCATGTTTAACTGGCATGATGATGGATTTGGTAGAGTAGTATAGTTTGTGAGTATATACATATATATATACGTCATGTACAAACCTCACAAACCGCCTCTTCATTTGTCGGAAATGTAAGTGTTCAGAGTGTTTAGAGCAAGCACAGAAGTGAAACTTGCGTGATCCTGATTGTTCAAGAGGATATGGTAAGACTGTGTTCCCACTTGCGTGTGTTTGTGTAATAAAGGCCCACCGAGCTGTTGCGAGACGGGGTTCCCAGGTCTCGTGCTGTGACAGTGATGTTATAGAACGCTGTTGTCTCTCTGTCCAGCTCAACATCCTTCCTCACCCGAAGCTCTCCCTCCACAGGAGAAACCATGAACTCATCTGAGCGAGAGAGAGATGAAGAAAGAAGCTCATAGACACATAGCAAGGACTTAAATATCACTCTCTCGTCAGAACAATCCAGTACTAACTTTGGTGATCTCCTCCGGTGATGCTGTACTCCACTTTGCCGTTGAGCCCAGAGTCTTCATCACTGGCTCTTAGAGTACAGACTCGAGGTCCTGGCTGGCCCTCAGTCACCTCGAAGGGTCCCTCATAGGCTCTGGGGAAAGTGGGCGTCACATCGTTCACATCTAGGACATTTACCAGCACCTGAGGAAGGAGAGAGAGGGATGAGAGAGGCGACTGATTGTGACATGTACATGTATGTGTGGCAGAAATAGGATGAACACTGAAAACTAGTTCACAATAATGTATGGCTAGCTCTACCACTATATCATAACATAAATATATTAATGTATTAATAGAAGGATTTCCACACTTTAGACATTAAATTAAAAAATTTCAGTGACTTTCAAGGTTTTATGTCTTGAAATCCAAATGAAAATGTTCTTTATGTAGGTATAAAGAATGGATTTGGATGTTTTGGGTATTATTTTAATCTGGATTCTGCAGACTGTTTTCTAAAAATAGAAAGCTATCACGGCCATCCACCAATTGTGCAATTTTTTCTTATTTTATTTCTCAAGTCCCAAAATTTCAGATTTCTTTTTTATTAAATATTATCATATTTGTTAGTATCATGAAAAATTTCAATTATTTTTTCAATAACTCAAATAATTGCTTAGTTTAAAAACAGCAAAAAAGGCTGTCTTTAAAATGCTTGTCTTGCCAAAGTCAAAAGACAAAACCATCAAATCCTCACATTGGAGGAGCTGGAACCAGCAACTGTTTAGCTTCTTATATTACCTGAATGATTACTTATTTTCTGTCAATCTACTAAGACTCATCGTTTCAGCTCTAAAATCTTAAATATTATTTACATAAAAAAAAAGATATAATAAGGTATATAGAGTGTGTCTCATTTGCATAATTACTGTTGTGCTGGATGTCAAGCGCAGAGCAGGATTTGCACACTGGTCCGTTGCTGTGACAACCAGTGCATAGTGTCCGTTGCTGATCTCGAAGTCCAGCTCCTTCACAGCTGTAATCCTCCCCTAAATACACACACATACACATCACACACAGAAGGTTAATGTATGGAGTTTTTTGCAGTTGCTTGTATCACTACAGAACAACAATTAACACGTCTTACCGTGATGCTGTTAATATTAAAGGTCTGAATCAGGTTGCCGTGAGTAATAGCATATCGCAAGGTGCCGTTCAGACCCTCATCGGGGTCGATGGCTGTTACCGTGGCGATGGTGGCACCCACTGTTTCTGGTCCCTCGCTCAACACTGTGACATACTCCTCCTCAGGAAACTCAGGGGCGTTATCGTTCTCATCCACAATGTGAACATAGATGGTGGTTGAGGTCTGTGTGAGAAACAGACAGACATGGTAAAACTTTTATAGCTATTATACTTCTATTTATGGCTTACTGTATTCAATTCTACTGGCAATATATGATTCACTTCCAGCATACAGTGTCAGCTGGGCCTGCAAGTGAGTCTAAATTTGATCTTGTAGTCCATTCATCACTATAATGTTGAAAGATTCTACGGTGATGTATCATCATATAAAAGGAGCAAATATCACAAATGAGGACTCTACCAAATCTACAAAACAGCAAGCTAATCTGGTAATCACTGTTTTTTCTTTTATAATAACGACTAAACAATAATATCTTGTCAATCATCAGTAATTTATCTAAACGCCTTGTTTTTTTTCACTTCATGTTGGATCCGCTCCTACACCTGACATATTGTTCACTTCCAGTGTGACTAATATAGTTTTTCTGCAAGAAAGGAAACATGGTTTTGCACAGTTTTTACTTACGATGTGATATTCAGGATTCATTTAACATGGGTGAATTGGTCAGTAGACTTGAGCGTATTTTGTTACAGACAGAAAGAAAGAATATCCTGTGAGAACCAAAAGGAAATCTGAAAGGGTAAGTGAGGCGAAGAGAAGACAAATGTTCTGATTCCGTATTGTGTCATCTACACACTCTGAAGGGAAAGGAGAAGTAGAAGATAGCTAGTGCATTCTGAAAGAAACTACTACTCAAACTGAAACGTTCTAGTGCAAAGTAAAAGTATCACTATGTGGAGTAAAAGTTGTTTTGAGCTAATTCCTGCTCCACCAGTCTGACCTTGTAGTTTCCCTCCCAGTTCTCCTCTCAGTGCGACTATAAAGGTGGACCAACGACTGGCACCCTCAGGCTGTGGCGATTAAAGAGGCTGTATCAGTTTCACAATATTGTGATGTGTGTGTGTGTGTGTGTGTGTGTGTGTGTGTGTGTGTGTGGAGAGCAAAAGATGACTAACAATTTCAACTAAAGACACAACAGGTTATCCAAACATCACAGAAACTTTCATTATTCATTGTTATGTTAATAACGTGCAACCATGCAGCCATATATTTGGCTATACTATCCAAAAGAACACAATAAAGTGCACTGCACATACTGCTCATGTGTGGAAGACAATGTACGTATCATAATTAAATTTGGAAAAAACAAACCAACAAACAAACATTTTCTCACAAATTCAAGTTTGTTAATGTGTCATAAAGTTTTGCATCTGTAGAAATGTCATGTTCATGTGTATTTAAAATGTGTGCAGGAATATTTTCAACAATGAGGTTTCAGCCTGTCAGTGGATGCCACTCTGACGCTACAAGCATCAGTTTTGACCTTGTTTTTACGCTTGAGCTGACTAGAGACAGTCAGCACGTTGCCCACTGACCATCCAATCACAAAAAGTGTCTGTCCAGTCGGGGTAAAAGGCTGTGGTGCTTTCTGGTTGCGTCTACCATTTTGGGTTTCTGGGGACCAGGCCTCACTGATTACTGTGCAATCACACAACTTTATTCACAGATTCTGGTAAAACTGGGCAATTTGTGTTGGGTCTTGTGATGTACTCTGGCTGCTCTGTCTTAACTCTCAGTGATTTACAGAGTTTCCTGATGGACAAATAGCTTTACTTGTTGCCAGAGTCACTAACTTCTGCTAACTGCAGCTGCTGTTAGACGCAGCTAGCGGTCCTGTCAGCTGACAGTGCCCGGACTGGGAGCTCGTAGCGGAAGGGGAGTGTTGCTGTTTACACTTCTAGCACAGAAACTTTGGATCGCTGGGAGGAGGAAGTTTTCAAACCAGAACCAAATACAGCGTCCGAGACTGACGGAGGTCAGTTTTATGACAGGGAATACAGAACCAAGGTGGTTTTCTTGCTGGGTTTGGCTCCATTCAGGCCTGGTGGGCGCTGACTGATGCCTGACCTTCCTCTCATTCCTCTCCCGTTTCACGCCTCTCCTGTCCTTCTGTGTCTTTGTTGTGAATCAGAGTCCTGGTTGGCGCCGCTGTATATGTAAATGCTGCTGCAACATGCTGATCGGCTAGTCAGCTCAAGCGTAAGAACACGGTCGAACTTTGTGCTTGTAGCTCATAGCCTGCAGCTTCAGTGTTACATACGCTGACTGAAAATGTGTGTGCCCTTCTCTCAGACACAGCACAATTTTTCATTACACTTGTCCACAAACTTGTCCACACATGCACAAAATAAGCTACAAAGCTCTATTACTCATTCACAAACTTTTTTTTCTTTTCTTTTTCTTTCTTTTTCTTTCTTCTTTTTTTTTTTTTTTACCAATTCACAGATTCAGATATGTGCGTGCATCACCAAAGGTGATGAAAAGCTGCAGGTTGTGAAATCATTTCTGAACGTCATTTCACAAGTTTAAAATGACCCTTATGTGCTTCCATATTCCTGTGGAGTAGTACTCAGCCTGTGAAACCACCTTTATAATCTCTTCTATGGCTCAAGGCTTTCTCAGCTTGTCTTTGAAAAATTATAATCATTAACAAAAAGACTTTGTCACAAACTCTGTGCTTGGTGTTTGCATGATTTAGCCGACTGGTCTCATAAAATGTAATGGGGTTGCATTATGGGACTAAAAGTCAGAATATCTTTATCTTTGCTAAATTAAATATGACCATCCATCCTTGAAAAATGTATCTGGCATGTACCCCATCTTTGTGGAAGAAGTTTTTATGTGTACTAGTATGGGGGTGTGACACAGAGGAAGCGAGAGAGAGAGGGAGGAGAGAGACTGACAGTAAGGGGAGGAGCCGGGCAGAATGTATCACGCTGTTTTTGCACTACAAAGTTCAGAAAGATCAAATCAGCTTGGAGACAAAGTGACGGGGAACTGTCAACCAACTCTCTGCGTTTCGGTATACAGCTGAAAGAATTTGTACAATTTAAGAGTGAGGGGAGAAGAAAAGTTTAACAAAGGCTATCTGTAGAGTTAGTTCACTTCTGTCTGAGTCACACAGTTCTGCATTCAACATCCAGACAAGCATGGAGCGGGGATTACCCTGTCGGACATCACTCTGGGGAAAGAAGCTCTTGCTTTGGTTATGCTCTCTCCTGGTTTGCATTGCTGCAGGTAAGCACGAAAAAAAAAAAAACCCCACTGACATCCATCCTGTTGTTTAACTGGCTCATCCAAGTCTCCGGGCGTGTGTGAACTTGTTGACAGTTTTCTTTTAGTGACAAACCCAGCGACTGAATTACATCAGTACAATAGTCTTTCAACTCAAGTCAACTTGACACACACGCAGAGTGACAGCTTAAATCCGGTTGTTAGTCTGGATGTTTAACGCACCCAGGTCATCAATTGACCTTTTCAACAGGAACTTAATGTATATGAAGACTAATGTTACATGGGGGGGTCAGAAGTTTATAGGACAGGCCTAATATAGCCTGTACATTCAGTCTGTTTTACAGCACAGAAACTTTTCTTTTTCCAGACTCACAAGGCTTTTTCTGTCAAGCTGTGGAGATTTTATCCTTTCAATAATAGCGAACAGAATATGCGTGTAGGCGGTTCCCGACCTTGACGCACATCTTTGTAAAGACAAAATTGCAGATATGGAAGTTATTTTATTTTAAATGCATGTTGTCTCCTGGTTAAACACTTTTTTTTTTTTTTGTAGTTTAAAGCCTTTCAGACTGGGTTTGTTGCTGCTGTTGTTTTGAGACAGAACATCTGGTGTGAAGCTGTTTTAAAGCCCCTCCCATGTGATGTACAGAGTGTAAATCTGCTGTATACTCACCCTCTATAACATAACCGCAAATTAAACAGTGGTCGTTGACGTTTTTAGATTGACGAGTCTTAAAATATCCAGAAATGTACACAACCTGGAGAACATACAGAAAACGACATTGGGAAAACAATCCGTGCGCTCTGTGCGCCTGTGCAGAGTGAGTTTGATGTCCTAGGCATCCAGTAATTTAACCCCCGACTGAAAAAAGTTATTTCTACATGTTCACAGAAACCCCGTGTGTATTCATGGGATCTGTAATGAAATGCAGGATTTTTTGGTTTTGCTTGGAGTTTGGGCTACCTGGCGCTGGAGGAAACGGGACACGCAGCTGTTTTCTCGGGCGCAGGCTGCTTCACTTCAAACGCCATGAAACCAGAGGTTATCAGTTTTCGGATTTCGGATTTAGTCTGTTTAGATAAACCCAGGCCACAGGATAAGTCCGTCAAAGGCAACTAGTGGTGTTTGTGAACCTTAAGGCTGATCCACCTTGACAAAAACATCTTTGTATATTGTTCAAAAAAGGCTTACTTTTCAAATTTGTAGATAAGATATCCATTAAAACTAAAGTAGCCTGTTTTTAACTCATTCATTCAAGCCTATAAAACCCAAGAAGCTCCAATAAAAGACCTACTCTGCTTAAGTCTCACTTTAAGACTCCAGTGCCCTCCTTTCTGCCCTGTTGTGTCTTCTTTGTTTGGAAGTTTCCTTCCTCTCAGCCCATGATGAAAACAGTTGTTTGTGCCACTGCCAATAATGGGTTTCTCCTCCACAAAACATGACTTGAGATAAACAGCAACAATCACTGGCTCTTTTCCTTTCAGTCTAGATAAGCATTTAGCTCCCTATAGGACAATGGGACAGTCAGAAATGGTCAATAAACTCCACAGGATGTGATTAGTCTCTTTATGTCCCCACTACTTTCTCCTCCTGTTGTGACAGAGCTGTGTCATGCATTGATCCCCTGTCCTAAATGAATAAATCATTATTAGGGTGCAGCGACACAGAAATGGTTTTCTCGCTCGATTTCATCAGCAAGAACAGGCCTAACCAGAGAGAGACAGTCAGCAGTTGTGTGGGCACATGCTGCATGTGCATGATTAATAAGAAGACACTGGAGGAGGGGGAGCTCCCGTATTCTTCTATGATTTTTGTGGGTATCACAAAGGTCAAGCATATGTAGCTGAAATTGTGGTATCTGATGCTCAATATGCAGCAAGTATGACAAATAAAAAAAATTCCCAAACACTTTCATGTTTCTAGTAAAGACATGTCTCCCACACGGGTGATTTTCTGAACAGTCCAAGGATACAGCATTGACCGGCACTGATAGAGCCTTGACTCCACTTCTAGTCACATCAGCAAACACAGCAACCTAATGTGCTTTGGCCAGTTAAGAGCTAAACTATCTAACTATAATAGAAACAGTAGAACAATTTAAACACACTATAAAAATCACTGTAAAGTGGAAAGCAGGAAGGACCCGAAAAGAAGGAGGAAGCAGGCAAACTAGTTGCAAATCTTGTTCAAATGATGTAACCACGCACGTTTAATGTTTCAAAAGTACAAAAATGCCCAATTCTACTTTCAAAATTACATTTCAGATGTAGGTAAATGAAGAAAGGATGTTGTAATAATGTTGTAAATATGTTTACGAAACTGTCTTTACATAACCCTTTACTAAAAATGTGTGATGTACATTTAGGGAAAGAAGAAGAGGAAGATTGGGTCTGTGACTGACTGCTGTACACTTTATTCAAATTACACTTGAACAAACAAGTTGATCACAAAGTACCTAAAGACACAGCTGAGCGACTATAATTAAATGTTATGGATCCCTGAACATGGTGACCTACATCACTGACCCATAACCACTTCCTTTTACATAGGTAGAGTCACATTTACACACTTCCTATTGTTGAAAAGATGCTTAATTCATGTGTTTGTTATGCTAGGAGCTTCAGCTGAAACTTTCTGTGTCCCTGTGTGTGTGGAGGGGCTAATCTGGGATCCTCCTGTTGGTTTCATTAACACCCTGTAATGGGATGGATAATCATTACCATTACAGTAGGTGTTAAAAAAGGTGGAGTTTGAGGTGTGTGTGTATGGGGGGAGCAGCCTTTGTACAAACACAGGTAGACAACTCATGATAGTAAAAGGATACCACATTTACCAGTAGGGTATGTTCAGGAACCTGTTTGGTTTTATAGCACCTCTTCAGTACAGCAGAGTAATAAAATATACTTTCGCAGTAGCAGTTCAAATAGTTTAACTTGGGGTAATTTAAGCACATATGAAGACATTAATTAATTCACATGGGCTGTGCTGCATGTCTGAATGTAAGAAAGCTGTCAGAGGCAACATGTCCTAAACAGGTGGCATTCAGGCTTAAAACAAAAGAGTGCCTGTTTCTGGGCCCTGAGGGGCTATCAGGATCCTGAGAACAGAGATCAGAGAAGGAAACTTAGATCTATTGTGGAGCCAAAACACAGATGTCTGGTGTATACAAGTGACAGAAATCCTGTCTGTACCAGACGGAGCAAAGCTTGCCGTCTGTTTTTACCTGGTTGCAACCACATCAAGACAGCTCAGATAGTGCTGACACTGTGGTAACACCACCCAGTTGGCACCTAATATGCTTTAAAAATCATATTCATTGTCTCTGAAACTATTTTACAAAGGTCTGGTCTTGTCTGTAAGCCATACCTCAATTATATTTGATGTGAATTATTTTCCCAGCTTGTAACCTTGTAATAATCGTGTTCTACCTCTCAATCAGGCAAATGTTGGACTTACATGTACATTTTACAACAGAAACTGCCACTCCATTGCCAGAAATCCATCTCCACTATTGCAAATGGGGTTGTCAAAAAGAAGGGCAGGGAGGAAGGCAGGGCGGGTGTGAAACAGGAGAGGAGAAGGGCTTCCCCTCCCATTGTCCCACCATGCAGGCAGGAACAGCCGTGGGGGCAACAGTTTCACTTTAATCACCCTCCCTGCTCTTCCTATTGCTTTTCCTACCACACAATGGCTAGTGTGGAGTTCAGTCGCACACACAGGAACATGGCACGTACCTCGTCCTCTATGACACTTACACAGGATGCACACATTCTGAATATACAAACATGCATAGCTAATCAAAAAGCAAAGGTCGTTGGCTGGTCAGCTACTGTATTTCCCGTACAGCTGAAAGTAAACCAACCACTTAACAGCGCTACTGACATTTATACTAAAATAATTGATGTGCTGACCCACAAGGCTGTCACGTGTTGCATGTGTTGCCCCCTTAGTAAAGTAGTGGTAGTGTATAAAGACAGCCCATAGTTAGTTCTTGGTTAAACCACAATGAATCGTGCAAAGCTGTTGTTCCACTGCTCTCTATGGGTTTAAACTTTCAAGCCTGTTGCAGTCTAATTTGTGATGTAACAGCATGTGTTTTGCCTCTGACGGCAGATGGAGAACACCTGCAGTGACGTTATTACTGATCGGGGCGTGGACAGAGGTGCAACCTGCTTGAAATGTTTAACTCAAAAGAGCCGTGCAGCAGCTGTAGCCCTTCAAAATCATTTTAAGCATTAAGGAGCCAGACAGGGGGAGGGAGTGGGAGGAGTGGGTGCAGTGTTCGCGTGCCTGGACCACTCAGGAAGGAAGTCCACTCCTCAAATCCTGGCACCGACCAGTGTGTGTTTGGAGGTTGACTGGTGATATGTGTTCCATGAACCCTCTGCAACAATACAAACTTTGCATGCTCTTTCAGTGCAGTCCACCCACACACATAGGTGTAAATCACACGCACACACTCACACATGGCCTTCCTGTCTTCTTTATAGCATCCGTGGTTGCTAAACCACACCACAGTTACAGACAGAGGATGGTAATGATCTGTTTAGAAAGCCAGTGAGTGACAGAGTTGAGAGTACATGCTGGATATACACTCATTATGTGTGCACTATGGCGTGTGGGGGCATTGTATTGAGGGTGGTAATGTATAGCAAGGTTAAGAGAGTGGCATCACATTGCTTGGCCTGGGGATATGTTTATTTTGTTGTGTTTTTGCAATGAAATGATAATTCAGAGCAAACATTAAAAAGTTTGTCTATTCGTGCTTTCCACTCCTGCACTAGTCAGAACAGGATGTGGTTGAAGGCAGCATGCAAGAACACTTTATGCAATATGTAAGGAAACGTCTCACAGCTGTCTATTTGGTTTCCTGAGTGTACATAAAAGGTGTGTGCTCAGATATGTCAGTGTTCACTATTCTGAGAAAGAAAGGGCTATTTTACAGCAATAATCAGTGTATATTGCAGAAATTGGAACAGAAGAGAAGTGAGATTTCTACTCTTTCCCAAGTTTAAGAGATGTCACGTGAGGTCTTGTATATATTGGCTAGTATCTCTCTCTCTGTAGCTGTATGAGAGGTACAGGCAATTTGACTCCCACAGCAGACATGTACTATCTCTAACCACAGAACACAAATATGCAGAACAAGAAATAAAACTGTGGTAACCAAAAATGCACAAAAACCAGGAAGCACGTAGCGTACAGAAATAGTGCATGGCAAATTGTTGGACTTCAGCTTTAAATCCAGATTGAGATTGGTAGCTATAATTAGTTTTTTGCACTGTGGTTATTTGTTTTGTGACTGTTGGTTCTAGGCAGGAACCGCATCCCATTTAACTTAAGATAGCAAATAATTTGAATAGATCAGTGGTTTACCATGCAACTTCCTGCTTGATATTAGGGTTATACCCTTATCAAACTTTACTTTAGTTAATACCCAAACTAATAAAAGACACCTGCTATTTTGCAAGGAACATCATTATGTACCTTCATTAGCATAAATAATCTATATTACTATTTAAATATTGGCTTCTATATTTTATTCTTTTAACTTTGTTTTGTTCTGGTTAGATGTGTCATTCAATTGCTAAATATGAATGTTTTGGATTTTGTACCTTGGAAAAACTAGCTGTCATTGTCATCAAAGTTCATATGTGATTTAAATGTTTCTTTTTTCTTCTAAAGATCTTCCTCTTTCCTTTGGTTTTCTTTGTCACCTGTTATATAAAAAACTCAGGCATACAAATCCTGGAAAGGCAAACCCTAACCACAACCATAACACAGAATCTTTATAAAATCTGACTCAGGGACTTTAGTATATCAGATTTCAGACTTTAGAATATCAGGTTTACTAAAGTTGATAAAACTGTTTTATGTGTTACCCACATTCTTTCATACTTGTCTTTTCTCTCTAGCTAAAGGCGAGATGTCCCACGCTCACTCCACACTGGGTGTTTCAGCCCCCCACCTGTACTATACCTGTCCAGAGGGTACCACTGTCAAACTGGTGTGTAATCACAGAGGTACCGCCGTGCACAACACGGATATCTTGAGGCGCGTCTGGCTTTTCACGCCCCACAGTGACCAGCACTGTACGGCACGGGTTGGCCCACGTCATACTGATGGTCATTCCCACAGCAGCCACAGCTTGCCAGGGTTGCAATTTGGATTTGCAGAGCAGGACTTCTGGGTGGTTCTGCAGAATGTGACCCACGCTGACCAGGGTCGCTACTGCTGTATGATCCAAGATATCCAGGTGGATCATAAACACGGCACCTTGATGCAGAAACCCCACAGCCACATTGTTCTCCAAGTTACACCACGTAAGGACATCAAATATATGGGTGTGATGGGTAAACTGGCGGGGGAAGACGTTAATTTGTATCAATCATAGTGTCTTTTGCAAAGTTGTTAAGTAGGACAAGATCATCATGTTGGTTTCCTAAATTCTATGTAATTTGGTCTATGAGTGCTCATTGTGGTCTATGGCTTTGTGCATAATTATTATATGTTCAGGTGGTTGACAACTGTTGCATTAACCAGACAGAAACCTAAACAGATGCTACATTGTGATACACTGTATGTGAGGAAAAACTGTATTTGTTTTGGGGTTTTTTTACAGCGAGAAATGGATCTCAAGAGTGCACTATCTGGGATCCCACGCCACCTGGAGGTATGTCACCTTATTTGAGCCTTCATAGCCAATGGACGACTGGCCATTTATTCAATTTATTTAACTCACAGTCTCTCTTGTTGCTTCCCCAGGCACTGTGCCAGTGGCCTTGGCCGTAGCAGCCTGCATCTTGGCTCTGCTTTCTCTGCCTCTTATCCTGGTGCTTGTGTACAAACAGAGGGAGAACGCCCAGTCGAGCAGACGTATGTATAACTGATATGCGCAAACAAGCACACACACATTCATTTCCATGTCCAAACTATGGGTCGAATATAAATCTCTCACACTGGGTTCCCCATAGTGTTTTGTCTGACACATATTTCCTGTCAGTGAGGTGGATTAACTGTATTTCACACAGTAGGAAGCACATTCACACTCTATCTGTGGTGTTCCATTCTGTTTCAATTTGTTCACAATGGCCCATTTCCCATTTCCTCTTTCCCAGGTGCACAAGAGCTGGTGAGGATGGACAGGTATGTTTTCCCACAGTCTGTCAGGCAGCTGACTACATAGACCAGCTTCAAAACACAGCTGCTCTTTTGAATAATAATTCTGTGTACATGGATATTCTACAGTGTAGGGGTGACAATATGTCTTATACAATAGATTCTTTTTAGCCAAACAACCTGATTAGGCCAAAACGTGTTACAGCTCTGCTGATGATTCCTATCAACTTTTGTTTACTAATGATCTACATATAGCTTTAAAACATCAATAAATGACTACTACATTCATTTGGACACATATCGAATAACTGTACAACAAAAAGGACTTATGCCCAGAACACTGGTGGTCTTTACTTACCTTTACACAATATACTGAATATTTGTTGAATACAAAAGTGACAGAAGTAAAGCATCTAAATGTCTTGAGCAACACAAGAAGTTTGTTGGGTCATACCGGCAACATCTTACTCATCTGGATTATTCGCTTTTTTGTGTGTCTATCTCTCTCCCTGTGTGTGTGTTCAGTGAGCCTCATGGCCATGAAAACCCCGTGTTTCTTGGGGGATCACCACAGATTAAGACCCGCACCGTGTCCCAGATCATGACAAGGCAATCCTCAGAGACAGGACGCCACTTGTTGTCTGAGCCAGGAACCCCCCTTTCTCCTCCTGCACATGGGGATGTATTCTTCCCATTAGAAGGTAGGACACACACAAAACTATACATCCTGGCACGACAGCAACTCATAATTCAGGGCACACACTGTTCAAAGACAGATCACTTGATAGAATGGACCTACAGTAGGATAGGAGACAAGAGTTGAAAAGTGTCCTGAGATAACTTCTGTTATGAATTGGCGCTATACAAATAAAATTGAATTGAATTGAATTGAATTGAATAGCTATCTACAGATTAAAGATGCTTATTATTAAATCACTCAGCACAGGCTGGGACATACCCTCTAAGCCATTCTCCATTTAGTTCATCTTTTGCCCTTTAGCCTGGCTCAAACTTCTTTCTGACCAGCACCATAACACAAAGAAAGCACAGTATGAGTTATCTCAGTCTCAGGGGACTTCATTTACATAGCTAAACGGGTGCCTTTCAGTTTAAGAATGAGTGTGCATTACATCCATTGGTGGATCATGCCTTATTAACTACATTCTGAATGCGCACACCTGACTCCCTTCACATCCCCATTCAATACACAAATTATGTACAAAAGTACTTAAGTAGTGGCACGTAACTGTATTGCACAAGGAGATCTGTTGTAGTTCTGGAAATGTCAAAATGTACACTCAGTATGGTAAAAAAACTTATGCAATCAAAGAACAAACAAGCCTGTACGTCTTTTGAAACATCCTGCATGTGGGGGAGGTGTTTGCGGAAAGTTGCTCACATACTTGTGCAAAATTGCACGCTCACACTCAATAACAGCTGGGTTGAGTCTGATGTGACTAAGAAAAAATATTCGGCATAGGGAGTTTAATTTCTCTCCCCCACACAACTGAAACAAGCTCCTTATGCTGTCATCATCTGAATTCTTCTCTTGCCTCCTTCACAAGTCATTCTCCACCCATCAGCACTCTCATTTAACACTAATGGCCCCTTCAGTCGTTCTCTCTGACTCAACTTGAAATACTGAAACATTAGTTACGGTGAAAGGGTTCAATCCTGAGTGTTTTTCTACCGATTCCCAAGGCACCTGTGCAGACATTCCAGGCATACTGAGGTGGATTGCCCCGTTTCCTGGCAGCACTGTCTATGACGGTATAGGGAAAGGCCAGAACCAGACAAAATCCACCCTAAAAAATCCCATGTATCATTTCTATGACCTTGAACAGTTTATTGTGCAAATATGGGCAAGTGAAACCTGTACTGGAGGTTCTCCATTGACAATATGCTGTATGTGAGAAGTGACAAGCAGTGAGACCTAATTGAGATGCTAGAAAATAGAGCCTAAATAGAATTCTGATGTTGTCTCTAGAAGGAAAACCTCTGCTACAGTAAGTGAAAGATTGAAACCTCCGCTTCTTGATTGTATCTCAGATTACAGCAAGGTTTTTCTTTAGAGAGAGACACAAATATTAATAAATCTAAAATCCTAGAAAAACCCAAAGCATATCGTACACGTTTCTCAAGGTGGATTTTCCCCTCCAGAGCACATTTTCTTCTGTCTTCCACAAACAATATGCCTGGTTTGAGGTTTAGTGTAACATGGATAAAAGCTACACTTCAGCTTTCTTCTTCATCTTTTTTGGCCTGTTGAACTTTAGCTGAGCGGAATTTAACTAGCAGCAGTTCCCTCTTATCTTCAACATGGCGCAACCCAGACTTGAGGCCTCTTTGTTCCCTTTTTTGATGGGTTTCCAGTTAATCATATCTTATTCTAAGAAACCTATCAGTGTACAACTCTATGGAGTAGGAGGTTGTGAAAAATAAATTCTGATCCGAATTTTGCGCATGATGTACACATTGAAACGTACAAACCCCCTCATATCTAAATTTCCACATATCAGCACACAGACATAAAATTTTGCAAATTGTGCAGGTTGATACATGTGGATTACCTGCTATCATTTCTATACTCTCACTGACCTGCGCTGTTCTCTTTTCCAGACACCATCCCTGAGTCTCCAGACTTCATGCAGGTTTAAAGGGGGTTGAAACCTCATTCATTGTTCTCACTGCTGATCTGGAGACAGCCCTGCAACTCTCTTCCTCTTCTCTCTGCCTCCAGAGTGATGATGCCCATATCAGCTATCTCACAATAACCTCTGCTGAGATTGTCGTCTGTACATTGTCTGGACCGCAGGAGGGAACGGACTGTGTTTTTGTTTTTTTTTTCAATTATTTCCACCTGCAACAACAGCTGGAGGCAAAAAGCAAAGTTTTGGTTGTGAGCACTTGTGTTGTGGAGCGGGGGCTGGGTTTGTGTGCGACATTCCATCAAAACGCTGACAATAGCTTGTGGACCAATAGATGCCCCTTCGTTGCTTGAGAAGAACCGATAGTGTTAAGGGTGGGGGATCTGCCAAGTGCAGGTGTGGCACGTTTCTGTGGCTTTCACAACTACCAACTATGGTGCATTTACTGGTTTGGTTTTGTTCATTTAGGCTGGTGTGCAGTCTGTAATTCAAACCCTGGTGTGGACCAAACAACTGCACTTGCACAGCTTGGGTTTATGTCCACAGAAAGTAAAAAAGGAGTTTAAACATGTGTGTCCTACTCTGTGTAATTTCGCATTAAAAAGTAAGAACTTAGCAGCCATACACAGCAACAAGCCCTCACTACTCTATTACAATACAAGACACCTTGTTTCTGTTCTGTCTCCTGCCATTCCACCGTTATTCATGACAGAAGTGATACATTTTTTAAATGTACTAGTTTTCCCTCTGTCATCCCTGTAGCGCTGATGATGAAAGATAACAATCACAAAAAACTGTCCAGTAAGAGTTGTCTGTCAGTCCATGTGGACACAAATGGACTGTAATTAAAACACAAGTGTACATGTATCTTTTTTCAGGTGTGAAAGTGACCTAAGGCTCTCTCTCATCCCAGTCATTGTAGTAATGCGCTTGAATAGCTTCATACCAAATGAGGCTCAATCATCAGAGAAGTCCTAATATTCTTGTACAAGTCATTTGTTTTTATAGCATTATTACACTGTTCCTCTGAATCATTTCCACTTGACCTCTGCTTCTTTTCTCTTCCCTCTTTGGTACCTCAGTTACTGTCAGCTCTGTCGCTCTAAATACTCTCCTTCCTTCCTGTATTGTCAGAAACGCAGCATTTCACAGTGGCCTTAAATATAGTCACAAACTGCTGAAAAGTGCAGTAAGTATTTTGATAGTTAGGATGTTTTTCATGTACAGTTAAATATTGAAGAATAAAATCTTTATTGATTTTCTCCTGAATGTAGCCTAATAGATTGTTAATTAAAAGAACACCATCATAAAACAGTTTAACCACTGCCATCTCAACACTGTTTTTGTGAATCCTTTTCAGATTTCTTTTGTTTTCATGTACAGTACCTTGATTTAATTTTTGAGATGTATACATTAATGTCATTTGTATTTTTTGCGTGCAATGGGATGTTAATAAGTAAATAGAGTGACAGAAAATGGGAAGTGATTGAAATGATATTGTTAGCAATTGTGAGAAACCACTCTTGTTTATTCATACTGAGGTAAAACGTGTACAGCAGAAATCATCTCAGAGTGATGTGTAGCAGCTGTCTAGGACAGGGTATTATGTATGTATGTTAAGATTTGAATACTTTTATAAGTACCAAGATCAAACCGAGATCCTTTTCAAATGTGCCTGTGTGTGTGTGTGTTTGTGTGTGTGTGTGTGTGTGTGTGTGCATCTGGATCTGCATCTGTATGTATGTTTTGTGTTTTAGACTGTAAAAAGCTTTTATTAGACATATACACAGTTTGTTCTGCGTATTGCATTTAAATTGCCCCCTGTTGTAGCTTGTATAATAAAATGGTGCTCTTAAACCTTAAATCCAATGTGTCTTGTCTTTGAAATCATTGTTCCTTTAAACTGGCAGGTCTCCAAAACTATCACTACAGAAGGACGTGCTGCACTTGCTACCTAGGGAGCCATTACAGACGGAACAAGGTTGTTCCACTTGTGTGCCTCTAAGATGGTGCACACCAGAGGGAGACTGGCATTGAGGAGAGAAAATGATAAAACAATCTTAGTATTTTGTTTTATGAGAAGAGATGGAGAGCTAGATGGTAGGAGGGGAAGCCTGTTGCTAGCCATTTCCTCTCCTCAGTGCCTTTTCTGCACTCTTACATTAGCTGTTTATATGTTGCATTACCAGGAGCTGCATTTATATAAGTTTATACTACCTACATCTTACTGTGTGACCCAGAGAAACAAAGTAAAAAAAAACAACACATTTTAATATGCCTTTGATGCTACAGATATTGCTAAACAGTCTTGTTCCTCTTTTTGGAAATTTGACTTGTGGCTTTCCTGTTTACGAAGATGTTTCCTGTGCATTCACAGCTGATGCTCATACAGAACATCAACCAAACACTACTTAATACACTGTGTGGGCTGTGTGAAGACAGAAGGTCTTGTTATGTGTCATACCTAACCTGTACTGAATCTTGGCACAAGGGAGGTAGACATAATCTCCACAAAAAGTACAGCTTGCAGGTACGATTGTTTATAGTACAATGACCAAAAGAGGGCTGAATCCGACAAATTCAAATCACCATGAACAGTTCAGATTACATTTACACCCCTAGAGGTCACTGCATTATACTGCATGAAGTAGTATGTTGAGATAGAAATAGCTGAGATAGTGCTCTACTTGTTGCAGCTGCTGTTCCTATCCCATCTTACCGAAAGAGGTGGCGCGCCATCATCCTCCACAGTGACAATGAGTCGGTACTCTTGCTGGCGCTCTCTGTCAGGAGGGGCCGGCCGTGTCACCATCTCTCCGGTCACGCGGTCCATGCGGAATGTCAGGTCCTGATTTCCAGCAGTGATGTAGTAAAACAGCATTGCGTTGGGACCGATGTCTCGGTCGGTAGCCATCACACGGAGGACTGAAGTACCACCTCCAACATTCTGCAATTTACATTATAAAAGAAGCATCATTATTGATTGCTCATGGTAGAATAAACACAAACCTGTGACCGAATATTTGTTTAAATCATAAGGACGTAAGGATAAGATGAACATCATGCACCATGTGATGTGCGAATGCGTCCCTACCTCACTTATGCTGACGTTGTAGCCCCTTTGGCTTTCAATAACAGGGGCATTGTCATTGATGTCCAGGATGTTGATGGTGAGGGAGTGGTCTGTGTGTCTGGGAGGTGAACCATTATCGATGGCACGCACCTGTAACAACATACACGTGCACTGGTGTGTACAAGTCTAACCATACATTTGGACAAAAGGCATACAATCACATAGATATATAATATATAAATATTTTGATATGATCGGATCATTCAAAACCTAAATAATGGAAATCAAATCACTATGATATAACACACAACACACAATCAGATTATTTTGCGGTGAGGTAAGATATCGAGTCAGGGTTGTGACATATATGTATAATGAGTCATATAGATCCTGTAATGTGGTGAAAGATGTCATAACTACATGTGGATTGCTGCCTGACCTTCAGTAGGTAGCGGTCTACCGACTCTCTGTCCAGGGGAGCATTGACATAAACCTCCCCATAGGTGTGATTCACTGTCTTGATCTTGAACACATCCTCCATGTTGCCTGCCACCAGAGTGAAATTGACCTGAGAGAGAGTAATGAGTCAGAATAAGACAAGGAGAAAGGTGAAGAGATAGACAGAGAGTGAAAGAACGGAAGTATTACAGTATAACAACTGCTTTGTTTCACTCAGAATCATAAAGTCGCCCATAATGTATAAATAGTTGACAGGTTGTGTTTGGCTGTGCCGGTTCTACATCTTAAATAAATCACAGCACATGCCAAAGAATCAGTAGGGAGCACAGCTAAGACCCCCATGGCGTAACAGAACCAAGAGCAAACAGACAAGAAATTCCACTGAATTCATGATTAAAAAAGAAAGTTTAAGAAATCATAACTGCCAGACAGGAGGGGGCTGGGCTAGTGGAGAGAAAAACTAGCACAAGCAGAGTAAAAACAAAAAACCAATGCTGACTACTCACTATACTCACTATGCTGATATGTCAAAATCAGTCAGTTGATGTGAAACTGAGGCAAGCTTCATTTGACCTACAGTACTGTAATCTGCTGAAGTAAACATTTATAGTACTCATATCATATAAAAAGGAACAACCAAAACAAGTCAAACCTAACTTGTAAATGTCATATTCAGTGCTTTGACGCCTGGTAAGTAATAGGTGACATTGATCGGTAATGTTTAAGTGCCATACGTACGATCTTCAAACTTTAATTGGAGTTTGTTTTTTTAATCTGTCAGAGTGAGAACGTGTTTTTCCACCTTTCTTCTTTATTCTCACCAGTCCATTTAATCCAGCATCCTTGTCCCTTCCCAGCACTACTGCCACTTTTTTCCCCATGGCTGTGTTTTCTGCGACGTTCACTGAAGTATCAGATGTGATGTCAAACTCTGGGCTGTTGTCATTCTCATCCAGAATAGTGATTGAAACCTGTCAAGAGATATGATCAAATGTAATCCGGCAATCCATAACTTGCCAGACTGATGCAATACTTACCTTTGAGATGAAGCCAATAACCAGAAAGATACCGCAGATGAATACATTTTCATGTTGCCTTCAAAAAGAACAGCAAGTCTTACCTTCTGCACTTCCAATGATGCAATGAATAAAAGAGGAATGCCATTAAGTTTTCTATAACAGAATAGACACGACACACACTGTGTTATATAGAATGTTGTACAGGAAAAGAAAGATAAATGAACACAATTCAGAATGAAGCATACCACAGTGGAGTCCTTTTTAGGTCCTCCATCATCAGCTACAACAGTCAAGGTGTACATATCTCCCCTCTCTCTGTCCAGCAGGCCTGTCACTGTGATACGGCCCTGAAAGACCACACATATCAGCATACATCTCCACATCCACAGAGATTCCATCCAAGATAGAAATCATCCCAGTGTGACCGACGAGGAGCACGGATAGAAATAGAGAAAGACTGACGTGTCATAAAAATCAACAACAAAAAAATCTCCATTTCTCATCTATCAAAGGAATCAAATGACTTCAAAGCAAACAAGCTCTTTGATCAGCTTACAGTCATGCAGCAACAAGAGTATAGTAGAGTGCTTAAATCACAGAGGAAGAGGTGTTATTGAATCACACTGTGGTTAATGGATAAAACATATTTGACAGCAGGTGGGTGTAGTCTTTGAAGTGTACAAAGAAGAGGCATGTACATTGTGCTCACATCATCAGTGACCTTTCCTCCACTTCTCCACAACTCACCGTGACGCTGTCTATCTTGAAGAGGGCCAGAGCTGCAGGCGACGTGTCAGGGTCGAAACGGTAAGTCAACTGGTTCAAGTTGTCGGCCGACTGGGCCTGCACCTGGACCACCTCGGTCCCCGTGGCGATGTTCTCACGCAGCGAAGCCTCATAACCGGCAGAGAAGAAGGCCACAGCCTCATCCAGCTCATTAAGTAACGTGACATAGACGGTGCAGAAGACTTGGTGGAAAGGTGAAGCCTGATCAGTGGCCGAGACGTTCATCAGATAGGTGGTCTTGGTCTCATAGTCCAGGTAGTCCACAGTGGTTATCAAGCCAGTGCTCACATCCACCTCAAACTTGCGGTCTGAGCCGGACACGAGGGCGTAAGCGACGGCTCCACCATCACCTGAGCAGGGAGAAGGGGGGTGGTTGGTAGGGAAAGCTTACAATAAATAAAACCTTTTAACATACATTGAAACTATAGTTACAACATGCAAACAGAAGTCCTGTTGTGTTTATTTCAGTTTCAGATCTAATGTTTTGGAAAATGCATTTCACAGTACCAAATGCGTCATATGGTTCCTAAGAAAGACATCATGGGAAGTGAATAGAGGAAGTCTGTACTGTGGAGCAGAAGTTCAGATTTAAATGCCTATTACAGTGAACACTTGTAACATAACAAGGTAAAAGACAAAGTAGGTTAAGTGATTTTATATTCTACATTGGAGTGGCACCCACTAGTGTAAATGTTGGTGACCTGCAAAACAATCGACTGCCAGCAGAGCAGAAGAGGAAAGCTTAAAGTCACAGTGAGCTGAATGTCTCTTTCTGTTTTGAACAAGGTTGAATAAAACCTGATACTGAAGGGTCGACAACAAGAACTGACTCTAACAACTGGACTCACCAGTGTCAGGATCTGTGGCACGCACCACGATCACAGAGGTGCCAATGCCAGCGGTCTCCCGAAGGCCCAGACGGTTGTATTGTTGCTGGGTAAACACTGGCACCTCGTCATTGGCATCGTCTACATATACGATCACCTGCAGGGGAAGACATATGTGCATCAACTACACATATCAACTTTAAGGAAAACAATCTTTGGGAAAAGGTCTTGGTCATTTTATCTTTTAGGCAATGAGACCAAAGACATAAATATTACAAATCCTGGCTGGATCCTCTAAGTCCACATTTCTACTGTCCATTTTTAAAAGATAGCCTGTTGTTCCTTAAAGGTATAAATCCTCATGCTCTATAATATAAAGAACAAACTAATTCTACATACAGTAAGCTGCACATTAGGCATGAATTACTGGGATGGATCTTGCATATGTTACAGCATCTTCCCCATCCTCCTACAGCTACCCTCCTCTTTCTCACCCTCACAGTGCTCCTCATGCTGCCCTCGTCACTGTTGTAGGCTTCCACCTCCAACACATGGGAGCTGCTGGTTTCCCTGTTCAGAGCCCTGAGGCCTCTTGTCACCAGCCCGGTCTGTCTGTCGATGCTGAACAGATTGTTGCTGTTCCCTGCATGCATGCATTCACAAACAGGAGCACACACACACAGACAGAAAGAGAGAGAGGGAAAGTGTCTCAGCACAGACTTGTATGTACATTTTAACAAAACATTTAATCTAGTCTTTGGGTCTTGATAATTTCATTTGCTTCCACAGCAAATTCACTTGTTTAAAGAACAATTTTTATTTCTGGTATTTTCACTATGATAAGAGCTGCCTTGTACCTACTGACTGCTTCTTGGCAAAAAAATTGGAATTGGAAACAAGCAGAATTATCATACCTGTTCATTGACAGAATTTTAACACAAAAGCTTGAATCATTAAAATTATAAAAACTGTTTCTTGGAGATTGTTTTTGTTGCCCATTTTGAAAAACTGGATTAACAGTGCTACCAAAATAAACACGTAGTGCATCTTGGGAGCCCGTTCTTTTAGTGCATTTGTTTGTGAGCAAGGAAACCATGTGCAAAGTCCATGTGGGAGGGCAATCAAAGTAGAACAGCTCTTACCAGTGATGATCCTGTACAGAACTTGACCATTTTCCCCCTGGTCTGCATCCGTAGCTTGAACCTGTACAGACAAACACAAGCAGAAAGTCTGTGTTTACAGAGGTTAACACCAAACACAACCAAATCTACAATATGTAAACAAAAACTGTCCGGCTACTAACGCGTTACACCAATGCCATCTCCCTTTACAACTGCTACCATTTGTTTCATTTTACAGTTTGACAGTGGAGCCAATATAGTATAATGTTTATTACCATAAAGTCACATGATAGTCAGTACATTTCATAGATTTTTCCTTTCTTCAATCAAAAAGATACATTGGAATTCCTCCGCATTCACCACACATCCACTGTTGCCCACTGTCTTGTTGCCACAACAACACCAACATGGCCTGGCACTAACTCTGTAATGGCAGAACCCCCCTCTCTCTCTCCCTCTCTCTCTCTCTCTCTCTCTCTCTCTCTCTCTCTCTCTCTGTCTCTGTCTCTCTCTCTCTGTGTGTCACAGGCTGATAGCTAAAAGGAGCCAAAAACCCAAACCCAGCACAGACAGCATGGCTCCACAGCATATACAGATAAATAGTGAAGCATGCTGGGCTGCTGGTGAATGGGCCATGTCATAAGACTGACTTCTGAATCCAGAGAGGCACAGAGCCGCTGGCACTGGATGAGGCGGACTTCATGTCACACCCTGCTCCTCTGTGGATGTGTCAAAACCTGTGGAGGTGCCTACAAAGTGCATATTCAATAGCAATACAGACACACACACACTCAAGACACTCGAGCACATGTACGTGCACTCGGGTACGCACAAATACAGATTCACACACTCTCACAGTCTCTCTCTCTCTCTCTCTCTTGCCCTGTGTGTCCTCCTTTGCTCTCTCTCACTCCCCCTGTGAAGAGGGGCCCAACTTCAGTCTCATTAGCTTTATAAAGAGATGTGGAGAGAAGAGGAGAAAGAGGAGGAGAGGGGAGGGGGAGACGGGAGAAAAAAAGAGGCTGGGGGGTCAGATTGGTGAGTGATGAATAGGGTATTACACAGCGGACTGCACCACTTAGGCCATAAAAGGGGTGTATAAAGTGTAAGACTACATTGCAGAGCCAGATGTTGTAAGTGTAAGCATGTGGAGTGTAAGCATTAAGAGATTATTCACTAAGCCACTGCATGGCTCAGAAAACACACTATTGCCTTTGGCTCTCTGGGATGAAAACAACAGAGAGATATTTCAATTCTAAAACTGTTACCCACATTTTACCCCCTTTTCCTCCTTGTTCCCCTCTTCCTCCCCAGCGTTTTCCCCTCTGTCTCTGGGAAAGCAGCAGTTTAAGGGGGGAAAAACAAGTGCGTGGAGCCAAGAAACAGGTCTGACCTCAGTTACTGGAATTAAGCAAGGTGCTGTTTTAAAGAGTTTCTAAAGTGTGGGTGTAAGTATACATTTTTCAAGGGTTTTATTCCAAATTACTAAATGTTCAGTCTGGAGAAGAAATGTTGATTGCTTAGCATTTAAGAGGTAAACATAATTAAATTCTTTCAAATCTTAACGTCCAAAGATTGCTAACAGTCTAACTGATGTCTCTAACAATACGTATTTTATGTCTGCTGTGGAGTCTCATTTTGGAATGAAACTCCTTAAAGGCATGTGAGAACTTGACATGTGCTTGACTAACTGCACATTGTCTAAGGGAGTATGTGTAGACTGTTGTATTATTGGGACTTATCTCGAAGCACGATTTGAATATTAGCTGAACATTTGACATCTATGAACTGTTATTGTATTCCCCATTTTTTTCTTCAACTATACAGATAATGCAGAGAATATACTGTTAAAAGAATATCTAATAAGCATTTGCTACTAAGAAACTAGAAGAACTTGTGAGTGCACAATTGGTCAAAATGTGAATAGGTTGGACAGAGTTTGCTTGAAAAGAAGCTAAGAATTGAGTTTGACTGTTTGAAAACTTGCTGAGCACTCAGATCCAGAGGAGCAACAATATGGGGGGGGGTAGAGAGGGAGAGTACCTTACAGCTAAGCTGCCAAGCTTAAGAGCAGCGTACCTAATCACAGTAGTGTGCAGTACAGTCTATAGCATGTGTGGATGAGAAAGAAAGTTTGTGTTTGAATAGTTGTGTGTGTATGTGTGTGTGCGTGTGGCATATGTGCTTGGAGGCGCTGACTAATGAACTGACTCTCTAACGAGCCATCCTGCTCCACTGGCCTTTTCACAGCTTTCCTGGCATTTGGTCTTAAAAATAATTTCACGTCCCAATGTGTTTCCCTTAAACCGATAAGCCATGCTTTGTCTCCGCTGAATTAAGGATGATGACATTTACAAATGTTACTATGCTGAAGATGGGGGCACGCAAAATGAGAGGGGGGGATAATTGGAGACCGGGGTAGAAGAGGTGGGTGCCTTGCATTTTACAAGGGGCATTTTAATAAACCCAATTTGTTTTACATTGAAGAAAACCTGTCAAGCATTGACTGTTTTGTAGTCCTTGATTTAATAGCTACATAATTGCCGCAAATGCCAAACACTCACAGCATCTGTATGTGCACGCAAGCGTCTATGTGCATGTTTGTGCATGTGTGTGTGTGTGTGTTTATCTTAATCCCTTGAGTGTATGATCTGCATACAGTGAAAATGAACCTACTCAGCTTGGTTAGACCTGGTTAGTGGGGCATGGAGCTGCTGTGGCACTTGGCTGTGCCTGACCACTCACATACATAATCTAATATTGTTTTCTCCACCCAGGGCCGAGACAACATGAACACCAGTGAACCAGGCTCCAACTTCACCTTTACCTCAAACACAGAAAATGTGACTCTGTCCAACTTGACCACCACCACCATCTCTGCCACCATCTCACAGCCTCCATCCTATTCTTCAGACAACTATGACCCAGAATACACCATCATGGTGGTACTGGGCTTATCACTGCTACTGGCAGGGTTAGCGGCCTTCCTGGCAGTATGCCGGCCATCGGAACAGGATGGGGAGTCTGAGGCGGGCTGTAGCCCAGGGGAGAGCCTAACCTGCGGAAGAAGCCGGTCCAGTGAGCCACAGCTCAAGGTGTGGAAAAGGCTGGGCTCATATCGGCGTTCATACAACCTCTCTTTCAGACGACCGCCCCATCGCAGACCGCACGAGCGCGAGAGCACACATGTGTCACGGTCTCCGGCCCGACAGACACCACAGCCAGAAGCCAGTGTGGAGCCCCACCTCACTATGCCTTGTCTATTTGACTATGTCACTGAAATCTGACTTGAGGACAGGCTGAGGCCTGACTGACTGCTCCCCAAAACAAGTGATACACTGTATATTTTACAGTTGGTGCTAATACCAAGCGTGGGTGAAGAGTACATAAAAATAATTTTCAGCATTTGCTTTAACATACTCTGAATGCTACTTGGATATGGTTTGCAACAAAACAATTGTTTAAAAATAATGCAATCAAAAAGCCATAGAAGAGTTTACACATTTGTGTGACTGATCTATTCACCCTCCATAGAAGGCAGCATTCTTGGGCAGTGATGCGCTTTTTCAGCACAGCTCTGTACTATATTCACGAGAGGTAAAAATGATTTAATCCGAAAACAACTCCATTTGATTACAATTCTCCCAGTAAGGATTTGATGCATCTTCACATTCTGCACAGGAGTAAATTGGATCTGATTTGATTGCATTCAAATTTTTCCAAGGAGTATAAAAGTAACTAAACAGATACAGCGAACAGTAACTCAACATATAAAAATCTTACAGCAAGGCACTAGTTCAAAGAATGGCTTTGGTCTTAAAAGTATTTTCCAATCACAATCAAAGTGTGGGTACAAGCATCATTTCTCTGCTTCACACTGCTTATTGTTCTGATGCAGAAAACCCCATCCACCTGGTAATTCATGAGCATTAAGACAGATACAAGGCATTATTTCATATAATACGATTTCATGCAGGTCTCAAAACATGATGGGTTACCAACAGTGACGAGACAAATGCAACCTGAGCCAAAAAGAGACCACTCTGTACCGGATTATTTGTGTTTTGTGATTATAACTTTAAGAAATAAAGTTTGACATTTAAAATTTTGCTGCTGAAACTTCAGTTTGTTACCAGATGTTTTTAGCACTGTGTGTGTGTTTTCTACCTGAAGGATGCTGGTTCCTTGGGGCACGCTCTCCAATATGCTGGTGTCATAGCTGTTTTGTAGGAAGATGGGTCTGTTGTCGTTAACATCCAGCACCTCAACAAATACAGTGGCTGTGCCTGTCCTCCGGCTGCCCGCTGGACCGTTGTCTATGTGCAGAAACAGACACATTCACCAACACATCAGCTGCAATCATTCAGGTTAATGCTAATTTTATGGTTGACAAGGACAACTCAAATAGACATGGCTGGGCTCAAAACTTGGGTCATTTTCAGCTGCTGGTGAATTAGGAAAAAAATGTGTAATTCTATTCTCCTTTACATTATCTCTGCCTCTTCTCTCCTCTCTTGTGTCTCTGGCCCCCCCAGCAGATAAGCCAGCCTGACTCAATGGTTTCCAAAACAGGAAAACCTCAGAGTTTTTGTTCTTTCTTTTAAAACAGGAACAAAGGCAGTTGAGCAATAGTCTGAAATCACCGCAGATGTGCAGGCATCGCTCTGTTTTTCATCATTGTCGCACAAAAGTACAAAGGAGCAGCTTTGAAGATCACAAACAAAACAAGCCAGAAAACAAGTCCTATTACAACAAATATAAACACACAGACTGTAAAAATGAGGATGATAAAAGACGATAAAGGTTTTGTATCATTATAAAAAGGTATCAATTTATGACACACCTATAGCTTCCACGACCAGAGTGTATGCTGCCTGGGTCTCTCTGTCTAGGCCAACCACCGTCCGAACAACCCCATCTCTGAAGCCCACGCTGAATTTACCGTCCTGATTACCACCTAAAAATACAGAGCACAATCACATTTCCAAATTAATTTACAGCATATTAGTTAAACATAAACACAGTACAGCTATGACACTAAGAGCTCACCTCATACATAAGTCACACAGAGATGGATGGATGGACAAAGGTACTGTATGTGCACATAGTTCTCATAACTGTACAACACTGTAGCCCTTAGACAACACACAAAAACAACTCCCACTGTGACCTCTGACCTGTGATGAAGTAGCTAAGCTCGGCGTTGAGGCCTGCGTCGTTGTCAGAGCAGCTGAGGCGCGCTACAATGTGGTCTCTAGGGACACTCTCCTTCAGGGAAACATTGTACACGCGAGGGTTGAAGGTAGGCGTCTCATCATTTACATCCAGAACTGACCCCCGCACACAAACACACAGACAAAAAAAGACATGAGGACACACAGATAGATGTACATGAGGACAAATAAGGCAGCAGGGTGGTGCAGTGAGTAGAAAGACTATTGTTAAATCAGAGGATTTGAAGTCTAGTAAAACTTCTGAAATTATTTCCAGCTTGGGTGTACAGCTCTCTGTGAAGACGTGAAACAGATCTCTGCGAAACAGTTCAAAATATTTTGATGCTTCTGACTCATCTGATCCATTTGAGAAACGCCAGAAAACCTTATTCAGTTTTTCCATTTCCTTTTCACAGCAGTCACACCATTTGTCTCCTTTTAGGATTTTTCTTGTCCCACCAGCAGGTGGCAACATCCTTTTCAGCAGATTCCTGAGAAGTCAGTGGTTAATTATCTGCCATAATGAAGTAACCCTTCATGTCACACAGAATCCAATCATACCGTGGCTTGGCAGTTTCATATGTAGGGTAATTTCAGAGGGAGCAAAGGGAAATAAAACCCAGTTTCTCATCATCATCAGCCACATTTTCAGACTCTCACCTGTGACAGTGAGGGTTGAAGTGGAGGTGCGAGGGAACTTCCCTGCATCATATGCAATAATTCTCAAATGGTACTGTCCAATCTGCTCACGATCCAAGACTGCCGTGGAGGTGAGAACACCAGTCGAGGTGTTCAGGTAGAAGTCGAGGCGAGGCATTCCCATCTGTAACGCCATTGTAATCAAACCGTTCTTATCCTCATCTGGGTCCTCCACCTGAACCTAGAGCAGAAAGAAGAGAAGAAATGATAAAGAGGAAGGCAGAGAAAGAACACAGGAGTTATAGACTGGGTAAAGGATGGCGGATGCTGTAAACAGTATGTTTTTTTTATTGGATAGCAATAATCATGAAGTATTGCCAGGAATATGTTTGGAAGTCTTATTAATATCAGAAAATCATTCCTGTTCCCCTAAAACAGAAAAATAAAATATTCTGAAACTTTTTCCTTTTTTAAAATGCAGTCATCATGGAATACAGTCTGATATTTTACCCTAAAAACTGAGGATCCAATGGGCTGTCCCTCTGGCACTTCAGCCACAAAGGGTAGGTTGAGGAAGGTTGGGTCATTGTCATTCAGATCCAGCAGGTTGACAAACACTGTGGTGCTCGCTGATGCATGCAGTGGAGGTGTCCCACCTAAAGAGGGCGCCAGAGGGACACATAAAGACAAAGACACAAACAAACACACACACACACACACACACACACACACACACACACACACACACCATATCTCATGGTCAAAGGAGTTTATTAGCCACAGTAAAAAGTTTCATGGTCAACATAAAACTTGAGGAATGAGGCTTAAAGAAAGAGGCTAATCGCTCAGAATCGAAAGCTCTCTGCTGAGAATGATATAAAGCTATTTAAGCTCGCTTACAGATGTTTTAGGTGTTTCACGAGACAGACAAATTTACACAGTGACAGGCAAATACTGACAACCGACCACACACATACACATTACTCACGGTCGACAGCTGAGATGATAATGGTCCTCATGAGTGCTGCGTCCCTGGGGTTGGAGCTTTCCCTGTCCAGGGTTACCCCACTGGTGCGGATCTTCCCTGTACTGCTGTTGATGGTGTAGAAGGGGTTTTCTGGACTGATACTGTACACCACTGTCCCATTTTCCCAATTGTCAGGGTCCACAGCCAACACCTGAACAAGGGAGAGACAAGAAAACCTTTCTGAACATCCTATGGCCTGAACTCTTTTAACAACTTCCCCCAACAAGAAGTGTTCCATATAGACCCTGTATAACAATCCTCAAATTAAAATGTGTGTTTTTTTTAAAGTGTATTAACAAGGAGAACTAATAGATGTGGGGACAGGAATGAGAAAAGAGGGGAGGAACGAGGAAATGAATCAGAGAAGAAAAAAGAATTGAAATAGTGATGGTAATAGTAACAAGAACGTCTGACCCACAGAGCGAGCATCTTCACACACAACCCCTTCCAACTGTTCTAACACATCCGTCAGCCAAAAGAAAAATGGTAACGTCTCTTTTCTGACACAAAGTGGCAATGGGTGATGAATGCAGGAAGCCGGGAGCCGGGCTAAAACACTGGCTGATTTTTAAAGAGCTGATAAATTATTCAGTACGCTGACTAAAAACGCTAGAAACTGGTTAATTGGTCATTAGAGGAACAAAGGTTTTGCAGGTGTTTAATTATTAAGGGGACATGGTAGGCAGGCATCTCAGAGGCCTATTGATTAGCAACTGCACAGACAAACGTAGGTGATATAAGATGTGGGGAAGTGTCTAGCCGAGGACAGTTGAACTAATCAATTCTGGCCTGAGCAGAGCACATTAAAAGATGGTGAGCAAATATATTAGCCTTGTCAATTGAACTCTAGCTCTAGTCCCACTGCAGAGTGGCAGAAAAGAGAATATTGTTGTGAAATGAGATAATAGAGGTCGCTCACTGTGTATGTATAGGTGCTGACTGTAAAAGGCTGCAGCAGTGATGGAGGGGTGCTCTGAGATTTGAGTGGGCAAATCCTTGCACTGGACACAGCAACCAAATTCATCGGCTCGCTGGACACCTCAAGGAGGACTCAGCAGGTGGCCTCTTGTCACCATGGAAACACTGGTTGGGCCAGGGCTACATTGGGGCCAATTACAGGACTGTAAGCCTGGGTGGTCCGATTTATTGAAAAATGGTCAGAGGGGCAATAGTGTCTGTCCAGTGAGCGCAGAGAGTCACATACTATACAATATGCATCGCATCGCTGGATGCACCATGAATGAACTCAACTGAGGAATAGCTACAAGGGAGCAGGAATAAGTGGAAAATGTAGCAACATTTTAGCAGTGCAACACTCGTATCTTTCATTTCTCTTTCGTTACCATTTCTCCATTCCACTCTCTTGCTCTGCAAGATGAGTTCTTGCTTCCTTTTCTGCCTAACAGCTAAATAATTTGCTATGCGTATGACTGCAGGCTACATTTTAATTAGCAATCGGACTCCCTTAATTACACTCACTGACGCCTCTTTAATTAATGGACAATCAGGGCTTAATTAACAACAACACACTGCCAAAGACACCAGCAGCACAATGGGAGAGTTTGGGCTAATATTAATGTTTACGTTGTGGTGACCTACGCAGTGATGGCAGCTTGTCCATCAATAGTGTGCATGCAGATGTATCCTTCAGCAAGTACTGTTTTTCATGTACAGTGTGACTTTAATGATCTTCCAGTGAACAACAATGCTGTATTACAAGTTACAACAACCTTCATATTTTGATCACTCCGCCCTGATTTCTAAAATCAAAATGCACCTTTTGCCTGAGCAAGCAAATTAAACCACAGACTAAAATAATGATTCAAAACAGAGAAACTGCCACTCAGGGATACTGGTGTTCTCTCCACATCACATCTGCATACAAAAACTATAGGCAAACATTTTAATAAATGCTTCAAACACCAATAATTATTATTCCAGTGTGTTCATTTGTGTTTTTCATGTTTAGTTAACCATCAGTTAGTCAACCAGTTAAAGTTTAAAGGTGCACTCACAGAGATAACGTCTGTGTTTATTGGGCTCATCTCCACTACGTTGGCATGGTATGGCTCGTCTCTCCACACAGGGGCGTTGTCATTGATGTCCAGGAGGGTGATGTTCACCTGAACAAAGAGGGAAAGAGGGGAAAGTAAAGTACATGGGAAAATACCTATCCATGATGATTATGGTTTACAGGCCAAAAAATCATAAATCAATATATACTGTGCATACAATAGATTATAATTTTACCAAAAATGATTACTGATTAAACATTAAATAGCTGTAGGTAGGATCAGAAGGATGATGGCTGCAAAGTGTTTACCGTGGCAATGCCAGTCTTCTGCTGAGGACCCACCCCTCCGTCCACAGCTCTGACTATCAGGATATACTCTGACTTCAGCTCTCGGTCCAGAAGGGCTGTGGTGGTGATCTCTCCTGAAACAAACATTGTATCAGATCAAAAATATAAAAAGTGAAGGGCAGGCACATAATATCAAAGCAGCTTCTAATGTCAGGATGAACTGAATTAAAAGTCAGAATAAAATTCATAAAAACCCCACACAACCCAGACACAATGTGCATACAATGCAGTGTGAAATGCTTAAGAAGGAAACGAAAAAAGGTATTGCAGACACAGATCTAGATAAGCACATATGCACAAGTCATTTTCAGCCCAATATGAACTGGCAGAATGAAAAAATTCAAATTTGAAATAAAAAATGGAATCAGATCAAAAAAAAATTCTGTCTCTATTCCAAGTATACTTTCAGAAAATACACACCCTTTCACATGCTCGTGCACACACACACACACACACACACACACACCTGAGCGCGAGTTGAGACGGAACTGAGAGGAGCCCTCCAGGGAGTAGATGAGCGAGGCCTGGCCAAACTCCCGCGAGGCGTCCAAATCAGTAGCATTCACAAGCAGCACAGTTGCCCCTGTGGAGGAGAGGGAGGGATGAAGGGAGTAAGAGAGAAAGAAAATTTACAACTCATCGAGGGTGAGAAAGAAGGAAAAAATGAACTGAGAGACAGAGTTATGGGGAAAATATGTGAAGTCTAGTAAAGAGGAAAGACAGACAGAGAACCAAGCTGCAGAGACAGACTCAAATGGCATTCAGAGAGCTAATTTTCTTCACCGCCCCCATCCACAGCTCAACTGATGGCATGGCAGTGAGTGGGTTTATGGATTAGTGGATTATCAGCTTGTTTGGCACAACCCATACTTGGCACAGGACTGATCAATACCCCGGCAGGCAGGGGGGATGAGAGGCTAGCCAGAGCCGCAGGGCTAGCCCTCAGCTCAGCCTTGCAGTCCAAGCCTTAGGCCCTTAGCTCAGGGCAAAGCACTTTAGCCATAGTCCCCTAAACCTCAGCCTTGGCCCAAGCCGCTCAACTATGTGCTCCTTCAAATCGGGTCCGAGACACAAAAAGCAGCCAGCGTCTGCTGGAGCTCAGAGAGAGAAAGGGGCGGTCAAACATCTCATTTCCCCTCTAGCGACTGGAAACTAATCTATTGTCTGGGATAAAAGAGTCTTCTGAATGCATGCATGAGAATGAATATAGCAGCCAGTGATTTTGCCTTGAATAGTCAATATGCAGCATTCTGGCTGAGCATTTAAAAACATTATGCAAAATCAAAACAAATAAGACAGTAGAGGCCAGAGGAAGCAAATAAAATAAAACATAAAAAAAAAAAACATACCCCCAAGAAAGTAAAGCTATTTGTTGAATATGTTAATAGTAAGGCAATTCAAGTGAGAGGTGACTGTTTGTGCTACACAAGGTGGTGGAGTGTTTCATCGTTGTGTTCGTTGTACAGACCAGAAAATGCATTCTAGCAACTAAACTGTAACCCCCCAAAATGTATAAAGCAACTCACCGGCAATAATGTTCTCTAGGATTTTGACAATGTAGGATGGCTTGCTGAACTCGGGTGGGTTGTCATTTTCATCCTGGAGGAGGTATAAACATCAACGACAGCTCAAATCAATGTGCTAAACAATGAGGAAAGCAAATGGTGCTTAAAAAAGAGGAACTGAAAAGGCTTTGAAGCTGTCATCGCACATTAGCACTGAGATTAACATATTTGAGAATTAAGTCACTGAGGGGCAAGAAATGTTTTAATAGTAAAACAGTAGTAGTAGTATCTGTTTAATTGTGTCTGTCTGATTAAACTGTAATCTCCTCTTCAAACACTGGGTTTTAGTGGTGCTGGCTTCTGTGTCTGTCATCTAATCACATACTATTTTATACCTGATATATGAAGTTATATAAAGTAAAGTTGAGGTAGCCATCCTATACATGCAGTGCAATGTGTTCATTGCTTTAGAACTGTAGGAGTGAGGAAAAAAAGAGGTGGAATAATGCAAAAGCTGAGGGAGATATTAAACAGGAGACACATCGGTGAGACAATCGTTCCAAACATTATTATTAATGGCATTACCTAAAACAAAAGGTAATCAAGACCTGTAATTTGACAGGGATGAATGACTACAACATGGAACAGCATCTTCTGTCACGTGGACTTTCCCAGAGCATTTATATTTCACAACCTCCCACTCATTGAATTAGACTCTATTTCACACTAACACATCCAGTTGTGTGGCTGTTCACAGAGAGGCTCCCCACTGTGTGAGCTGCTGAGAAATGTTAACACTTTAACAACAGTCACTGGCACCATTATCTATCTGGGCTCTGTGTTACACTGGCGCAAAGCATTGTGTGTGTGTGTGATGCTGCCAGCTACTGATAAACCCCTGCGGTGTGAGTCACGACACTGTGGAGGACAGAGAAAGAGAGAGAGACAGAGAGAGATAGAGGGAATACAGTATTGTGCACATCTATCCCTGTTGGTTTTTGCATTCCAGCATAGATTCCGTCATTCTTTTACACGATATTTCTCCCTGGTGTAGAGTGTGTATGATATTCTTACTGTCCTTGCATATACAAGAATATTCCAGCTGGATTAATCCATTGTACTCTGTCATTTCTTCTTTTATGATGAAAAGTTACATGTATAATGGATGCCTGTCAGGGGAAATGAGTTTAAGAGCCAGTAGGGGTATGAGGATAGGAGTTCTGGTTGCTCATTATATTTTTACTGCTGTATTTATGGTATCTTAGCAAAGATCAACACTCATGTTTACTATTTGAAAGTTAAAAGAAAAATACAGAAACAGACAAAAAGATTTAAAAGATAATACCTAACAAAGTCCGTTGGACAGAATAATCAGCATTCTTCTAATGCTTTAAGACTAGCGCTCCCAATGAGACTGACAGGCGGCAAAATCAGTGACACACCATAGCAATCTATGTTATTGTTAATAGTGATTGGTATAAGATAGATAACTACATTATTGTAGGACAGCAAGAAAAGCTCTATGGTACGCAAATTAATTAATTATTAAAAACATTAATAATCATATGAAACTTATTATATAACTTGCTATGAACCTCTCATCATGTGTCATACTTTTGATCAAATGAGAAATTGGACACAAGTTGTGACTACAAACAAAAATGTGTAATGCCCTAAAAAGATAGTGTAGTACAGGTGTCTCCAACCTTTTTGAGAGTGAGGGATACCTAAAGGGAGAACACTTTCTGGAGGGCTACTGTATGCGTGACAAACATCCATGTTAAACTGATGCTTTCAATTGAATAACAAGGTGCTGTATGTATTTTCACCTTTAGTAATTTTCATATACATGGTACCAGTTTGATTTGGAATGGGAATTGCAGGTGTGAAGTTGTTGATTCAACTTCGAACATGTAATAAAAGCTAACCTCAATATACTTTTTTAATGAATAAAACATATTTAAATGTTTTGACACAGTGGAACCCATTTGTACATTTCCTTGCAAGATCACAGAACATGCTCTGTGGGCATCTCATAGGATAACAGGTGCCATGTAACAGGAGTAACCAGTGCATGACGTGGTCTTTTATACATGAAAAAAGAGTAATTACACGTAACATTTACAAAAGAGGTCCAATTGAAACTAGATTACATGCAACAGAAACAGGAGGATTATCTTACTCTCTTATCTTAGGACCCAGAACCTTGTACAGAGTATCTTATTTTTTCAAGTCTCTCTGATCCACTGTGTGTGCGAGTAGACGGATGTGACTTTCTCCAGTGCCTTAAAATAAGACATTTAGCGATAAGACTGACAAAAGCAACAGAATTGGGAGCTCAGATAGCTGCACAGACTGCGATAAAAATGCAAACAGACATGGATCAAAAGGTACTCAGAATAATTCACACAGTGAGGAAATACTGAAATCCAATATGTAAGTAAAGTTGAAGACATATGAAATGATCCCCCATGAGCCGGGTTACACCTGTCACACACTGGATCAACATTTAGATAAATACAAGACAGCTTAGTCTTCATTCAGTGCACATGGTAGAACTGCTAGTTCCTCTCCCAAATTTTGCGCCAACAAATTTTTCAGTCACATGAGGGGAACTTAAATGAAAAGATTTCTGTGAAAGTTTGGAGATGCTTTTGAACGTGGGAGACTGTGAGGAATTTGTCACAGGGTGTGTCTGCCGCAGTTCCAAGAGTCATTAAATAGTTTCGAAAAAAAATACCACGCTTGAAGATGTATTTAAAAAAGTGTGAATTAGAAAGATTCTCAGCTAACAGGAAAAGAGAGACTAGAGACTATTTAAGTGCCTTTCTGGAACCAAAAACCAAACACACTGTCACATAAGGGGGGAAGACGCAAAGGTTTTTTGGCAGAAGGGCACTGACAGTGGCAATGATTGAACACAAAAACCTTATATTGAACAGCAGCTTTGATTACAGTGTTCTAGATACAAAATAGATGGACAGCAGAAAACTGCAGAAGATACCAGTGCACATCAAGAAGACTCCATTAGACAGAAATGGATCAATTTGCATCTTGTATTAGCTGCAAGTTAGCATGTCTGTTGGTTGCTTACTCATTTTTATGCTTATTACATTCTATTGATCAAAGATGCTCTAGCATTTATTCATAGCATTTTATATGAAATCATTTTTTTCTATCAGTGCACGGCTTATTTCTTACTGATTTGGAGTATAGTTAATCTCATGACTGTTTAGGATGAAATATATTACATATTAAATATTTTCTTGCACCATGTTTCTTGTTATGTACCAATATACCAAGGTAAATTTCTTGTATGTGACAACCTACTTGTCATTAAACTTAATTCTGATTCTGATCTCAACTACACTTGGTTGAGGACCACTGGCATACTGGTAATAAACTACGAACTATGTAACAAACTGTGCAGGTATAAACGTATGGCTGTACATGTGTCTATAATGCTAAAAGACTGTCCCATCGGCTGAACATAATGAATAATGATGATAAAAGAAAAAAAGGACACATGCTCTACTGGCTTTTAGATTTGGTCAGACTGGCTTGATCTCAGTGACCTCTATGAAAGAACGGGAGTTACATTGGACTGGCTGAGGTCGGACTCTGACACTGTTGTTTCTGAGAACATTTAAGGAACTCACTGATCCATGTCAGTGACATTAAGCATAAAATAACAACTGCTAGTAGATTTACATCAATATAAACAAGGACAACACTGGAATGGTTTGAACTTACAGGTCTATTCTTGTCTTATTGATCATACTGTGCAATCAATATAAACTTGATCTTTTTTTACAGTTAAAGCTAGACTTGAATTGTTGCTCTATCTACACATCAATATGTATAGCATGGCATGGCAGTAGGGACAAAATGTCATTCACCTTTTAATCTTTTCATGTGAATGAATAAACCTTGCTGGGCTGTATCTTTTGTAACATTTGAATCTGTTTTTAAACCTTCTAACTAACACACCAGATGGTATTCTTAATGAGAACACCATTTGTTATTAAGGTGCACTTTACTTTTGACCAGGAGTTTTTAACTTGTTCTCTCACAACTTGACTATGAATGCAGACTTCTAATGCTTATATTTGGATAATGTCCATAGGTTGGTGGATGACAGATGACAGAGAGAGAAAGAAGGCTAATGTACTTGCAAGGTTCTGCTTTGTGTCTGCAGACACTGACAGCTGCCACATTTTGAAGAGGCGCTGGTACTTGCACGTTTAGGTGTGGTGTGGTGTATCATGGCAGGACAGGAGTCAGGACCCAAGTTTGTGTCATTTAAAGTTTACATTTTGTTATAGATATGAGCATACTGTGTGAGTAAGAGAAGTGTTTTGCCTGGGTTGTACTTACAATAACCTCCACTGTGACTGGGACAGTGTTGTTGAGGGCTGGGTTTCCCCCATCTTTGGCCATCACTGTCAAGTAGATCATCCCATTGGGAACTTGCTCATAGTCCAGAGGCCTAGTCACGCTGATCACTGACGAAAGGAGAGGGGGAGGGGGACGGAGAGAGGTTGGGTTATGTGTTTTATTTTGTTTTGCGATGTATGTTTCTGTATTTGTCTATAGGTTAAAACATATCAGAATACTGTTAGACTTCTTCTTACTTGCAATTAGTTAAACGAGCAAATGTGTTAAAATAATGTGTGTGTTGTGGGTCAAGTAGCAAAACAGCAAACCAAAAACAAGCATAAACAGGAGTAGAGACTTTTCTATAACCCCCCTGCCCATACTGTAACTAGTACAATGCTCGAACATATTACAGATTAGGCTACAGGCTCCTAAAGTTAAGCGTACCTGCGTATCCCTCAACCATGATGATGCTGAAGTAACTGGGGAAGGCTGAGGCTGAAGTGATGGTGTATGTCAGGAAGTTGTTGGGAGGAGAATCCTCATCTGTAGCCTGTGGTTGAGCAGACAGTGGTGGGAAAAGTGGGAGACAGGTGTGCCTTTAACATATGCCTCAGCAACATTTAAAAGTCCACAGAGACAAGAAGTTTTGAGTGAGACAAAAAGACAGTGTAACAGGACAGATGCTGCAGAAGACAGTGATAATAGTTATAAGTGTATGTTTACACAGCATGGGTGTGTGTGAGTCTGTGCATATGTGTGCAGCCAGGAAGCTGTCAGTCAGTGATGGCATGTTATTGGACAGATTAAAGCTGATTCTGGCTGTTAGTGGTGCATGCGTCAATACTGGGGATGAACACCAACTGAGCCAAGACAAGCAATCAGGCAGAGGACAGATGAAACTATACTTTGCCGGGCTAATCCACAACAACATCAACAACAATGATGACACCCCCTCATTATTCTAGAGTTGGCAGTAACTTAAACATGAGTCCCCCGGCTGTGAGGAGAGTCTACTAGGTCTCACTGGCATCATTAGAGGCTGGACAGGTTGTCAAAAACACTCACTTGTATCTCTCCATAACACGCATATCTCTACTCTTTGATTTAATGCCAAAGTGTTGAGTAAGCAATACCTTTCTTCCCCCACAACTTCCTAAGCTGTGGGTTTTCTCTTCCAGACTGTCTTCCTATATCAAATTTCAACAAATAGTTTCCTATTAGATCGTTTACAACTAAAAGGTAAGAGGAGTTGGGGGCAGCAAATCAAATAGATGAGTGGCAAAAGACATAAAGGAATAAGAAGTGTAGAGAAATTAAAAAAAGGTTTGGCTGTTAGAAAGCATGAGCACTGTAGTAGGAGGGACAAGGCTCCCAGGCATTTTTTGGCCTGTCTTTGGTGAGTCTCTCAACGCATCCTCTCCTTCTATCTATTTCAGTCTTTTCCCGCTTTCCTCTTTCTCTCCATGTTTTCCAGAGTAGTGTGTGCGTTTGTGTGTGTATAGTAGGTTCCAGGGCAAATTGCTGACACACAGAATTGTGCGACTGGCTTCCCTGTTCCTCTCAGGCAGCGTATTAATATCAGCAGCGTTTAAGGTTAGCTCAGACTAATCAAACACAGTGAGCCAAGCGTTGAGCGCAGTCATCAGCTCAACTCCCACAATATAAGAGCAAGCCACACAGTGGACTGTGGCAGGGTAAGCCACTGCTGTACCCACTGCCACAAGGGACGTAATAGTCTTTTTCTCCAGGGCGCAATCAAAGGAAACGCTGAGCCATTAGTTACCATTGTGCCTGTGTACCTCTGCCTTTTGTGTGGCAGTGACTGATGGCCAACACACCCGGCCGACCTGTTCTTCTTGGATACAGTGCACACAAACACATAACTGCATGATTATAGTAACACAGAGGAAACAAGAAAGAGAAGGGGGGCAGCTAAACCAAAGGCTTTGGGGAGTAATGACTGGAAGTGTCTGTTTCAGGATGAGATCCTCTGTTGCAGGTGTAGTTTTTTATTAATGTACTGTACATGTGCATGTGTACATACTGTATTATCACAGGTATTTTTGTGTGAGTGCAAAACTTGCAATGCCTGCTTGTATCTTTTAATCTGCACCCAAATACACTTCTGACTCGCTGCTGACAATCTGCAGACATTCTACAGTCTATATTTACAATTTCACAGTATATGTATAAAAAAAAAAATTGTAGCCTAGCAATATAGTTAATGTATTGCAGCTAAGCAATTGTTGCTTAGCAACACTACAATACCATTATGAGTGTTGATTTTGGTTTAGCATATTAATATTTAAAATCAGTGGCGGTCACAGGTGTATGTTTATAGGGTGTTTTACAGCAGCTGTAAAAAGAACAGTTTTACTGTCTTGTAACAAGAGTCTACTCTTGTCCTCACACGTCTCTTCTAAAACTCCATACGTGCATGCTTTAAACACGTCTCACTCTGACTCGCGCCACTGGCTGGACAGCCTGTTGGTTCTCTCTCAGCGAGCCCGCGTATGCCTCTTTCTGGAACAGTGGCGCATTGTCGTTGACATCCAACACGTTGACACGGATCCTCCCAGTTGTCTCCTCTCCGCCGCCGTCCCTCGCAAGCACGGTCAGTGTGAAGCGCCGCATCAACTCATAGTCCAGACTGGCTTGCAGAATGACCCAGCCTGTCTCATCATCCAATGAGAACCTGCCAAAGACCAAAAAAAAGTCGAATTAGACAACATATTAAAGTGTTATGCTATAACAAGAAAAACACACAATCAAAGACATTGTAGGCATTGTACAGACATCATATCTTCTATCTATCTGTTTTTTTTTTTTTTTTTTAATCTGGTAATGAAATGTACTGAATAGTAAATGGTTTCTTAGAGCCGTAGTAAAAAGCACATTACAATGCATGACATGAGGATTGTCCAAAACTGTGTCATCCTAGTCTATCTATTTTATTTTTTTAATAAAATCTCTGTATTTAAACAAAATAGGTTTGTATGTTGTGATAGTAAAAATGTAGCATGAAAGTATATAGTTATAACAAGAAAGGGATCTTGTTACAAGTTCATTCTAGATGTTTTCTCATGTTTGCAATGATACGCTGGCATAGAAAAGAACTTTTCTAAACAAATGTAACTAATGACAAAATAAATGGAACACAAATACATAAAAATGCTGCTTAGTAAGGGTACAGAAAATCCCAAATAGTAGGAAAACACACTAATCTTGTTTGTCTGACACTGAAGATAATCAATGAATGAATGGATTATGAATGTGTGTTTTTATGTGTGTGTGATTCTTTATTTGTGGCCTGAAGAGAGCAGGCGTAAAGAAAAGCGCCAGGCATCATTGTAGCTCAGCTGTCTCTGGCGAGGCTGTGTGGCAGAAACAGTCCAATTGTTCACAAGTGTCCAAATAAATGAAAAATGTATGTGACTGTGTGTTGTGTGGACTGTTTGAGTATATGTGTGTGTGTGTATCTGTGTGGGTGTAGCTGTATCTTACTGGTCTGGCTCGTCACTGAAGTAGTAACGCACAATCCCAAACGTGCCTGCATCTCCGTCTGTGGCCTGGAAAGAAAAAACAGAGGGAAAAATAGGTTTTTGCTTTTAAATAAATGTTTACGTCCTTCTAATGAATGGATAGTTTTGTTTCCAATTTTGAGTTTGAGTTTCTCATCTGCTTTGGGTTTTGTTTTAAATTTACCTATGAAACCTTCTATCCTCTTTCAGGATTAATTTGCAAATGCATTTTCATACAGGGAAAAAAACTTTCTAAACTCTAAATAAAGTTTAATCAATATGATATGATGTGGCTGCCTTTTTCAAATGCAACTGTGAAAACTAAAGGGAGCGAAGTTCATGGTGCACTGTTACTTACCACAGGTACAATGTGCTGTGAAGTGATTCGCAATCAGTGAAACTAAATTATGATTGTGACATGTTCATTAAAGCAGAGTAATAGATAGGTTTTCCATTTCATGGTAATATTATATTATTCCTCACCATACATTTGTGCCTTTGATAAGATACAACCAAAATGCATCCATAAAATATGCTGTCAGTGACCGAGTTCTGCTCAGTTTCTTAAATTGCTCACCCTAACAGTTGTCCATGACTGTATGACTTTATGTTAAAACATGCAAGCCACGCTTCACTCAGAGGTGTTGATTGGATTAAATCTGGGAGAACTGATACATTTTCCTCATCCACATGACCCACCCTGGCCATAAAAGCAGCAACAACTGCTGTCAAGTTTTGCAGATAAAAAGGGGTGTCAAAGAAATGCGACATAAAGAGCAACACTTTCAGGAATCTTGTATTTTATGAAACGCCACATTAACACAATCTGTCTTTGTAAGCACATGCATGCGTGTGTGCACACATGCACTGATGCGTACACACAGGATGTTGTGTCTGCGCTGATGGATCGTGGCTGGAGAGGCTGTTGTAATAGAGTTTCACTTCAGTGGTTCTGCAGTGAGTTGAAGGGCCAAACTCGAACGTGTCTGCAGCCTGCTCTGTCAACCACAATGCTGGTCACTGTGATTTACTGATGCCCTGATAGCGACCCTATCATGCAGGACTGTGAGTGTGTGTAGGGCACATGCTTTTTTGCATGTGGCAGTAACTTATACATTTACAAATTTGAGAGACAGTGAGTGTGTTCATATGCGTTGAATGATATGAGTCTGATGTGAGGGTATATACATAAGCAAATAGGCCAACATGTGTGTTAGGTAATGGTGAACTGTGAATGTGGATCCATGTGTGCACATTTGAATGTGTTAGGAAATATCAGTGCCTTTTAAATTGAATGCATTTATGGTTGTGTGTGTGTGTGTGTGTGTGTGTGTGTGTGTGTTTGCCCATCTATGATGCCTCTCACAGATGGAACAACGGCTGCAGCTATCAATGTGCTTTTTCTCCTTCTTCAAAAAAATTACACCATGCTGTTTAGCTCAAGCCCGTAATTTCACAGAGAGCTTCCACCACATCGTTTTGGATGGTGAATCAATGCTTCTTTTTAATGTCCGAATGGTCCTCGCTTTGTTGTCAAGTGCACCGAAGCGCATCCTGCTGAACGAGCAGAGAGGGGGACGCTAAATACATGTGAGGTGTTTGGGACTCTAGTCAGGTTCTTATATTAACCTTTGAGTTTTCATCTGTCGTGTCTCGATGACCTCATCATTTAATGCCACTCAACTGCTTCTCCTCCTCTTTTTGCATTCCTACCCATTCCTCCCTCCTTTATCTTTCCCTTTTCTGTCTTTACCTCGCATTCCTCCCTGCACCCTGAGCTCCGCCTCCATCTCCACTGTCTCCCCTCTCCTCTACATATCTCCCTTAGCACACTCTTCCTCCTCTGCTTCCTCTCTCCCAGGTGAGTGACAGGCCCATAAGTGCCCCAATGATAGTGGTGGGGGTGTTAGCGTGACAGCTATCGTGGCGGTGACAGGAGCCGGGCTCAGCCTGGGAGCTGATACCGCCTCTGCTTCTGTGGCCGAGCCCCTCTCGCCATGACGACAGACAGACAGAGAGAGAGAAAGACGATAGCCATCACCCCCCCCATCATTCACAGACCCGCTCCCTATCTCCCACCAAACAATCACCATGACTGTAAGGCCCAGTCACTTTGCCAACTGCTTGCCAAAGACTTTCAACTTCAGACGCAGAAGGCCTGCAGCAGATGGATGGCGGAGATTGGTTTGTGCAGGGATTTGCTGTAACTTAACACCATGTGCACGGATCCTTGACACCAGGGTATTATGCATTTGCCCCTCATTGCCATGGTAGCTTAAACTTTTTTTGGTTGGGGAATTGGAGGTGATGGAAAAGTTGGTGAGGTGGGGTGCACAGGGAGGGAGTGAGTGCAGGATTTAATGAGGAAAGAAATGACATGGAAATAAAACTGGGCAAACTAATGTGCCTAATAACCTCACTGACAGTTACAACAAGCATTTTAAAGTACTGCGATGGTTCACAAGGATAAATAGTTTTTATACCAAATAAGTAATGCTGGTGGATTCATAAAACATCTCTTTTTAGGGAGCCTCCAAAATAACTGAAATTAGTTACAAAAACTTTAAGAAGTGTGAGGGATGCACATTGCCGTAAATGCTTGCCATCGACAAAGATGGTATAAAACCTTGGTGGTTAATTACCTGTTCTCTCATTGTCAAGGCGTCCAGCAGTATGTGCTGTAGATGAATACTGGGCCCAGACTGCAGAGATGAAAACCTCCCCTGTGCTAAGGAGCTGGGCACTAAGATATCAGAGTCAGCATTCTGATCAAAATCCAAACTAAATTGTTAAGGAGTTTCTGCACAAAGAGTCGGTGTGCTGCTGATTGCCAATATAAACTCTGCAAACCCTTGGGTCCTCAGGCAGTAACTACAAAAGAGAAATTAGTTCTCAGTTGACCAGTTTGGTTAAATGATGTGTTTCTTCCCTTCAGAGAGGCAAAGCCAGCAGGCAAACACAACTCTAAGTGTGTGTGTAGGTGTGTGTGTGAAGGTATTTATGTGGGTGTACCTGTGTACCAGTGTGCTCATTTGTGTGTCTGCATGCCTGTTAATGCAAAAGTGACAGTATGTGTGTGATGATTGGTGATGATAGTGTGTATGTGGGCGCATATGTTTGTGTGCATGTGAAGAGGATACACATGGGGTCTTGGGTTAAATATGCACCCCAACCATTTACAGTATAAACTTCTATTATCACACTCAATTGCTTTCAAGAGAAAGCGGAAATGAGAGATTCCACTCATGGGCGACAGAAAGACAGGGGGAAGTGTGTGTGTGTCTGTGTGTGTATAAACTAGTGTTGGGTTGGAGGGGGTACAGGAGCAGATTATCAGCCCAGCTATCTCATGGACAGCGAGGGAGGTTAAAGCTGCACAGGTTTTTCTATCTTGAGTGAGCTGGAATTTGAATTGATTGGCTCCTAAAATTGCTTTTTCTGCAGGAGCTTTGAGAGGCATGGAAAAGGAAACCAATTACTGGCTGTCAAAGCCTGCTGTCAAAATAGAGATGACCCCCAGTCCAAACATAGACAACCTCTTCTGTCTCAGTGTTGCACACCTAAACACAACCACAAAGAATAGATAAACATACATGGACATGCACACACACACACCACCACAGTGAAGATGTCCAACAGACAATCATTGTGGGGGAGACAATGATGAAGACACGGTTGTCAGGTTATCTTCCCAGGCTTTGGTCCTCAGCTCTGGTTAGTTCCACTCATGTGGACCCTTTAAAAGGCTTTGTGTCTCACTTTCTCAGTATCCATGACAAGATCATAGATCAGTCTTCACAAATGCTATACAAGTGGGATGCAGAGAACAGCTATTTTCAAATGAGCACCCCTTCATGTTAACACTTTGCATATTGTAATATATGTGTGTGTGAGACACACAAAGCAGAATCTTGGTCATACGACACATTCCCCACTGAATACCTCAGCATATTTTAGCGGTACATCATCTCAGCAAAATTATGGATTGGTAGTGTGGAAGTTTGTGGGTCCCTCTGCACTCACAGGCAACATGGGAATCAGACACAGGGTGGGATATGCATTTCCTATCATACTGCACACCACAGTTTACAGCACTCCAGTAAATCACTTCAAATCATGCCTGCTTGATAATCATCAGTAAAAAAAAAAGCACTAGCAATGAAAATAGCTTTGTGGTAGATTAAAAGATAGGCTCATATTTTTCAAGTCTGTCTTTAAATAATACCCAAATGCTTGTATGTACATTAATATAGCTATTGGTCACTTTAATTTTTCATTCTTGTCCATACTGGTCCAAAAGAGACACCTTCCCAACATGATTTCAATGTAAGAGATGGGAAACCAAACCCACAGTCCTTGTTCAGTGCAAAAATGCATGTCTAAACTTTAGCTAAAGCTAACAGGATAATAGAGGTCACTCTGAGATAATTAAATCAAGTGAGTATCTTTCAGTCTTTTTAGTACAAAATTCCCTTGTGTTTCCTCAGTGTTTTGTTGCTGAGCTCAAACTGCTGAAGCCTTATAGGTCAAATATATTATATGTCTGCTTGCAATACAACTTAAGGAATGACTGAAAGGAAGAGGTGAATGAAAGCACCCTCACTTCTCAGTAACCTACCAGGTGTCTGTTTCTATGTACAGAATCTACCATGGGACTGTGCAGAGCCAGTTTATATCTCTGATCAATACTACAGAGCAAGACTCAGAGCAAAGCAGTAACCTGGAAAAAGCACAGACGCTCTGTGGGGCTGGGGCTATTTAGGAATGTGTCCAATTAATGATCACATAACTTGAACAGCTTCTTGCTCAACACTCCTGTGACTCAGCTAATCAGTTCATTTATATATTCTCCTTAATTTTCATATCGGACACACATTGGACATGCATGTACAACTTAAGTTGTGTAAAATTATGCAACTGACTCAGAGGAGACAAGATGCAGAATGCCTCACCTACTCAAACGAGGACCAACCGCATCACTCGCCAGTCCCCCAGCTGTGACCTAGTGCACCTGCGGGGGTTGATGGGAGCTGTGTGTGTTTTTACTGCGGACACTTTAGTGTAATGGCGATGGCGAGCGTACGTTTACGACTGCTTTATTTCTCTAACACATTAACGAGCAGGTGGGGGTGCTCACAGCAACTGCTGCCTGCCGACAGGATTGAACAGCCTGTTTCTATTATCTCCTGACCACCCAGATAACAGCGAGACAGAGAGCGGGAGTGAGAGATACACTTTTTTTTTAGCAATGTATACTTATGTACAAGAGGAGTCTGATAAAGTGGAGCGGATGACTTTACAGCAAACTGTGACAGCTTGCAAGATAAATTGTACAGTTTGCATGCATACAAAGCCACTATATAATGATTCCAACCACATGTGAACCACAGGAAAAAAGCAGATGTTAGTTTTGGAATAAGAAGAAAAGAAGGGGAGAGAGATGGAGAGAGAGAAAGAGAGAGGACTGTATTGTGGGCATAAGCTGGAGACAGTTTGAGCTGCCAGTGAAAAGGCTTAATGCAGAGCTCAGTGGCTGGCAGCTTCACTTTGCCGACAGGCCTTGGTCCTCCCCCTCTCTTTCTCTCTCTCTCTCTGTCTCTGTCCTCAGTGATGAAGGAATAAGATTAGCACAAGCAGGATGAAAAGCATGATAAAAAGAGAAGAGTAGACTACAGAGACACACTGAATATATGGGGAAGGACAAAGAATGTGGATGTACATGGTGTCTATAGTTATGTCTGGAGGGACCAGGACTGAGGTCAAGAAATGACACAATCACAGACAGTGGACATGAACAAAAATGGCACATATATGATGATTTTCTGCTTATCTGTCTATAATATTATGGTAAACTGAATATATGGGTATTGAACTGCCTGTCAGACCAAAAAAAGACATATGAAGGACAATTTTTCACTATATCAAATATATTTTAATTAATTAATTAATTAATTAATTTATGGACCAAACAATTCCTCAATTCAAAAACAATCTGCAGATTTTGTTTCTAAATTTGAAATTTATTTTGATCTGCAGTCAATAATAGAGATAATAAGGCAAGAATCTATACAAAAAAAGTCAATAATACAAATAAGACAGCTGAAAACAATACAACACAATAACACAACATAAAGAATACTGCAGTCTGAAAAAGTGTAGGCTGAAGCTACAGTGTACTGTGCCAACACATTTCACAACACACACTGATAGGGAAAACAATCCTTAGTTGCAGCCCTAGTTGTTTTATCTTTAATTGTAGCACATCTGTTGGCCATTTAGTGTAAGTTGCTGAAACGTTGCACCACGGAGGTGAAGTTTATTTCTTCAGTTTTTTTTTATTTTCAGTTTTGTCTGAATTAAATGGATGAATTTAATAACAGACGACCAAACAAATAAACCTGATGGAGACCAGTCCTTTGGCTCGCATACATTCGCCAACTTCCTTTTACTCAAATTTGGAAATCTGATAGTGAACCAACTGGGAAATTTCAGACTTTTCACAACTCTCAGCTCCTGCCTGTTCGTCCTCTGCCCTGCACACCCATTCACACCCCGTCTCACAATGCCAGAACACCCATGATAAGTCCCCTTTTATTAACAGTGATGCTGTGTGAGCTACCACATGCAGGAGAGAGCCGGTCCTCACCCCTTTTATTACAATAATGAATTATAATTACTGTTGTGACTATTACCCTATAAAGGCCTGTCTAAACAGTGGCAGTAGCGAAACATCCTCCATTCTGTAATTTATAACCTTCTGCTAGAACCATTTATCATTGTGCCTTAGCCCTCAAACATACAGCATCTGCACAGAGCCCACAAAACACACAGAAGGGCATTGGTAGAACACATAGAAGACCCTAACCCAAGAAAGATGTTGCACTTGATAATATTTTATAGAAGCAAGACCAACTGTAAAAAGAAGGGAAGGTGCATATTAGACACGCATATATCCTCATTAAATATAAACATATCCTCCAGGTAGAGCCTGATGGGTAGGAAGAGCTAGAGGGAGTGTAATCCAAGCAGAAACAGACAGGGAATCATAGAGTGAATCAATGCAACACCTGAAAACCATTAGCAAACTAATGGTAAAACACAGGAAGGGGAAAAACAACAATAACTGAGGGCATACAGAAAATACAAAATGAAAGAAGGCAAATTCTCTGAAACCCAAGGAGAGAAAATCAGAGTGATTCCATTGATACGAGCAGCTGCTGGTGTCTAAAGTCTCCAGGGTAAGGACGAGACAGAAAGAGAGAGTGAGAGAGAAAGGGAGCCAGACAAAAGAGTAAATCACAATAAATATTTATAATGATAAGTAATGCTGCAGACCATAAATATTAAACAGCCACTGCCTCTGTGTGTATATGTGTGTGGTCCTATGTTAAGCACAAATGTCCACAGGGATGCAGGAGTGGGCACTGAGTAATGCATTCACTAACATTGTACATAAGCTTTGATCAGATGAGCTATGAATATTAACCCAAACAAAGCATTTCAATTATATTATCAGATTGCATGTTTGGCACTTTTTTAAAAAAACAACTGGGAACCAACGTGCATAATTTCAATTAGCATAGGTATAAAGTATTATATAAACATCATCCGGACCCCACCTTCTTTACATACAAACCACAATCACCGCATTATTGGTATACTGCACAAGAAACACTTTCATGCTGAAGAAACTGCAATGTACCAAGCTCTTGAAAATAACTACTTCACTGTGAGAGACACTATTATCAGTCTCATGGTTACTGTAATAGCAGGGGATAAAACTTAATTTGATGATCCTCTCCGCTGTGATTGGTACTAATAACATAAAGATTCAGACTGCTTTGAAAGGGTAATTTACTCATTTGTTAGAGTTTTAGTTACTTGATCTATGGATACATGGATGAGTTTTCTTCACTTAAAATGTTCTCAAATAAGCTGTATTACCATTGTGCCCAAAAATAGATTTTTTTCCTCATAATTTTTTGTAATGCAAAACCCTTTTCAGTACTGCTGAATTACTGGCCATGATGATATTGTCTCATCACTGAAAGACAATGTGGCCAATCACTTAAAAATCATGAAAGACATTCTGTGCTACGATAATTTACACATATTTGCAACCATTACAAAGGTTATTCTCCAACACTTTTTAAAGGAATTGTTGAACATTTTAAGAAACACGCTTAAATGCTTTTTTTTTCCTCTTAGGGTTAAATCAGAGGACTGATACCATTCTGTAGAGCTAGAGCCAGCAGGCAATTAGCTTAGCATAACATAAAAGTCTATGAAACAGCCTCCACGGAGTCTATTAATTTCTGAGTATGGACACCTCAAAGGGCATTTTTTGCATCTAAAGTTTTCCACAACCCATAAGTCTGCTTCCCTGGTAGCACCTGAGGGTATGACTAATACCTGGAACAATCATTACCATCCCAAAAAGTTCTAATGCAATGGAAAAGTTGTTGACTACTCCAGTAAATAGGATGAACCAGCAGCCTGAAATAGCGAGTTGAGTAGCAAATGGGATGTGGGAAGATTGCTTATACAAAGTATCAGGAAGTTCAGAGGGGGTAGGGGTTTATGCATTTTAGTCGCCATCCTGTGGTGTTCAGAGGATGAGGCACTGAAGGACGACACTCAGTGTTGTAAGATATATTTATAGGATTGTCAGATTTTGTTTTTATTTAATTTATTTCAGCACACTAACTTAGAGTGGTGAACAGACTGTTTCACTGTTCTATTTAGTAGGTGTCCTATATCAACAATTAATGGACACCCTGTAGCCAATCAGAATCGAGTATTCACCCAGATCATGATATAAGATAAGATAATCGGCTCCTGGCTATAGCTTAATGCACAGACATGAGAGTGGCATCAATCTTCTAATCTAACTCTCGGCAACAAAGCAAATGCACTTATTTCCTACAATGCCTAACTATTCCTTTAAACAAAATCGTGTGCTGGCCAGACCAACTCGAGAGATTAAGAATAAAAGAGTTGTCCTCCCTTTTGGTGCTAAAACATAATTTGGCCACCATCTGTTGCACCTCGCAGCCAAGACCACCGAGAGGCTAGTCTCAGCCTAACAATCTGGTTATACTGTAATGCCTTGAGTTGTTCCATGCACTTAGACAAGCAGGCAGTTTGAACTGCTGGAATATACTGGGTGAGACAGGTATACAGGGAAATCAGGAAAATAAAAAGGTGCCCGCCATGTGAGCAATCAAAGAGGCAGAGAGCAGTAAAGTTCAGAATAAAATGTACTTGAGTGAAGTACAAATATAACACAAGTTATGTAATAACATAACCAGTTGTTAGGGACCTCATACATTAATTTTGTCACAATTAACACTTCAATTCGATATGCTTCTCTGCAGATGGCAAGCAACATAATTTGTCCTTAACAATTGGGTGATGGACAGGTTAAGTTATTATTTTACCTGGTGCTGACTCATGGAGTGGGTTGAAAAGTGTTCTAGCACAAGGCCATATGATATCAAGGCTGGCTTAACATTTCTGTACTCTATATTTAAAATACATAACAGGTAATTTATTTGAAGAAATATGGCTTATTAAAAATGGACATCTCCTTTTTCCTCATCCCCACTTCTGCCTGAACAATAAGAGGCAGAGGAGCAGCAGTTTGATGTATTTAACTTCTTTCTGTGCTTCACTTTAGACTTTACAACTTATTTTATACAATGGGCGCAATGTCCATTCCAAAATAAATACCTCATTATTCACACAAACACAAGTGAGGCGACCGTGGCTTGTTTGATCAGACTGCAGCATATAAATAAACAGTCTCCGCTATTTTCACTGGATTACAGCCATTGTAACATATTGCCTAAATTACTAATGAACTAAAATTATGACAGACTCACATATGTAAACAAGTCTGTGCAAACACATTACTGAACACACACACAGACACACATACACAATAAATGGTAATCTTATGCAATAACAAATAGAATAAGGCCTACAATGAGCAATGACTTTGTCTGGTTTTAGCCACGTGTTGACCTTGTGGGAGGGAGACCTTTGGGGAGATTGTTGTGTATATATATGGGTATAGGGATGTGTTTGTGTGTCTATTTCTATTTCTCAGCCTCGGAGCAAAGTTTAGCAGAGTGTTGGAAACATCTGTTTAATCTGTATGTGTGTTTTGTCTCCAGTGGCATCTCAGAGGGCCACTGGGGTGTGTTTGTGTGTGTGTGTGTGTGTGTGTGTGTGTGTGTGTGTGTGTGTGTGTGTGTGTGTGTGTGTGGGCAGGTCAGAATATCGAAACCCTCATCTAACAGTGTATATATACGAGTGCTACCATCCATGCCAGTAAAGTTCTCACTGAGAGCAGTCACATCTCATTCTATTTACAGCCCATTCACTCTCTACTGCCAGCAATCAGGATTCCACGGCAGGCCGCACGCTTCAGCACGGGGCCGACATCAGCCAGACTTATCGGGTATTAGACTGCCCTGCAATCTCCATTTCATGAGCACCAGTCTATAAACACTATTGATTTTCACACTGTGCTTTTTCCACTTGTATCTAGTGGAGTGTGGGCGTTCTGTCACAGGAATGACTGATAATGAATAATAATGCAGAGTTTTAGGGAGATGGTTGGAGATTTTTCTGGTTAAAGTAGTTGCTGCCGGCTAGGTCAGCGGCTGAGAGCGAACTCTGCTGCATGGTGGTAGTCTGAGAAGATGAGGTGGAGTGGCCTCAAGGACACTTAAGCTGTGAGAAACTAAACACAGGAAAAAAGACCTGGAGGGAATAAATAACATAATTTCTGAAAATGATTCTTAAACCGTGTTCTAATTGGATTAATTTTAATGGAGGTGGTCCTGACATTATTATCGACATCTATAATATGAATCCAATATGAAAAGTTAGACGTTTTAAGATCCTCTGATAATAATAATCCAGTTGATATTTATGTAATGCAAACATTTATTTTATTTTTGCAACTAGCAAATAGGTTTCAGGGTAGAATATGAAACTTTATGTCTGAGCTGTGAACAGCAATTTGAGGGTAATCACTTGCATCCTGCCAAAATGCTTCTCTAGACCTACATACACAGCAAGCAAGTACACTACTGGACTTTCCTAAAATGACTAGATAAGCAATTTAGCTTTAATTGAAGACTTGTTGACTATGTTGTTATTAATTCAACCTTTATTACCTAAGTGGAACTCATTATCATGTGGCAGTAAATATTTAAATCTGCTTATCAGTTAATTTGCATAATTATGTTGAAACATGGTTTAACCACAGTTTGGTCACAAATTGTGCTGAACATTTAAAAGATGCCTTAGCCAATATAGGGGAGCAAATTTTTCATCTGTATGTATTTTTGTTTTTGTGTGAGGCAGCTTAGCTTGAGTCACCATAAATAACAACTCATATGGTGAAGTCTCAAGAGAGTACTGGGTCACATGGGGTACACAAACAAGCCAAGATTTCATTCCCAATAAAACAAGCCCCATAAAGGTTACTAGTACAAGTCGGGTTTTATTGTAATCTATTTGGACTCCAGTTAAATTTCTCCTCAGGGATAAATCACAAGAATCTATCTATCACATTCTCAGCCATATAGAGTGCACAGAGGTTTCCTACGATACTCACCAGGATGCGTATCAGTGAGGTACCAGGGGGGGTGTTTTCAGGAAGGCTGATGTTGTACAGCGGTTGGCTGAAGATGGGCCGGTTATCATTCTCATTGAGCAGCTCAATAAAGACACGAGCAAAACCCACGTGGTCGGACATGGACTCATTGGCATAAAGCTGAGGAGAGACACAAAGGTTTATAGTTACATTATAGATTTAAATATAGCCTTACATATTACAATACAGAAAAGAAACTGTAAAGGTTTAACATTGGTTTATTTATATAAAATATTTCACATTTTTATGTGGCATCCTAAAAATATATATAATCACAATTTGCTATTGTGCCAAAATGACTGTCGTAAAGAACTGACATGTTTGGGATTTGGAGATCTTGGATTAAGCACGGTAGTAGGGCACCCTCTGGTTCTGTAAACGACTCAGGGGTAAATTGAGGTGACGAAATACCAATTTCACTGTACAAACAAGTCTACAAGTCTGCCGTGTTGAGAAAGTGATACAGCCCCAGTTTGACTGAGCCTTGTGTCCCAACAAATAAAAACAAGTTGCAACAAACGTAATGAAGCTACATTCAGTCTTATTGCTTAGAAATCGGTCTTAGACTGGAGTTCAGTCAAGGGCATTCTCACAGAAGGACAATGTAGCTGCTTTATCTCCAACTGCTTAATGTTTGGTCATCAAAAGAAGATTGCCTTCTCTTATTCCACTTTGTATCTCTTTACAAAACCGATCTGTTGGACATTTACAATGATTGAAAATTTCTTCAGCGAGTTAAGCTCCTATATAAGCATCCTACTTCTTTAAGAATATTAGCTAGAAAGCTGTGCTTTGTGGGCGGGGGGGGACTCTGGCTATTATGTCCCTCCTCCTGAACCTGGTGTATTATTTGATTCCTTTTTCATCCATTCAGTTATTGTCTTACACTGTATGATTTTCAGCATCTCAGGGACTGGAGTCAATTCCAGCATTCACTCTCCCATTCATGTAAATGTTCAGAAGCACACTGTAAGAATACTGATAAGAAGCATAAAACTCACAGAGAAGCTGTAGCTGCGAATGTGTTCATAGTCCAGTGGCATGGCGACCCTTATTCTGATGTCGGCACGCCCCTGTACCGCCGTGGGGGAGATGGTGAAGTAATCTGAATTGTTTCCTGTCAGGAACACCTGGAACATGCTGTTCACCCCCTGCCACAGGAGGAATAAGAGTATAGAAAAACAGAGAAAAATAGGTTGTTGAGAGAGTGTGAGCGTGTGGTGATATATACTCTGTTCAGTACCACTGACGAATGTAGACGATGAAATCTACGCTATGGTATATATATCGAGTTTTTATATCAAAGGTACAGATACTGTACATAAAAATACAGAAAGATTCACCAAAACCCTGACCAAACCAACAGTAAAAGGTCACAAAATTCTAATGTTTCTTTGTCTTTGCCATTATATTGTGAAATGGTAAGGAAGAATACACTACAGACTAATACTTTTGTGTTGCTAACAGGTAAGATAACTGCATTAGGTTAATACCTGAATGACTCAATAGATTTTTCAGAACAGTTTCTACAGTTTGTTTGTGTTTTTAAACAAAAAGCAGCTGATAATAAATGTTCACAATAATAATGCTGATCATGAGGATTCACAGGGAGCATCAGCAGGGAAGCCAGCTGTATTCACTCTTATCAGTTGTCCGCAAGATGTTTCTTTTCTATCTCCTCCATCTTTCTGCAATACTTCCCCCATCATTCAATATCTTTATATACAGTAACTAGTACTATCTGTAATCTATCTGTTCTCTATACAATCAATCTGAACAGTATATGACACCTTCTATCTTTACACATTATGTAAATAGTCATTTGAGTGCAACATGGAGTAAATCTCCATATACTGCCCACAGAGCTGTGTATAGTGTGTCCGACTAGGATGATTACCCAGCCATTGAAGGAGGTTGAAACCATGTACTTTAATCATCAAAGTGTGTGTTTGTTAAATGATGTGATTCCTGATGGCAACAATGACTATGTACCTCAATAATATACTGTATGTTGTACTGTATACAAGACAATGTTAGCTTATATGAGCATGGAGTCTGATTTAGAAACACTATGTGCTGTATTGCTGGATGAGGTTAGTATTATTACCTCTACCATGCGTGTTTTGTTAAATGTGTGACTAAACATTTAACAAAACACAACACTGTAAAAACAAAATGCCTTGGCAGAGGTCTGTGCTTTCTGGGTGTCCCTCAACTAGTTTGATTAGTGGTTCTGTGAAATACGGAATAACCTCTAAAAAGAGCACCCATAAACTTCATCTTTCTCTTACATCTCTTGCTCAGATAAATCCCGAAGTGCAGAGGCATCGTGGGTAAATATAAACCAACTCAGGGTCGAAATGACATCATAGCCCTGAGAAGCCTGTGGCTGTCTTGAGCTGAGAAAACATCACTAGATCCCTCCTGTCTTGATATATAAAGCTGCAGGGCGGCCAATCATGTAGCCATTGTGGCAGACAGAGGAAGACGGGTGCGGTGGTCGATTGGCATTATGCTGGCGGTTGAAATAGCCCCCTTGTTTTTGTTTTCATCTCTGGGAGAACCATTGTGGCTGATGACTCCTATTTAAAAGACCATCCAATATGCAGGGATGTCACCTCAAACTGCCCATAAACGTAATTGCCCGTCCATTTGCTTTTGCCTTTAGAAGCCCCCAATAAAAGCACCCTGTCAGACGCGACTGCCACAAAGTTTAGTGACAAGTTCCAGCAGCAAAAGTTTTAAAGATGCTAACCGAGCAGAAGAGGATATGAAGGCAGCGACAGACACAGAGAGAGGTAACTACCACTTGTGTCATAGTCTAAGAAATGAAACGTCTGCCTATAATCCCTCACACTTGGAAAAACTGAGATTACAGCACAGGTGTAGCGGTGTGTGAATGAGTGTGTGTATCGGCACTGACATACAGGTTTAAAGGATCAAAACAGTAATACAAAACTGCAACACAAAAAATGTCTCATATATTTTCCTTCTTGGAATGGATGTATATGTGGCACTATGGCAGCAAGGTCACAATGCAAGACTGGTAGAGTGCAGGCAATTTCCATGTCTCCAGCACACAACTTGAGAACACAACTGCATTTAAATTTGTGTATGAGATCCTGCTTCTTTGTTCTTACAGATACATTTTGTTTTTTTATATGACAACAAAAAAGCAGTCAGCTATGGCTGCTAATGGACTGGTTCTGAAAAAGCGCTTTCTAATACAACATCTTTGGTGAATTTGATTAAAACCATGTCGGAATTACCATAGTGGTTCCCCCATTTGCGGTGAGCAATCTCAGTTTAGAGATACAGGAATGTTAAGCGTCTGGGGTACATGCCCCCCCCCAGACTGAGCACTGCTTTTGGTAGTGGTAAAATGTTTGGTGGTAACTTACAGAAGGACCTCTTATCACATGCCAGGAGTCTGGGCCATCACCCCACCTGTATGCAGCAAATCACTCGCGGTACTCCCCCCGCCTTGCCATTGTGACACACCATCCTCGGAATGAATAAACAGACGTGCTGCTAAATACTGTCTGCTGTTCTCTCTGTTTCGTCCTGCTCCACCAATTATTCAGACTTCTGGTTTTGCTCCATTGCAGGCTACTTTCTGCTCAACCATTTTTCCTCCTCTCTTCTCCTCTCCTCTCCTCATGCGTATGTCTGTCTCTCTTTACTCTCTACCTTTTTTCTCTATCCACTTGACTTGCAGTTATCTGTCAAATTCCACCCTGGCGGCTGCCGTGCCTGAATCAATCAGAGTTGACTAGCTTTCGGCTTATCTGCACCCTAGGTGATTGATTTTCCTCGTTAGGTATAATTTGATGCTCTATCCCATCTCTTCCAGAGCAAATTAAATTGTAGTCGAGTCCAATGTGCTGGTGTGAGCGAGTATTTGCACATGTGAGAGAGGGAGAGAGAAAGTGAGGGAGTCAGAATGGCAGAGCAAGTGTAAAGTGAAAAAGTGTTTCTGTGTGTGTGTGTGTGTGTGTGTGTGTGTGTGTGTGTGTGTGTGTGTGTGTGTGTTAGTGCCTGAGTGTGTGTGACTGTGTGTCACCACAGTAGGTTGATAGATACAGCTAATGGGAAGTGGCGGACACACTAAAGCACACTAAAGTGCTGTTGTACACTGCTGCTGACAGTCCATACACACACGCACTGCTGCCATGCAAGTGGTTTCACAGAGTGGCTGAGTGGCTTTTTGGCTGCTGCATTTATAAACAAGATAAATCTAAACCTAGAAATGAAAACACAAAATACACACCACTCACATGTAGCTGTCCTAGCTGTCTTTGTAGTTAGATCTTATCCGATCAAATCAAGAGTGAAAAATGTCTTGCAAATGAGACAGCTTTTACTAATGAATCTTTTATTGATGCCTTGTCTCACATTGAGTTTTTAAGTCTCTGAAGTACTTCCTTAATCCCTACAAATACCAGGTGGTTCATTCATAGTAATAATAGCTTCATTTGTATGAACAGTCAGGAATGTACCAATCAAGTTTAAATTTAAAATTGGGTATGTGCTGTTACCTTAGTCTGAGCCTAATCTGATTACATATTTATCCGACATACTGAAATAACATCTTCATTTCTGACTTAATCTGACACACATTCCAGCCACTTCCAATGACTGAAGGCCTTGGTTCAAACGTATTAAATTCATAAGCTTAAATAATTGATCCAATATGAACGAAAATTAACTGGACAATGTGACTCCTGAGATTGATGTGAAGTGAGAGAGAAGACATCTCACTCTGTTGGACTTGTTGGAACTACAGAATTCTCTCGCAGTTGTAAAGTGGTGATTCAGTGTGGAGGTTCTTCCCTCACAATGGACCAAGCACATACACTGCCTGCAGAAAGCACTTTAACCAGACAACAGACTAGTTTAATTTTTCGGCTGTTGTCAAGTTACTCAAGGAATTAATGTTAATTAGTGACAGCTGACATGACCTGTTGTTGGCGATGTTTATCATTTTAACCAGTGAAAGCGACTAGCAGAATGTTTTTCTACACTGTTCTTGTCACATTCACACACTCACACTACATTCACATGCATGTAGTGAAATGCTGCACTTTAGAGGCTGAATATTGTAAAGCGCAGCAGGCTGAGGTCGACAGAATCACAGAACACAGTAAAGAAAGGATTGGATTTTAATCAGCATTATTTTATCCGATTAGTATTCATTAAAATATGCCCGGATTGGTCCCAATACCAAACTTTAGGGTCGGTTTGAGACATTCCTCGAAACAATCGTCAGTTACTAAAGCAGCATGGTGTCAGTGCAAACGTATCTGTATTAGAGCCCAATGTTGAGACTGTGCCAGCCATCCGGATGTGATCCACTCACCTCGTCCTTGTCTTCGGCCTGGATGAAGAGGGGAAGGGCAAAGCCGACCTGGGCCAATTCAGTGATGCGGACACGGTACTCAGAGCTGTTGAACTTTGGGGCGTTATCATTTTTATCAATTAGCAGGATGGTGAAGGTGGTCCTCACTGTTGCGTTTGATGGACTGCGATCATCTTTCAACTCTGTGGCCTTGCAGAGAGCAACAGAGGGAAGTTGTAATCGGAGAAAAAGAGAGAGAGACACAGAGAGAGAGAGAGAGAGAGAGAGAGAGAGAGAGAGAGAGAGAGAGAAAGAGAAAGAGACATGAGATGTATTTGATTGCACTGAAAATGTCATTTTGGATGGTGGTGGTCAGAACGCAATCTCAGCCAGGTATTTACAGCTGTTCATTTATTGGATCAAAAGGTGGACAGACGGACTCAAGGCAATCATAGAAATAGGCTCAAAGTGAGGCCAAGAGAGGGCCAGCACATGTACATCCACACATACACATACATCCACACATCCACACAATGAGATTTAAGAGAAAGAAGTCCCATTGAGAAGACACAATTACACACTCTCTCCTTTTCTGGCTGCCCAAGTATCGAAGATGTGAGGCCTCTGAAATGAAAAAAATAGGTGAGAAAGATAGGAATGGGCAGTCGTGGTCTTTTATTGATGGAGGAGTGTCACAAGCAATAGGAGAAGAGGCAGGAACAACATGCTGGTCCCTGGGTAATCAAGGTAGTTTAGCCTCTCTGTCCCGACGCCACTGAATCATTTGACCTCCACCTCCACACGCTCAGCACTATCTAAGCTGCCTGAAGTTGAGAAATTAGTTGTATTACTATGGCACACCGCAATCAATAGTAGCACCACGTAAGAAAGCACAAGCAGAGAGAGGGGGAGAAAATGTAGAAGGAAAAAATCCATATCTTATAAATACATTTTTGGGCGACATTTTTTCGTTTTCAGCACTTTCACTTATTCTACTTTTCTTCTATGTAATTATTGATTTCAATTAAACAGATAGACTGAGGCTGGAATATGTAAGGCAAAATCTTTTTTGTATTAAACCTGAAAGCCATCTGTATCTCAATGGTTTCTCATATAAAAACTCATACAACCAGTTTTTTAATAATTGCAGTTATGTGCGTAAATACATGAGTGCTATTGAGCCATGCAAACGATTTGACTTGACACGCCATCAAAATCCACAATGTAACATTGCAGTTACATGGAATAAACTCTGGTCTTTGATCGCAAATCCTTCCACTTTCAGTAGCACTTGGAAATCCATTTCACGCACCCTCTCACACCCTGTGGGAGCCACTTGGTGTACAATACTGGAAGAGAGGAAATGACAACCACGAAAAAAAGTAGTAGAGTGGACAAGGTGGGAAGGCAGTGGGTGGGGTGAGAGGGCAGGACTAATATTTTTAAAAAGCAAGCGAGATAGACTTTAGGCTCAGTGCAGGGACAGAGGGATTTTAGAGACTGCACCTGCTTTAAACTGAAGAAAAAAGAAAGAGAGAAACAAAGGAGCCCTCAGCCTTGAGGACTCTAAATCCTGTTCTTTTGTCTTGTCCTCCTCTGCTCCTCCTGTCCTCCGTGGCTACTGGCGTTTCATTGAACAAGAGCCTCTGAAGGGGACACTATTATAACACCACAAATGCCTTCACTGACAAGCCCAATAAAGATACTTGGATTTGTCGGGGTCACATCTGCACAGAAGCATATTGACAAAGCATCTGCTAACATATATAGTATGGCAGGATCTTGTGTTTAGTCAGTGTTAAGTAAAGTACTGACCTTGAAATCTGTCCTAATTATAGCAGTGTGTATTTAATTCATGTATAGTACGACCAAGGGTCAAGTAGTGTATTTAGCAAGTCTTTTGAGGCTATATCAAACCCAGACACTGCATTGATTTAATACACTATCATATCAAAGCTCTCTCGATCCACCAGTGAAATAGATTTTCCATCCCTTCTTTAGGCTGCGACAGTCCCTCCACCCCCTAAACACCTCCCATTCAGCAGCTCACCTTGACAGTGAGAGTGAATCCTGCTGAGTAGAGTGGGTTTTCTCTGTCCAGCTGGCCATTCACTGTCAGGGATCCACTGATGTAGTCCAGGGCAAAAACGCTGTTGGTGTTCCCTGGACGGATAGATGGTGAGAGAGAGAGAGACAGAGACAGAGATAAGAAAGTCAGAGGGACAAATGCAACTGGCGTTGTGGATAATTCAACATAACCCCTGGGATGCAGCAAGGAGCCTCTGGAAGGGAAGGCGGTGGATGAGCTATGTGTATGTCTCTATTTCATGCAATATGGATACAGCTTTTGTCTCTCTTCCTGCCTTAGGCTGACCCACCACCTCCAACCTGTCCACAACCTGCCTCTCCTGTATCCCTCTGTTTCATCTGTCACTGTCCTTCCTTCAACTGCTTCTTTTTCTTCCCCTTCCTCTTCACTTCTTTACTGGATGTATGCTAAGGTTACCACCAATTCACTTCAAGTTGCATCGTTTATAAATTACAGTTCAACTGTAATTCACGTCAAGGATAACACTTTCGATAAGTTTTGATGAGACTACATACACATCAGCTCATGCCTTAAAGGTACCTGTGGCGTTTCTGAACACTACTAGTGGCCCAATGGTTTTATGAGTGGATCCTCGCTTTCTGTGTATTATGGTTAATTTGATGAAAAGTGAGACATTACAGAACATTTCACAACAGTATGCTGAACTGTCCCAGAGTGCTTTGCAACACAGTCCATCTAAAATGTGATCAACAGGATGAGATGACTTCATTCTAATTCACTTTCACTATTGAAAATACGGTATGCTAATTTAATTACTTTAAATAAGCTGAGCCTCTGCTGAGAAAGCAATCCCACCCCAAATTCGGAAACACAAGACACTTCTGTAAAGCTCAAGACAATACGACTGCATACAAGACTGATTGAATACTATGTGGCACACTGCACATTTCTTCTGAACCACTTCAAATTGGCTGATGAATTGAATTAACTTTGTTATAGTCTATGCACTCCTTTAAAGAGAGGCATTTCAAATTATGAACGCTGCACTGTTCTCATTAACAAGTTCAAGTGTGCCTGTGTTCTCTATTCACTTCGATTACACAGGTTAAAATATTAGACTGAGATCCACTTGAGTCCTCCTTTCATATTTTCTTATTCCCTTTCTTCCTTTCCAAATTACAGTACTTTGCGTTAACTTTCTCACCTCTTACACTCTCAGTCTCGCTCTCTCTCAGGCATCTTGCAGTTGTAGCTGTTGGCTGCTAATTACACCCAGCAGATGGAGACAACAAACGAAAATACACCCAATTTCCCTCACCTCTCCACTGTTAATATTCCCTTTCTCCCCCCTGTACTGCCACTGTCACCCATCGACCCACCATACACATTCCCTCGGGTCAAGTCAGATGAATCTTTCATTCAAAAATGTTCCTTACAATTTCATTGTGATTCTTTGTGCCTGCCACATGTGTCAGACCCGAGGAAGCCCCTGTGCAATCTTTAGATAGTAACAGTTCATACATGTGAATGTTATCAGAGTGATCTGTTCAGTGGAAGGCAAACATTGGAGCAGACAGAGCTATATGAGAGTGCCCAGTGAAGTCCACCTGGACCGAATTCACTTATGCCTTGTTAATACAAACCACTCTTACCAGCTGACAACACAGCAACTCCTCTGTGCTGCCGCACACTGTATGCTTAACAGGGCAATCTCTGGCAATCATTCCCTGTCTACATAAAAGTACATACATATGTGAATATATATCCACCACAAATACCAGGTTATCAAGTTGAAAGCAGTGGCTGAATCCCTAACAAGAGACAGGGAGTTTTAATAGAAAACTTAAAATATGTGAAAAAATTCCTGGAATACATAAAGAAAACTGTATAATAATAGAATACTGAGATAATGTATGCTGTTGTCCAGAGTAGAAGCAGTAGAATCAAATGTTTGAAATTCATCATTAGGAAACAGTTCTATTGTTGGTATTGCCATTACTCATATTTGTTTGTCAATGTGCAAAACAAAGCTGTTCCCTTTTGTCGCTTTGGTGTTTTGTTTTTAACTTTGACCATTGATGCTTGTTGTTTACCTGAAACACACATATGATCATAATACCATTAATAATTTTACACAGTAGTTTTAAAAAGGAATTCTATAAATGCAGGTAACGCCAATAATTACAGAACTGTCTGACAAAATGACATAAACCTAATTTTTCTTCTAAGCGGAAAGAATTAACTACAGTGACAGCAAAACGAAAAATCTATCTGTTCTGGGCTCCTGTTGAAACATGTTGGACTCTGGTGACCTGTGGCATCTGTAGATATAAAGGGCTCTTTCTAAGGTAACAAAAAAATAACAGTTCTTATTTCCAGGTGATTATGCACTAATGAAAACATAGTTATGCATATTATATTACATTTCTGTCAATAGATCCTTCCTTAATGTTACACACTGGACCTTTGACGTGTAAAAACCAAATTCAACATGCCCCCAAAAAGCAAGTTCTCTGAATTCACATGTATTTTCACATTACTTTTTTTAGTAGGGCACTCTGTGAACCTTGAGCTGCACTTTGAGGGATTAAGAATCACTCGCTTTCAGATAGTTTATAGTAATAGCTGAAGTCTAGACTCCAGAGAAGCATGGTCAGATGGTAAGTCTACAGTGCACAACGGCTAGGGTCAACAGATTAACCCATGCCTGTGTTCCCCACTCCCTGCTCGCTGCTCTATTATTGCCCTGTACCTAGCCTGGAATGGAGAGGAGGGAAGCTACAGAACAAAGCGCACAGAGGGGACGTAGAAGAGAGGAGGGAGGCCAGCCGAGAGAGCAGAGCCCTTGGGTAATTAGCCTGGATTGAGGCCAAAAGGTTTAGAAAGGGAGGGAGGTAGAAGGGACAAAAACTACTGCTGATTATATCCATCTTGCATCATCTATTTAACTACTTCATTACTGAAGTTCTAAACATGATAAAACCAACAATTAGTAAGGACGACATTGTTCGACTGTGCCTTTCAAAATCATTACAAGTCATCATCAAATTTCTAATCAATTTCATTTTCTGATTATAAACCTAAGCACAAAAAGGACTTGGTTTGAGATCAAAGATTATAGTTTGGGTTAAAATGACTACTTTGTTGAGTTTAAGGGACTTTTATGGTTACAATAATAAATGACTGGTTAAGTTTAGGGAAAGACTGCAGTCATTTGTTGACTTTGTGGCTCTATTCCTCTGGCCGCCTCTTGCTTTTTCCCTTGAACGTGAACATATGTTCTTTTTGGCCATTTGCTGAAACCACTGTCTTCTTCTTTTGTGGGAGGACAGTCTCACAATTTGAGTAACAGGAACACCCCCAGAAACAGGAAGATAATGAAACAGAGGATCAATAAGATTGAATGTTCCCTTGCAAAAATATGTAACGTATGTAATGCAATAATCCTGCCTGGGCCAAGTTGCTTATCAGTTTGTCAGTGTAAGACTAAACTTGGAAAAAAGAAATCATTTTGTGTCATACACCAATGAAAATAAGCTGACACAACATTAATTGCAACATTTCTTTTTTTGCCTGGATGGGAGGTGCAGGCATGATGCTGATAAGGATTGGTGGTAGTGGGGGGTAATGTGCATCAGGGACTTAGACCCCACTCAGTGTGGGCATCATGACTCTAAATTGGTTTGTCAGCTTCAGTGGCCTGACTAGCATGCCAATCTACTCTGACAGCCGCTCCTTACCCGGACGACTGGGCACTCACCTGGCCAACCAACGAGTGGCGTTTATGCACAAACACATACGCACACCTGCAAAAGTACACAAGTGGTGTACTGTACTGTAATGTACATGTGCACAGTAGCAGCAGACTGTTGGTTCTACTCTCTGTATGCGTCCGGTAAAGAGGCTTTGACTCACTGCTTCAGGTTCCACAGAATGGCCTTCGAGCTTGACCAGAGAGACAGACTGAAATTACACAGAGTGACTCACAGGTCTCACTGAGAGGAAAATATAATCATATTCTAATTGCTGATAGAAAGTGTTCTCCAGTGATCTGCCAGGACACTGTGATTAGACCCCCAGGGGGTGAAAATTGCTGCACACAGATACACACACGCTCAAAATTCAGCACAAATTAAGGCACACTTCTTATTCGCATTTCATATTCATATTTAGTGGCAGTGTTTATGTGTTTCATGTGTGTGTTAATGTGCAGGTATTTTAGCTCTGAATTCTTAAGTAGATAGAGTGTTTGTGAGAGAAAGTGTGTGTATCTGTGTGTGTGTGTGTGTGTGTGTGTGTGTGTGTGTGTGTGTGTGTGTGTGTAAGAGAGTGCATGTGGTGCTAACTGGCAGAGTTTGATTCTATGATGTGAGACTCCGGGGGATTAGCCATGCTCTCACATTACCAACAGTACTGGACTGGAAAATGAGAAACCATGCCATGATTTTGTCTAGTGTGGAGCACACACTCAAATGCACTCACACACACACACACACACACACACACACACACACACACACACACACACCTAAATAAATGCCCACAAGCATGCACACACACACAAACTCAGAGCCATTATTTCCGTGCTGCAAATTTAGCATGTGCGCAATAGCTTCAATAGCTAGTACTACAATTACAAGATAAAAGTAATCCAAATAATTTGCCATTTTGAATAATCTCAGCATTACCAAAGCATAAAGAAAAACAAGGGTGCGGATTTCATATTATCTATTGACAAACACATTTAAATTCTTGTGTCATGAACAATGAAGTGAAGGCTAATTTACTGAGAACAGTTTTCTCATTGAAATTCTCTCCTCCACTTACAAAGAGTAAAAGGATGAGTGCAGAGACAGAGAGGGAAAAATAGGCAGGCTTGAAATGGGAGAGTGTATTGAGTCGCAAAAGTGGAAAACATACATGTGTAGTTATTATGTGGGGATCGCCCAAGAGAACAGAAGATATAAGGCACTTGATCTGATGAGTTCAATCGGACGTGCGACAAGTGGATGACAATGACTTTCTCAGAGCAATGAGCTTTTGAGGACAGCCAAAGCAGGAGTTCTCCAAGTGTAATCGCCATGACTAAGCCAGTGACAACTGTTTTCTCTAGTTTGTGACAACACCATGGGGGCGCTGGAACATTCTAGTAATGTGATATGGCATGCAGCCAGTGCTCAGAGTCTTGGGGCTAAGATTTTGTGTACTTTGCTAAATGTACACAAATTAGTGTCACTTTTAAGGATTACGCCTACAGGCAAATCATGTTGATGATGAGGTTTTAGTTATTGTCTTCAAACTACACTCACTTCTAAATCTAAATGAACAGCTTCTCACATACACTGACTTGCTTGTGCACGTGCTCATGTGTGCATCAGAGACACACACCCCTCAGTGTGTGACACTACCGGTGCATATGTATGTGTTTTTCTGTGCGTGATGTGGAGTGATAATGGCCCTGTGGGTGTCTTGCCATTGGCAGACAAGCTGCATTTCATGAATACTCAATGAACTAGTTTCATCTAAAGTTTTTCTTCAAAATAGGTTCAAGGACAAATATTCTAAGACAATACATGGCAGATGAAAGCAAGTTCCTTTTTTGCCCAGGTATCACGTTCTGTATGATTCGCATAGCTGGTTAGATACGCTTCCACTGTCATTGAAGTCCCAATGCCTCGGCTTTGACTAGCAGCTCCTCCTGCTGCAACTAGAGGAGTTCTGTTAATCAGGCTCCCATTTCGCTTAAGCTTGCAACAAAATGATGTCTGCTTTTTTAAATACAGTGTCACTGCAAGGAACAGTGCTATATTGTGCACAGCAAGTCAATTTTTTCCAATGGAGACTGTGGCCATAATGGCACCCACTGCTCAGATTTTAGTAAGTAATGACACTTTACTTCAAATACACTCTTCCTCAAAAATAGGCTGGTGTTACGATGTCAATAGTTTTAGTGGAAGTATGGAAGAAGTGAACTTTTTGCGTCTCTGAATTTCTGGAATGATATAACTCTGATATATTCGATACCACTAGGACTAGAGTAAAAAACCTTGAGCATGACGGTAAATGTCAGAGGATGGGAACACCATTTAGAAAATGTGTTGCAATCGTTGGAAGACAGGTAATGCTTTACTCAATGCTCTTCATACCCACATGCTAGTTACATGTGGTGTGGAAAAGGGGTGCAGGAGGTTCACGCTATCCCACCCTCCATCCAAGAACTCTACCAATGAACCAGTACCCGTTCTGTGACTAGGACATGATACAATAACCGCTTCCCACCAGCCAACAATGCCAATTGTGTTTAAAAGAACACCAGTCCAACCAACTGCAACTGAACATGGATCTCTGCAATGATGGGCAAAGATTTTAAGGGTAATGTTTTAGGCCATACAGATGGAACTTACTGTAATGTCGAAGCTCTTCTCTCTGAGTAATGGTCCACTTATTACGGTACTTACTTAGAACAAATTGTACTACACATTCCTGAGTGCTTCCTCTGTTGAATTCGGTTCAGTGCCACAGTAGAAGCTAAACTGATTCTCAACCTAGTCACAGACAAAAGTATCGATCCACAGTCTTCAGGTCTCATGGAAAATAATCAAACTCAGTGCTATTGATTGCTGGCTTTGATCTGTCAGCTCAAGGTGTCCCATTTTCTCTTTTCAGAGTATTGTGCTGGCAGTGTAGTCTTATCTCTTCACTTCGTGTGTGTGTGTGTGTGTGTGTGTGTGTGTGTGTGTGTGTGTGTAAGTGCATATGTGTGAGAAATTGTGTCTGTGTTTCTAAGAGCAGACTACAGTACTTGGGATTTACCCTCCTATCTGATATTTTTTTGCAGTTTGCTAGACGATACAAAATCTGTTTCTGCACACTCTGTACAAAACAACAGCTGGCTAGAAGACAGCAGCAGAGGAAATTGGGTTTGACATCTGGAAATGTGCTTGTTCAGAAGCAGATAGCTTAGTATAACATTTCTCAAAGCCAGAAGCATCCCTTTTATCCTGTATAAATGAAAATAAAGGAGAACCACTAACACCAATAGATAAGCTGAAATATATATGTTAGGGATGTAATGTTGCTAAAAACATTTGCTTTGAGAGGACAACAACCAACATATGAGATCAAGGGCAGAACAGAGGATTCTGACTGAACCTTGAAGAATGTCCTCTAATCTTTTCTTATTCTTTCTAACATTTAAACCCTAACGTCTGTAATTTTGAAACAGGTAATCTGAATTTCTAGTATTAATTGTTAACTGCACGCAACTGAGAGACACAGGAATGAAGAAACCTTTATCAGTTCAGAAGGAATTGAATTAATGAAGAGAAGACAGAAGTAATTAAATGAGGAAACCTACTGTACGAGACCTATATCATAGCCCAGTGAGGTCTGGGCTTGATGGTGAACATAACTGCTAGGCTCTGCATGAGTCGACTATACTTGGGATTGTGCTGAGATCAGTGTCCCGCAGACTATCTGTCTTTTCTAAGAGATTACATAGCAACAGGCTACAGAGAGCCTCAGAGCATCTAATTGAAAACTCAGAGAAATCCCAGCGTCGCGGCAGTCACAATAAGCGCTCCCCATAGAATAACAGGTATTAGCCCTGTCCATATTACAGCATGCCTGCTGATACGAGTTAGGGAATATGGAATCAGAGCATCGGGGTGTAGCAGTACTGAAGGATAGAGATACGTGTGGAAAAGCAGACGAGGGGAAATAATCGCCTTTACTACTTATCAGTCTGCCCAGGCGGGAAATGGTGTGGCCATGGTCTGACCTGGATGCTAGAAAAAGGGTGGAAGACGAGGACAGTCGTCTCCGCAGACCCAGTGCACCGGGCTCGCCTGTCTCATTCCTTTGGCAGGGGCAGACGGTGTTCACATGTTGCCTCAGACAAAGGCCATACAAGTCAGTAGATGCCTGTGGCTACGCAGTGTCAGTGCAATATGTGGTCTTACTCTGCAGCCTCTGACAAACTTCAGGATAGTGTAAGATTTTTTTAGTAAATAGAAAAATTGAGTTATCATCTATATCAATTTAGACAATTATTCTGCTTGGGTTGCTGCAAATTAAAATCCAATGCGGTCAGGCAAGAGAATGTGAGAGCTAGCAGTTGGCTGGCATTGTGACAATTTCTTTGCTGCAGTTTCCCAAACAGGGAGACGATGCAAAGAGAGAGGAAGAATCGTCCAAAAGAAAAAGAAAATGGTAGAGATGGAAAAGGGCTTAAGATGGGATTAGTTGTGCTTGTGTGTGACAAGAGATAGAAACAAGCACACCCTGATAAACAACAGGCTGATATGAAAGGCTTGGGGGATGTCCTTTCATTCTGTGAGACGCTAGGCTGATTTTTATTCTGCTTGTTCTTACACTATCATTACAGCACAGTGGAGAGGCTGCACAAACTTTACATGAGGGCTTAACTCTTATCCTAACGGATAGCAACACTCTTGGACAAGACCTGTTGGCCTCTAACGCTCCGTAATAGGAAACTCAGATAGACAAGCTCTTTTCAGAGAGGTAAAGTTTATGTCCATTGTGCTAAATATTTTCTTTTCTAATTATTTTCATATTTCGTAGGAACCTTATTATGTTTTAATCTCCCTTTTTCCTTTCTTCCACTGTCCCTCTGTGTCTATGGATAAAGGAGGGGTTGGCCATGTATGCATGCATGCATGAGCAGTGTGTATTGTGTGGACGTTGTGCCAGAGTCAACCTGGGCTTTAGAGTGTCTGTCCCTAAGGTCGTTGGTATCAGTGAGACTACGACTGAGGATGTCTGTGCTCCTGCCTTGGTCGTCCTCGGGGTGGGTTTGAGTGGATAATGGTTGACGATTTGGGATTGTTTGTTGCTAGAGTTGTTGAAGGTCTAATGCATTGTACATGTGAATAAAAGCTCATTGCTGAAATTGGTTTTGTCAGAAAAACCACTTGACGTCTTTCCAATATTTGTTTACCTTTTGTAAAAATGTATCCCTTAACTTCACACCTGCTCTAACCTTTGTGTCAGTCAAAACAATAGAAACAAAGTCTGTATCAAATGATTTACATATATTTTTATTATTATTATTTATTTTCATGAATATTGATTTGTTTTGTCTGAACACTGTAGGAACTAACCCTAACCCTTGTTCCTTATGTCCCTGTGTTATGCAGGGACGTATTTAGTTACAGGAATTTCCTCAAAGAAGACATGTGAAGCAGAAAACATTTTGTTTTTGTGCAGTCAGCAAGTTAGACTGTCACTCCCTCCAGGAACGTGACTGTGCCACATAGTGTGGGAAATTTAATCCCACTTATCCCACTGATGACAATTATTATTTTTTCTAAAACATTCACTAGTTTGACATATCTCTACAAAATGCATATTATTATTCTGGTCACTAAATATTATTGTTTACAGTTTTTTAACCCTCAGGTGAGCAAGTAAGTTTATTTCAGACAAAAACATGTAACAACTGGGGTCAAAACTGACAACATGCTGGTGTAAGACTACAACTGTTACAGGAATATGTCATTTAATATTCCTAACAGTGCTGTGAGTCCTAGCAACCAGTGAAACAAGACTGAACAAGCAGATATTTGATTCCCTGATGAGCACACGGTTGCTACTCAGAAGAGATACCTGAACACCTGGTGAATTCTTCCCTGAATTTCCTAATGGGCCAATTACCAGCATGAGCCAAGAACAAATGTATTTTTTTAAAACAGAACTTTAATGGCCACTTAGATAACTCAGAGCAACTGTAAAAAAAATTCCCTTGATAGAAAATTGCCAGTGGCCAAATGAGACTGACTCAGTCCCATTTTTATACCACGGAAAATGTGAAGTTCTTTAAGGTGAGGGTTTCAGATCACGGGAAGCCCATTTGGATTCTATCACGTATCAAATATTTGGTTGAACATTAATAGTACCAGGAGAGAGCTAGGCATTAGTGATTATTGCCAGAGCACCTCCATAACTTTTGTCCGATCAATAATGATTTGTCAGTGAGTCTGTACAGCTTTCTCAAATAAAAAAGGCTTAGAAATTACAAACTCATTAATCACACAAATCTCTCAGACCCATGATTTAATTTCAGTCCAGCATGCCTCTCAGCAGTCTAAGGCATACTAACATGATTACTGGTGGATTAGAACAGAGGAAACTATTATATGGTATCCTGTTTGTTAAAATGGTTTTGCAAACACATCACATGGATAATGCTGTTTTTAAGATGGTCTTTGATAATTTTACTGTAAATCGAAATTGAGACTAGCAGGGGTCTACATCATTAAGTAGTAAATGTGCATTTGGATGTCACAGTTTAACATTAAAAAAAAAGTTATTATAAGGTGCAATTATGGCAGCATCTACAACAATGAATATTAGGTCATTAAATCAATATCACCTCTCCAATGTGTGTTTGTTCATGTTTAATGAGTAACCAGCAGGTTAGAGGTCCAATAAGGGCTACATCATACCCTGTGGACAAGGGATTTACCATCAAAACCCTACTCTCCACCTCCACGCACAAATCTCCACTATCATAACAAACAATAATAACTGCAACATTGGTGGCAGAGTGCTGCTGTGATGCTATCTCTTACACACATCAAATCCCAGATTCGCCCTCTGATTGGAGGAGGGAGAGGAAATCCTCATCTTGAGTCCCACAATCATTAGCATAAATCACAGCTGCAATTAAAACCTCGTTTATCTTAATTACTGAACTAATGAGACGAGTCCCGCAGGAGCGAGACGCACTCTCTGAGGACACTCGGGGCGAGGAGTGAGGAGGAAGGCAAGGGAGGTGTTGTGCGGAGTCACACTTAAGACTGCAAACAAGCACGCCCTCACACTAATGTGACTGCAGCAGGGTAAATGAGTCTGGATAGACTTAGATATGTGAGAAAGTACACATGTACAAGCACACAAACATACACACATGAAAAAAACATGCATACATGCTTATAGGATGTATCATCTGACAACCTTACCCTCCAACCTTTATCTCCTGGCACTGCATCACCCTTCAACTTCCATTATCTATCAAACTTATAATGATTTTATCAAGCCTACAGGCTCCATCTCCATAAGGGCTTAGTGCGGTGCTATAACTCTTGATTTTGCAACGACTGGGAATACATCGCACCACCTAATTAATGTCTTTTTAATGCTCTTCTCCTCTAGAGCTTAACTCAGCCCTTCAACTTTGCAACAAACACAACACACACAACAATATAACATGTCGCAGCAGACGGTAAGTAAGACTGAGTAGGTGTGTGCACTGAATGGGAGCAGAGTGTTTATGGTGAGCTCCATAGAGAAGTGGGCTGGGCTTTGGACTGTGCACACGCATTAAAGCATGGACACAAATAATACATGACTGCACACATGCTCACATACATGCACACACACACAGGGTCAAATTCCTTCATTCAGCTGTGAGGTCAGGCGGTGACTCAGCAGATGGCAGAACAAAGAATATCTTCATCACCCAAAATTCCCATGGTGCGCCAGGCTTATCAAGCAGGGCCAGCCCTTATCAGCCAGCTGGCAATACTGGAGGCACCAATGTCCTTCCATCCTGACCATTCTGGGCTCGGCAGGGGGCATGCAGAGTTTAAAGGATACGGTCCACACGTGGCTGTAATCCTCCCAACTGGTGTTTATTTTCACCACACAGATCAATGTTTCAGACCTGAAGGATCTTAGAGGGATTGTTCGTCCTTCAGGATTGAAACACTGATTGTGGTGAAAATAAACACCTTACGGGGGTATTAAAGCAGCATTACATCAGTGCATGAACCGCCGAGTCAAAAGTGTTGTTGTGTGTTTTATCTTAATAGGAATATGGAGTTTACTAGGAGCGGTAAGAAAAAAAGAGGGCTGCATCTTAAAGAAACTCTTACAAAAGCCATTTCCTGATCATTTTTTGACAAGAACAAACACAATACATTTGCATCAAATAAGTAATATTAATTACTAGTATAATATCAGGGGAACCAGAGGTACAATTAAATTATTTCCCAATCATTGACGTTTATATAAGTTATTTGAAAGTCAAGTTAATGACAAAAAGAATTTGAGTTAGCCATAAAGATAAAATATTGTCACCACAAAATGAAAGAAGGACTATTATTTACTTTGCATCGATTTCACCTCCTGTCCATTGTGTGCCCAATTAACACCAAAAGGAACCAGATGGTGCCACATAGATGCTACAGCAGGAGTAATGTAGAAGATTGTTATTGTGATATTACTGAGCTGTGTTAATTGAATTATGCTTACTCCATTACAAACTTACAGTGATTCAGATAACCTGATTAAGGTATTGAATTAATCTAGTTCCAGAGTGTCCTTTTACATTGTTAGTCCATTGCTCTCTATTTTGCTCTTCCCACTGTAGCTTTACTCACTTCAGCGTGGCCACATTCATCACTCAGGTAAGTTCAGCACACGCTCCACAAAAGGTTTCACAGGATTACAAATCAGGTTGTAAACAGTGACCACTGTCAGTGCGATGGGGTGGAAGGTTTTCAGTTTGAATTCCCTGACCTGGTAATGAGGAACGATCTCCTTGTAATACTGAAGTGCCATTAAGCAAACCTGAAGCAAACAGTGTGGTACTGTGTAACGCAAGGTATAACATGGACATCGCATAAAAATAGTTCCTCCTCCGACACTCCACCACCACTCCAAAACATAATTTCTGTCGTTAAAAGTTTATGTTAAATTGATTTCTTCATCCTGCAAACCTACCAAAGGGAATTGGAATAATTTCTGTATTTCCATGCCATTCCATAGATAAGACTAAATAACAAGATACCTGTCTAATAGTGACAATCCTAGATATGGACCAACACCAAACTCTAACGTAGAGCTCCTCGCCCCAAGGTAAGTCTGTCCACCAAGTTTCATGAAAATCTGTTCATGAGTTTTTCAGATATCCTCCTGGCAGACAGACAGACAAAGTAACTGGCAGGCACAAACATCACATCCTTGGCATTGGTAAGAAAACTCAGTTCAGGAGTATTAAAGCAGGATCACTGCTATATCCTTATCAGCACCATGCAAACTGTAGCTTCCTCTCATCTTCTTTTAAGTGAAACTCTCAAGTATAGTAACACCAACACAAGTTAGGGATTTTAGAAGAAGGCCCAATATGGCGCTCATTAGCACTAAGACCTCCGTCTCTGCGTATTTTGACCCAACAGCTTGTGTGGCATATCTAATAAAACAATCATAACAACACAAATAAGCAAACAGAAAGCAAAAGAAAATCATAATATCATCCTCTTCTGCCGAAGGTAAAATTTGTCACTCTGGCAAACATTATCCTGTTTTGATGGCACGAGCCAACTTGTGAATGATAACACTAAATGAAAGCTGACTTCCGCACAACTGCACCGAACAGTGATTAATAACTGCTCACGGGCAAGCCTATTCTCCAATTTTGAGGCTCTGCTCTCTGCTGTTATTGACTGTTGTGCTTGATGAGACTTGTCTATTATTGCTGTGGGATTATGATAAGAAGTGATCGATTCCCCTCTCTGTGCTGTGGATGTCAGATTGATTATGTGACTCAGACCTGAGATGATGGTGTAGCCGATGCCTCTCGGTCGGCCAAGATCCTGGTCAATGGCCGTTATCTTCCGCACTTCGTATCCCTGCAGAGACACACACAAAACACAGAGAATAAGCTGCAAATAATGTTTCAGTCGTATTTCTGTGCATTTTCATTTTCAGTAGCTTCCCTTTTAATCTGACCTGTTACCAATGACAAGTAACCTAATGCCCTCTGATATATGCACAAAATTATGTGAGCAGCTTTTATCATATTGTTAAAAAAAATGTTGGCCTTTGAGATGTCAATGAATGAAGTGAAGTCTGTAACATGAGCCTCAACTTGAGACACAACATTTCTTATTCTTATTCATTTCTTAGTCTTATTATTATTATATTATTAGCATTTAATTGGGGTTTCATTGTTTCAAAACTCTCCGGTAGCACCAATGAGTCCGCAACCTGACAAAACCACAGTATGACAGTTGAAAAAAAAAAAAACAGAAAAAGAAAGAGAAGGAAAGCCGTTTGAAAAGTCTTTGATCCACTGAGCTTTCTCAGCCTTCGTGCCTCAATCAGACACGGTGGTGATACTTAAAAAACCCCTGTGCTGCAGTGAGAGATGGAGAGACCCTCCCTACTTCCCAATTTCCTTCCTTCTCTCCTCCTCACACCCTCCTTCATTCCAACCCCCATCCCCCCCTTAGCTTTCCCACTCACACCCAAGCAAGCTGCCTCACATTGATCCTGCAAATTGTGTCTAAGGCGTGTTTATGCTCCATTTCTGCCAAAGCATCTCCTGTCATTGACCAATTACAGCAGAATCAATTACAAGCCTTTTAGAGAGACTGATTCACACCAATTGCTAGCTGAGAGGGAAACACACACACACACACACACACACACACACACACACACACACACACACACACACACACACACACACACACACGAAAGATTTAGGGACAGACTAAAAGAGAAATAAGGAACAGAGAAAACGAGTGAGGAGAAGAAGTGATGCTGAAGTAATATGAGCAATATTCTAGAGCTGTCTACACAAGTGGAATATGTTCAATCAACCATTAAAGATACAATCCCCCCCTCCTGCAAACACATACTCACTCTCTCTCTCTCTCTCTCTCTCTCTCTCTCTCACACACACACACACACACACACACACACACACACACACACACACACCAATACATCTTCCCAAACCAAAGCCATCCCCCCCTCATCCCCTCTTCACCCTTTCATTTCTAGCTATACAGTGCATTATTACCCCCCAGCCCATTCTTCTTTTCTCTCTTTCTCTTCATTGATTTGACAGCCAAATTGTGTTTGTCCTAGAACGGGCTTAAACGTCAGTCCAAGCAGCATGGATTCACAGCTATAACAGCTGAAAACCCTGCCCTGTGATTTCATCTGAAAAAAAAAAAATATTTTCTTCTACTCCTTTGTCAGAGTTTACTATGGATGACGGGTTGATTGGCCGGAGAAAAAGAGAAAGACAGACGGAGAGAAACAAACAGGAACTGAGAGAGACAGAGGCAGAAATACAGGGGGTGGGGGGGTTGTATGTATGCGAGTGTGTGTGCACTCACACCTTTGAGAAATGACCTATGACAGGGATCCCAGTTTGATTTCCCTTTACGTGTAAATGTCATGTGCCTTGAGAACAGTTGACACTCGTTCCGTCACTGTACGCCCTCGGCTTATCACCGCCCAACACTGCCTAATGGAAATGACACATGCCTGTTAGAATAGCACATGAGGGCATCGGAAGTGTTTGTGTGTATGAGCGCAGTGGCACTGTTGCCCTGTATTTCTGTATCTCACTTTAAGCACTGTTGTTATCCTGTCTGTATCTGCTGTGGGGTCAAAGGGGCTCGGTAACAGATTTTGGTTTGCACGCCTGCCGTGACCTCCTCCTAGAGCAGTGCAGTAATAGGATTATACACTGCCCCCTACTGTTAGAGGCAAGAGCTACAACACTCCAAGGCAGTATTACTGAGGCTTAACGCTGCTCAGCAGCTGTGAGAAATCTGGAATCCACTCACCAATGTCAACTTTGTGATCCAACATGATGTTGCTTTTTAAAGTCTCTTCTCTTTATTCCCTCAACTAACTTTTTCTTCTCTCACCTTTTTTTCATTTACCCCAACATGTCTTTCTATTTCTACCCCCTAACACCTCCCTTTCTCTTCCTCATGTTGTGACCTTCCTGGTGACAGTTGATGGATCAGAGAGTCGGGGAGACACCGGGCGTCGACTCCGTCACGCCCCGTTAATATGCATGCAAATGTAGCACTTGACATTTCTACTACGGCACGTGCTGGCCGGGGACGAGGGATGTGCGGGTGGGTGTCTGAGTAGGGGGAAGCTGGGTTGGGTGAGTCAGGGGGGAGACTTCGGGAGCGGCAGAATGAAAACTGATAGAGACAGAGAGAGAGAGAACAGAAATAAGGACGGACACCATTATGCCCCTGTGTGTAATTCCCTCTGTACGAGTGGAAACATCAATAGCTGGACCATTAGCCACCTGGGAGCTGAGTTTAGAAGGCTGAGTCAGGAGAGTGAACATAATGGTGTACAGGGAAACAGACACTCAGTGTATTAGATACCCATTACAAACGTACTTACAATAAAGACAAAGGTAAGGTCATAGTGAGACTCCAGTACTTAGTACTTCATACAATACACAGACTGCATACTTCACACACACATGCAGCACATGAGGTAGCATTTTGAGATAAATCCTATAGCCCCAGTGACCTTTGGTAGAGGCCTCACATCCCTGAAGCAGGACGGTAAATCTCCAATAGTAATTACAGTTTCAAACACCTGCAGTGCTGTATGTAGGGGCTGAGTTTGGGTGTGTGGGTGTTCCCCGGGGGGCAGAAGGGGGTGGGGGGCTCACAAATGAGGATGAGCGGTGAGACATCCTGCCCTGATAATAACTCAGGCCTCTGTTTTTTGACCATATTTCTCTTGCACCTGCTCCAAACACCTCCTGAATAATCAAAGAGGAGGATGAACATGGGCCAGGAGGAGCTGGAGATGAGCAATGCGGTGAAAGATAAGAGGAACATGTTGGCAACAGAGAAGAATGGGGAGGAAAGAAATGGACCAATTACAGGCATTCACATAAAAGCTGCATGAATACAATACAAGTTGTGGCAGCGTGATGTCAGGTTGGATTGTATTACTGACCAGGGGAATGTTCTCCTCTATGTTGGTACTGTAGGGCAGATTGGTGAAAATGGGGTCCATGTCCTGGACATCAGTGATGGTGATAGCTAAGTTGGCCAGCCTGGACAGAGGTCTCACTTTGTCTTGATCCTGATAGCAAAAGAAACAAAAGTTCAGTATATGGATGTGCGTTCATCTATACTAATGTGGACAGAAATTGCGCCATGCATATGCTGACCGTGGCGTTGACGGTGAGCTGGTAGGCTGAGGTTGTCTCGTAGTCCAGGCTTTTGATGACGGTGACGGTGCCACGGGCCCCGTCGATGGCGAAGAAGGGAGAAGATGGCTGGAAGGAGAAGAGAACGCTACCTCCAGTGCCCTGGTCTGGATCTGTGGCGTTCACCATGAACACTGATCTGCCTACTGGTGTGTCCTGAAAGACAAACACACACACGCACACACACAAGAGTTGGCATTGAGTAGCGGCAAACAGCCAGATAGACATGATCCAAGAACATGCTCGGATTTACACTGTAGTGTAATACTTTTTCTGTTTTTACAGTCAGAAATGTTCATGATGAATATTAATATACCACTACTGAAGTACAGACTAAACTTATGACCTTCTTGTCATTTACAGTGAAGCCTTATCTTACTACATAGCCACAAAAAACTATTTAATTTAGTCAGAATCTTTGGAACACAATTGAGTTGTGAGTTTGAGTTTATTCACAATACCACTTCAAACATTACAATAATACAATAATGCAGTTGGGGTACAAAATCAATTGGATAAAGTGAATGGGTCCCCCAAGGAAGCTAGGAAAGCTTATAGGTGGGGGCCCAATGTCCTACGTGTGAATGTGAATATACATATTCTTCCCCTGTAGCTACTCCCCCAAAAATAACAATGTATTCTTTGTCAAATTGGATAAATAAAAGGCAGTTATTAACATGGCTGCTTCGATCCGTTGTGATTGCACACTGGCCACAGGGTTGACTCAGCAATTCTTCAGTGGCTCCAAATGGTGGGGTACACATAGCATGTTCTCATTATTCATCATACTGGATACCAAATATACAAAAGAGAAAAAAATGAAACACACGTGAGTCAAACTAAACACAAAATGAGAATTCAGTCATCATTCACTCACATCAACAGCCAGACCACAACATCAAGCTGGGCTGTATATATGAGCAGCATCGTCTGAGATAATGAGCCAAATGTTGGAGCCACCTAGTAACTGTTTCGCTAACAACCTTTGGACCATGCTGCATGAGTTTTCAGAAATAGGGAGGACATTTTGTGTTTGTTTTACAGCTCTAAAAAGACTGTCTCATTGACATTTCCGCTGAAACGTTAGAAAGAAATCTCAGATGAAACCATGGCGCTATCTCACTGTGTGGTGGGATTCTACAAAGTTCACTGCAACCTCAACTGATAAGGGGGTGAGAAAAGATAATGACCTAAAGTTTCATTTTGAGCTGAACTTTTCTCATCACTTCCTGTGCACAGAGACGGTTTCAGAAGAGTGACCATAACCAGCTGGCAGCAGAGTTTAATTTGGGCAAACAGGACATGTTTATGGCATCTCAGTTGGGCAGAATGAAACACTCTGTTGTAATAATATAATATAAATATATAAATATAAATATTGATGTAACTCTCACAATAGTGCTTCTTCGATGGCACAGGAATATCCTATTATCAGAAAATATTTGTTGCACCTTGTTGTCCATTAAGATAGGCTTTGCAAATCTGTGTTGCCCCCCAAAATTGCCAAGGGTATCTAAAAGCTGAGAGTTAAGAAATATCAACTGTACAGGAAGGCTGCACAATGCCGTATCAGACTATACGTATCTGTTTGTCTTGGTCATGGTCATTGTCAAAAACCTGGCATAAAGAGGAGGCCATATAAAGAAACCCCAGGTATGGCAGAGCAGCTTGTCTGTTTGAGAAACTTCCCCATTAATTGGAATTTTATCTCAAAACAGCCACACACACACACATGCACACACAATTAATAAGAAATAAAAAATGAGAATGCCTACAGATATAAGAAAAAAATGGTTGTGCGGGAGGACAGGAGGTATTCCAGGTATATTATTGGAAATAAATACTTGAAAATGCGCCTTTTCTCTCCCCTGTCTTTGTCGCTCACACCTGCGTGCACACACACACACAGTCCAGGGTGTGTGGCCTTGTTTATTGCGCAGGGGGAATGTGACCACATGGGGAGGTCATGGTGTTGAACCGAGCTGGGCCCAGAGCCAAAGCTAAAGTGACACAGTAAGAGAGCAGTTGACCCCACAGTCTGTCTGCACTGGTGTCAGGGGAGTGTGGAGGTGTATTTGCATGTGTGTGTGTGTGTGTGTGTGTGTGTGTACATACTACCTTGTGCTATTGTCTTGCTGTGTCAGTCTATAAAATGGTTTGTGCTTATGTGTGAATGCTTTGGTTAAAACATGTATATGTTTGCTTGGAAAATATGAACATGTGGGATGAAACTGTGTCTGTGGACACGTGTGTACGCATTTGTAATTTTTGTAGCAAAATGTGTGTGTGACCTAGTCCTGTTGACCCATCACGCAGGTAACACAACAACATGGCAACAAGGTAAGGCTAACTGCCTCTGTCTACAGGACTTTACATTACAACAGCTGCACATACACTTCCTCACATACACTTCCTTGGTCTCTGCTTCTGCCATTCTTCTTGGTTGAGTTCCCTCCTTTAACTTTCTCCCATTGGTATCTACACAAGCATGAACAGCGCTGGAAACTGGTCTGTCTAACCAGATTAAGCCAGATTGCCACAAGGGAATTGAGGGATAGAAAGAGGAGAGTGATCCGAGTAGTGCAGCTGCAGGGAAAGACGAGGATCGCAGCAGATGCCAGAGAGAGCAACAGATACCACAACGCTCAGTTTCTCATCCTTCGAGTCAGAACACCCCTGATGTATGAAGACAGGGTCACATGTCATTCCTGAGGCTGCTGATGTATTAAAAATTAAGGTATTTCAGTTCAAAATACGTTTTGAAAGAATTACAGAATTATTTCTATTGTATATCAGGATTTTTCCTGCCTGTTTAGATTTTAGACCTACAACACTTAATTAAGTTAAGTGATGTTTTTTTTAGTGATGTTCCTACGACTATAAGGAAAAACACTGTAACTATCAGAGTGTGAAAAGACGGGAAGCGAGTAGGAATCCTCTCTTACTGTCAAAGTCAAACATCTCTCTCAGGAAAAAAGAGGAATAACAACAACTAGACATAAAAGTCTCTTTGGTAAGTCGGTTACTTTCCCATATTAGGATTTGCTCTGGTCACAGAAGTTGCACTGCAGCACTTAAAAGTATCGCTGAAGAAAACCTCATCATCACTGAGTGATGGAACTGAGTTACTAATCCACTCCCCCACAACAATAACTGCATTTGAATAAACATCTAAGCTGCATTTCTCTGATATGTTTATTATCCCTGTCAAGTTTTCTGCTTACGATAGAACTGGAAACACCTGTAAAAGGTACTCCATAGCCTGCAGCATGACACTGGAGCACAGGCACAAAATTAATGGGTAAAAATACACAAAATCAAACTCAAGGAGAATGATTTAAATATTCCTACTTGTGCTTGTTTGTGCGTGTGCACTTGTATACCTGTATGTGTGTCTGGCATGAGTGTCTGCTTTATCAACTTTTCTTTGATGTCAAGGAGGCAGTTTGACAGTTGAGCATTAGGTGAGTGTGTGTGTGTGTGTACCTCTTTTTGGAAAGATGAAGAGTGTGTGTGGATGAGATCTGGATGTGTGTGAAGGAAAGCGTGTGATATGATGTATCCCTTTCCTCCCTAAAGCATGCCAGTTTCTATCTCTCTCTACACAGCAGCTTGTGAAACAATGACTCATTAACACCGCCCAGTGTCAAATGCCATGAGGTTCAGTAAATAACGTCACACACTCAAATCAGTAAACTCACACACACACACACACACACACACACACACACACACACACACACACACACACACACACACCAGTTTTGATCTCCCAGATTTGACGGCACCACTGTGTTCAAAGCAGTTCAAGCAACAACAGTTCAAAGCTTTGCTGAGAAGCACAGATGACCCACTCCCAACAGTGTGTGTCAGTGTGCCAGTGAGGTACTTAAGAGGTTAGCAGACTTGGCTGTGTGCAGGTGAAGATCATCTTTGAGCTGTTATTAGACTGTGGAGGCTCTGATGCCTGCTAACAGAATCACAGCGTAACCATTACCCATTCACCTTATTCATTCTTCTTGCTCTCCCTTTATCCCTCCTGGACAGCTTTCAAGGTCAGAATGCTATGTTTGCATAAGTGGTGCATTTCAATACTAAAAGAAAAACAATAAAACAGCCTATTTAAACAGTTGCCTTGTGCTCATGCGCTACCCATGAAGAATTTCTTAGCATTCTCCACCTCTACAGAGAGCACTACAATCCGTCTAGTAATCTGCTCATAGCAGCTCACAGTGGAGCTCAAAGGAGAGTAAAGAGCCATCAGACATATAGTCTTCTGCTTGGTCTGCTGTACCTTCCACTGGGTCTCAATAGCCTCGCTATCAGGCCATTGATTGGACCTGTGTGATGCCAATTACAAGTCAATGTGGGTGACCAGGCGCGAAATCCTTGGCAGTGAATCCCTCTGTTTTTATTATCCTATAAGACTGTCCAATTACTTCTTCATAAACGAGTCACACAATAAACAATGCCCAGCAAGGGTTGGTGAGACCAGTGGTCATTAAACTGGGTACCACTGCAAGCTAGCTGAGAAGCATAGTGTCACTATTCCTTCAAGTGCAAAAGCCAATTGGTTAGCCATGGCTCATATTCCTGCGTATGTGCCTTGACAGTGCTTTGTAGCCTTTAAATAAATGGGGGCTATTTCCTACGGGAAGCAGAATGTTAAGTGGTGAGAAGTTGGAGAGGGATGAAGAGGGTTCCCTGCTGTGTCTTATCTGAAGTGCACTACAGGAATCACCCTCTTCTCCATCTGAGAGGTACTGCTTATGGAAGGAGAGAAGGAGAGACATATTGTGAATTACTGAGAGAGACAGACCCAGAGATTTAAAATGAAGAGCATACTGACTATTCAGACCTATTGTGCTATAAACCTAATTTTCCAATAATTTACTCCTGGTACTTCATAATGATGCAATATATATTTTACTAACTAACTAATTTTGAAATACTAGTACCTAATTTACCCAAGTACTTAGACCCTTGGCTACTACGAGTTGATTTTTCTTGTTTATGATCCTCATTTATTTGTGTCCAGAACTTGGAATTGACCAAAAGTCACATGTGAAAAATTCAGTAGATTGGACATAAATTACAGGCGCACACCGTCGTAAACAAGGTCACGTAGTTCACAGCACAACCAGTACCACAGCAAGAAAACCCACAAAGCCCTGAAGTCCAAGGAACTCTCTTCAAGTCCAAGATAGAATCGGGTTGATGCACAGATCCCTCGAAGAGCGCAAGAAATTGCTTAATCAATGAACGCTCCAAGGAGCACGGTGGCCATCATTGTATTAAGCAAGGAGTCTGGAAATGCCATGATTCTTCAGGGAGCTGGCTCTACAGCCAAGGTTAGTATATGGGCAACAAAGGCATTAGTCAGGCCAGTGGCGCTAACAGGGCTTCAGAGTTTCTCTGCAAAGATGGTAGAGCCTGTCAGAGGTACTGACATCACTGCATTATTTCATCAATCAGACCTTTGCAATAGTGTGTCTAGATGGAACTCATTTCAGATGTAACACATAACAGCCCCAGACAAGTTTGCCAAACAGCACCTAAAATACTGACAGCATGAAATAAAAGATTCTCTGATCTGAGACAAACTTTTTGGTCTGAATGCCACATTCCGCAACATGCCATCATCACACATCTGGTGAAATCCACAGTACTATCCCAATGAAATATGGTGCTGGCGATATGCTGCGGGATGGATTCTTCTGACAGGCAGATGGATATACCTTAAAGAAAACCTTCTTCAAATGCACTCAACCAAAAATTCAGTTTCAGTACATGAAATCAACAGTAAATACAATACTGGATTGGCTTCAGAAACAGTCTGAATGTTCTTCAGTGGACCCCAGAGTGAAGGGCAATGAACAGTTGGAAACACATGAAGACCACAAAAGTACACTGTCCCAATTGACAATTTGCTAGGAAGAATGGGGGACACTAAAGGGATACCAAAGCAAAAGCTGGAATTGCTGCCAATGGTGGTTCTACAAGATAATAATTAAAGGGTATGAAAACCTATTGTATGTAATGCAAATGTAATATTTTAGTTGTCCATTTTAGCTCGGATAGGGCATTGTGTGTAGCTTGATTGTGAGAAAGTCATATTTAAAATATACAAATAGAGTAACAGAGTCTGATTTCTTTCTGAACCCACTGCAGGCAGAAAAGGAGGAACAACAATGTCAGAAATGGAAGAGAAAATGACAGACTACAAGTTGTGAGGAGATTGAGAAAAAGAAAGACTGAGAGGAAGACAGACAGCGAGAGAAGAGAAAGAAAGCGAGAGCACATATATGAGCATAATGAAAGTCAAAGCCTGTCACTAACAGCCATGAGGCATCTCTAATAAAGAAGGGAGACCCTATTCGCTTTTAACTGTGCCTCTGCTGTATAATATGGTGGTGTTTGCGCTGCTGTTCCTGCTGCCTGGGTTGAAGGCAGCAGAGGAGTGCTTGTCTCCTGTGGGCCAGATTTCAGGTTCAACATGACAGGGAGACTTCTGGGGCCAGGACTACATTGCCCAGCTTCTCTCTGGGACCTTGAGGGATGACAGGGACTGAAGTCTACTGAGGGCTGAAGCTTTAAGTGTAATGGATTCCAGTGGTTAAAAGTCAGCTCTCTCTCCACTAGGGAGTCCTTGAGGGAAAAGTCACCACAGTATGCAATGATGCTCTGTCCAACAACAACTTAGTTTAACTAATTTATAGATAGATAGACCTAGTGATGGAAGAACTGAAGCCAAATTCACTCAGACTGCTGTGTAAAGGCAAATTATGCTCTTCAGGTGCATAAGCTAAAAGCCCCAAATTAGTGTATGATTTGTTCCAAAAATTATGCAAATCACCCAAACACAACTCTTGCAACAGAGAACTAAGTACAGTGCTATTGAAAGCATAGTGAGAGAAGACAGAAAGATATGAAAAATAGAAATTTATAGCATTCTATGTAACACCTTTTTTTTTAAGAAGAATAGTCATTATCAGCCTGAATGTGGAAGAAATTATAAGCATCTTGCATTAGTAACATTTCACTCATTAAGAAAAAAAGGAATGCAAAGTAACACCTTAACTCTGCACTTTCCCTTCTCTCTAAGGAAATGCAGATTGGTCTCCATCAGCTATGGAATTTATGCCATAATGCCTGTATATTTTAAGAGCGTGGAGGATAACCACGGTCCAATCATAGCTGGTTAGTATTCTTCTACTCATCTGCTAAGTGCATAGTGGATGAATTCATTACCATTCTTGACAATCAAACTCTGACTAAGTTAATTCATCAACCAAAAAATGACCTGAAACAGCTCTAAGTACTATTTCGGATCTATGCCAGCATCCCTCTCCTTGCTTAAGTACTTAATTTGCTCAGGATTTGCTTATTTGTAATATTTATAACAACACAGACCCTGCATTGATTTTGTGCTCAGAAAATGTCACGTATTCAACCTGAGATTTTCTAACCAAATGATCTACAGATCGTTGATAAGCAAAAAAGGCTCCTCTGCTAAATACTGTAATGTTCTATTGATTGCGACTGTGACAGAGTGAGCTTATTTACTCATACATGTAAATGAAACAGTTTTGGTTGACAAAAACATAATAGATTGGCGAACTTTGGGCAGTGGTTTAGATGATAATGTGACTTACCATCTCTCAAAAATACTGAATGAGAGACATGGATTAACTGTCTGACCAACTGACCAACTGCTAAGCTAAAACTCCTGTTGACACAGTAAGAAATGGCAGTCACAAGTCCGTCTCCAGCATACTATTTCTGTTATTTGAAGTCAACTAAACTTTTTGTTCTACCTGGTAAAGGCCATGGCAAACCCACGGACTTTGGAGTACAATGCTCTGCTCTTCTATTGTCAAAAATGTTAAAGACATGGTGATTTGCAGGGGCTGTGCCCGGGCTTTGGCCCCCTGCCGCTCACAGCTCCAGAGGCCCAGCTGTTCACTACAATAGAGCCATGATTACACCTACACTGCTCGCAAGGTTCTCAGTTCCTCCCCGGCTGTCTGCCCTCCGCTTCCAACCCAGCAGGCATGTGATTGTACCAGCTCCACTCACCCTTTCCCTGCCTGCCTCTCACAACCTCTGTCCCTCCATCAATGCCTCCCACATGTGGTGCCTTGTCACACTGCTACTGGCATTATTCTGACTTACGTGAGAGAATGTATTGCAAATAAGGAGATAAAGAAGCATAATTAAGTAAGAGGTAAGGGAAGAAAAAGATGTTAACTAAAAGTGCCACTACTGTGCCAAAGCACTGACATAAACCCTTACATAACCAACAAACATAACCATAAACTTGTGCACAGCAGAGATGTCCCTGTTTTTTGGCCATCGTTGAGATTGAGTGCACACTACCGTCTATAGGTTTAAGCAATGACTTGCATTGATTCTTTGAAAAGAAGAATGTTGATCACAGATATAATGCTAGAAGTTGCTAAGATTTGAATCACAAATATACCCCAGGGTCATCTGAATTTATCTATAGTATATATATATTCATAAAATATATGAACTGCACAACTACTTGATGGATAACATAGACTCCAGTATATAAATAGGTCAGGTCACGGCTCTGGTAATGATTTCAGTGTGCAGCTTTGGCAGAGATGCTGAAGCAGGTGAATCACGAGAACACTTAAATTAATCATAGAGGTGACACACAAAGCCATATTTCACATTTGAAATTAGCTTATCAATAATTCACTGGTATTGAAACAAGACTAAGTGTCCTTCATCTGCAAGGCTCCAACAGTAAATGGGGAAAATTATACAAAAATGATTTATACTCTAAAAAGAAGCTAAACCACTCTCTGGCTTTTCAGCACTCTGAATTCTCCAAATAAACATGCATTAAGTACGTAGAATTTGTGTTTGTGTGCTGTGTGTGTACGGTATGAGGACTTCTGTATACTATTCCAACATATTTTTGCAGTAAGGCATTTAGGACATGCCAGAGAATAGACAGCTGTGCAGATGTGCAAAATTATTGAGCTGTTCAGTCGTTCTTTCCAACGGTGCTAAACAGATTAGAGAAGACCCCCCAAAGGAATGAGAATCACAAAGACCTCAGCCCCAGAACCGGTGTACTATCACAATCTCAGTAACATCTAGAGAGTTGAACCAGCCCAATGAGCTGTTCAGTATGTGCAGACACTCAGCTTGTGGCTTAACATACAGTATTTCTTGCAAAGACATAAAATCATCTCTCTGATGCAGCCATGGTAAAATGAGCCCTCAGGCCCAAGGGGAGTTGTAACAACTTTAAATCATATGTATAGTAATAGCAATAACGTCCACAAACCAATGAGACAGCCTTACTCATAAAAGAATATCTGTTATTACAATTCCACTCATGGCAACAATTGTGACAGGGGTTCCTTTAAAGCCTATGCTTCCCCAGTGGCACGCAGAAGCAGTCCTCTTGTATGTACCCTAGATATCGCAATGGACACTGTACTTGGGGCTGTGGTGGAGGTATGAAACCCACCTCATAAAGCCCTTTAATCTTAGCAGCCCCAGTGCTAGAGCCTAGATGGCTGATGCCATCATTGCAGCCTGAGTGTTGAGCTCAGTTTGAGCTAAGAGACACACTGCCTGTGTGACAACATGCAATCGGCTGATAGGTCTGCCTATCAGTAGTTTTACTCCAATTCCAGGAATGATGGATTCTTGGAGGAGAGATTGCAGTGGGGTAGCTTTCCTCTGAATCAGAGGGATGACAGCTGTGTAAGCACGACTCATTGAATTTGCAGCGATAAGTCAGTTGTCTATGTATGACTAAGTCTGCGTTGTCCTGTTAAGGTGGAAATGAAACTTGCACAAAATAAAATGTCTGTTAAACAGCTAGCAAACATGGAACTGTGAGAACATATCTGTATAGTTGTTGCAAATTGAGGTCAATTATTGAAACTTCTAGCCAGGTAGCAATAGAAGATATTATAAGGTTAACTATAAGATAAGGGAATCCCTGTATTTATTCAGTCTCTGCCTGTGTCAGTGCACATATTCTCAAACAACCTTATCCACCAAGTCCAGCCTCAAAATACAGTACAATTTGAGATGAACAGAGGAAAGTGTGTACTGAGGGAAAAATAGTGATGCTAAACCAAAAGGTGTGTCAGAGCAATCAACATCAAACATTTCCAGTAAAGATCCTCTAAAATATATGACAAAGTGTTAATACCAGTGACAAGGTTTCATGACAAGTTTACAGCACCATTGATGTTAATATTCAACACAAGATGGACAACTGGCAATACCAAGTTAACTGTTGATCTATGCATGTATCTTCTGTTTATCTATAACGCCCTGTAATTAATAGCTCGCCTACACAGAAGGACAAACAGTGGATATTATGGTTTCTCGTATTCTCACAAAGCATTGGCTTTTTCATAGCTTGTCTAAATTAGCACAAATACCTGGTAAATACAACATGGTCACCTGTTATTTCTTGACTCCACTAGTTGACATGGGTTCTCTTTTGCTATGATTTTCCTGGTAAAAGAAAATTCAGTGACGCTGCAGTGGGGGCATCAGTCACAAAAAGCCACCCGGTCTTCTCAAACCCCAATTTTCCTTTTCTCTTTCTTTTCTCATCGGAGGATTCCTGTGGTCATAGCAACAAAGCAGTGAAAGAACCAGAAGAGCTTATCTTAAATGAAGTGAAAGAGTTACGCCAACTCTTTAAAGGGACTAATAGAAATGCCCCTACAAATAAGAGTAGGTTAGAACCATCTGTATTTCCAATCTGATGTATGTGTGTGCGTACAAGTGTGGCTCCCTTTAAATGGATTATGATTGGTCTTGTCAGAAAATCAATTGCTCTACTGACTGGATTGGCAATATTGTTTGTATGTACTTCCCTGACATCGTGACCATTCATTTTCTTCTTTAGCAGTTAGCCTTTCCCTGGAAATTCACCTGACCTCCTGTACCCAATGAATTTCTGTTAAAGTGGTCAGGGACATATAATACAACAAATAATATGGAGCCAGTCTTTGTGTACTGTACAAAATCTGATGGCAAAAAAATGGCTCACATTATAACTTCCTTGGATTCCATCTTGCTTTTGCACTGCTTTCCACTCTGTCCACTCTGCGGCCTGGCTGAGCGATGGGCGATTTTCTGGAGAAGCACTCAGCCGAACAAAATGATTCCACACCAACAGACAGCACGAGGAGCCACTTTTGAAAGGCAAGGACAGCCTATGAATTTGTGTGTGTGAATGCTTGTGTATGTGTGCGGGAATGCATGTATTTATTATGTGATGTGATCCCATGCTTTTAGTTTTAGCTCCTGACACATGGCTTTCTGTTAAGAACAGACATGTTGTCTGGTACTCACTTCTTTAATGGCCTTAAGTCTTGGAGTTTAAGTTAATAGCTTTACAATGACTTAGGTTACAATTAGGATTTAGGTTAGGGTAAAAACTGAGGTAGTAGTGATAGTTAAAGTAAGTGGTTAGGAGATAGGGAATCAATTTAGCCAATGGAGGGTCCTCACAAGGACAAGTACAAGGATGTGTGTGTGTGTGTGTGTGTGTGTGTGTGTGTGTGTGTGTGTGTGTGTGTGTGTGTGTGTGTGTGTGTGTGTGTGTGCGTATGGACAGGGCATTTTATCAGTAGAGAAACGAAACAAATAACATCTTTATCTCCTGATCAGTCTTCTCCCCCAACTGCCTAACCCCAGCCTCCCTGTCAGAGTTCATGCCTGACTGCCTCCAAAGAGCCAGGGCTGTTTGTTTAAATGTAAAGGTAATCAGGTCCGGCATGCTGGAGGGATCCACAGGGCCAGAGAGAGAGACAGAGAGGCAGATGGGCTGATCCCAGGGGAAGGGTACAAGGACAGGCCACATGAACAAGCCCTGCACCTTCTTTATACCTGTTGTGGAAAGTTATCCATCTGAATCGAGAATACTTTATTTATAGGTGGTACCCGTAGTCATGTTGGAAATTGAGATCCTTTCAGAATATTTACTACACAAAGGAAACAGACTTTAAAACAGAATGAAAAATGAATGTACAGCACAGTGGAGACTACCAGTTTCCTTTGTGATGCTCTTGTCTTTTTTTACAGTGAGTATACATGTTTGTGACCCCAACCTGATGTAGTAATGATCACAGTGATGAGGACACTGTACAGTCACAGTTGGGAGCACTATCAATGCTCTGGCCTTGCTTTAGAGCAGATGCTATAGAATCTGAGAGCTATTTGGTTTTCCCAGATAGTTCAGGAATTCAACCTAGTCAGGGCTGTAGGGTGCAAGCATGTCACTCACATTTGCAAGTGAAATTACAGTGTGAAAATGTTAAAACTCTCTGATTTAAACTCTCACACTTGTATTAGCAAAGCTCAGTGTACAGTGTCAGGTAGCAGCTTCTCATTTTCAGCCAGTGCTGATTGTCACTTTTGCTCGTGTTGAAGTCATCCCCCCCCTCGAATAGCACTGTCGTTAGGTTAGGTTACAGTTTGGTATAACAGAGATAACTGCTTAAGGTATAAGATTAGCTGATCGTGCCACATTTCAAGAATCTGCCAGTTAAAATGTATTTCTTCTATCAATAAATTAAGATGGTGAACTTTTAGTTGTGAACAAGGACCTTCGGCATTTGTTGTATTTTCCAAAGTCAGAAAGTGATTGGATTTATGGGTATATGTCTGTACAGTAGAGATAAAGTGTACATGTATGTTCTTATTATGAACTGGGTGGCCATAGCCCTCGAGGAAAAGTCACATTGTCTTAAACCAAAGAAAATTAACTACCTGATGAAAGACACTGAAAGGTAAATGATAACAAAGCCTGTTTGCTTTTCCTCCTACAGAATATCTTGTTCTCATACATCATTTTTTTCTGTTCTTCTTCACTTCTTCTCTTTTTTAAAAAGTCATTTTTTAAAATAGAATTAAATGCAAATTAGAGTAGAGCTGATTATCATATAAACGGCTGTTGCCTAGAGGGGCAAGACACTCTTGTTTTATTTATTTATTTTGTCATTTTTTTCACAGTTCCCCATAAAACTCTGGCTTTAATCAGTCCACACTTTCTTTTAAAGACATAGGGGAATCAGGGACCAGTTGAAGCGATGCATGTGTTTGTGTATGTGTGCAGCCTGTGTTTGTGTATGTGTGTGCATATGAGAGTTATACGACCAAGAGCAGAGAAAGAGACAGAGAGATCAAGCTCCAGTATTCATAGACCTGTACAGTTTCATTACCATCATGTTAACTGGTGCTATACATTGTTCAATTTGCTGGGCTCCGTGTGCTCATGTTGCTTCATGTTCATAATCTTTTACTATTCCCACTGAGGGCAATCACCTGTAAAGGTATACATCTGGAACAGCATTACAAAGGTCCATAATCCAATACTGAGCAGTAACTTTATGTAGTGGTAAAGAGGCTTTTTATGGTAGCTGGATTACGCAACCCCCCCCCAGTGGTCTGATTTGAATTCACTAGGAGTGAGGGAAATAATGTTCAGGCAATTACCCGGAACTAACATGGAAAAGAGAGATGAAGTGAAGTAGCGGGAAGAGATTTAGATAAAGACAAAGTAGAGAGTCTGGGCAAAATATAAGAATATCAACATGAGAATGGACAAGTTACTGCCAAAAGGGCAGTTTCTGTTTGATGCCAGTACTTGGATGAAGGCTTGATTATTTTTTTATTAACCAGTGAGAAGTTGACATTTCACTTGAAACAAGTCACTGTAGCTAAAGAGGCTAATCTATGCTAAAAAAAACATGCTCAAAATGTGACTTCAGGTAGTACTTTGAGGTTTGACAAACAGATTTTGTTAGATGTACTGTTCCTGACATCAAGGCTTTTCTGTACTTTGACATAGACAGTCGCTGATGCACTCTTTTCTTACCATCTCAACTACTGTAATCTCCAATGTCCCAGAACAGTTTGCCCAGAACACAGGGGCCAGACGCCCCAATTCCCTAAAGAGACCAAATTGCTCCTTTTTGTTGTCTATTAAACTGCCTTGTAGTTTATGCTCAATCTATACATTCCATATAACCACATTAACATTTTGGTGTACATGTGCTTTGTATGGTGTGGCATGATGTCTCAGTTCACACTGTAACCTCACAGCAAGAAGGTTTGAAGCCACCAGTCTGTGGATTTTGGATATTGTCAATGTCTCCATGGGTTTCCTCTAGGTGCTCTGTCTTTGCCTGACAATCACGCATAAGTGCCTTTTGGTTTTCACTTTATTATTTACTCTGACATTGTGTTCATAGGGAGTATCTGGCGTATTTTTCCATAACAAATTAGTAGTGACTGAAATATCCACCTCATCTCCACAGAACCTTATCGGTTTCTAGGGTCAGTTACCTTAATGATTCTGCTTTTATTTCCCATTTAAGTCAACTTTCAATAGCCTATATAACAGAGTTGATCTTATCCACTCGTCACTATTTGACTCCCATTGGCACAAAAATGTATTCATATTCTCAATCCCACCTACAGCTCTGTTTGGCTCAACATCAGATCTATTTGAATTACTGAAAAAAACTGAAAACTGATGTGGGCAGTGATTCAAAGGTCTCGAGCCATGCTAGTTTCCTTTCAAAGTCCAAAGATATGCAGGTTAGATTTATTGGGGAACCAATAAATATAAACAACTGACTGTTGTTTATATGTGCTAGCCCTGCGATAGATTGACAAACTGTTCATCTGTACGTCTTAGTTTGGGCTTAGGGCTCCTTGGTGCGCCTTTATTCTTAACGCAATATCCAAACAAACATGACTTGACATGACTTGACTTTACTGTGCTAACTATGGAACTTCTTTATGTAGTGTTTGGAGCCGATGACCAAGAGAAGCTACACTTTACACAGCATATTCTCAGACGAACTATGCTGCCCAAGTTGCTGTTGAGGCCATCTCTGCAACATCACATGGGTTTCAATGCACTCTGCTGTTTTTCAATAGATACCCTGCTCTCCTTCTCCCACCACCTTTCTCTCCTCTCTCTCCTTGTATTCCTGCGTGTGCTTGTTTTAAAGCCTTTTGTGTGTTTTCACTTCATTGTGAACTCTGTACCCCTGAATCTCTCCGTTCTGCAGTCTGGTCCTATAGGTACACTGCACTCTATATCAACATTTCTTTCTATCTGTAGCCTCGGGCACGGGGTATCATGAGGGCAGATGGGGCTCTACTTCCACAAGTCTTAATGTCTCAGGTGTCACAGACACATACACACACATACATGCTTCCCATCCAATGCATAATTCACAGACTTCAATCATTGCAGACACATCTGAGTACATATATCCTGGCTACCTTTCTCCTGCACTATGACCCAAGGTGCCAGTAATTTCCTATGCATTATTCCAGTGCTTTAAGAATGCCAGTGGTTACTCCCAAACAGGACAGTGTGAGTGACTGTGTGTGTGGTTAGACCCATCACTCATATCTCAGGCTTTCAGCAAGGACCACACAATCAGACCATTAAAATGCCTCTGTCTACTTACCAGCTAAGGAAGTCTAATAGGACTGGGGTGTTTGATGGGCAAAATAACATAGAACGTAGTAATATCAGAAAGTAATAAGGAGAGGTGATACGATAACAGATCAGCCTGGCAGAAATTATGAGCAATTCTAATAAAAAAATCTTATTTCAATTCCCACATAACAATCTGCCAAAAACGTTTGAATCTATTACTTTACTTTACAGCATTTAAGTCTTTACTAGCCATCTGTTCTGGTCAGAGAGTCAATAATATTACCTCAGCTGATATACTATGATGCTTTGGCAACACAGAAAATATGTTGCTATGCCAGTAAAGCATATTTTTCTAACTAATTTACCTTTGCTTTACAGTACTAAACTGGATTATACAGAATAGAAAAAAAATTATTTCATGACACAATGTCAAAAGCAAGTTAAACACTAATACAAGAAAATCTCATTAGTTTCAGCTTTACAATTAGGTCCAAAGTATTGATGCCAGTCTGTCAAGTGATGAATCTATAATAAATTAAATTAACTGAACTAAACATGAAAGTCACACACAGAAAGACAAACAGTTCTGAACGGACTGTACAGAGAAACCGCGCCACTACTGTGGTCCGTTTGCAATCACTTCATGTAGCTCTGCAGCAGAGAGGAGTGGGGACAGAGTGACAAGCAAGCAAAGAAAAGTACTGCATGTAGGAAGAAGATGGACATGAACAAGACAAAAACACTTGCATTTTTAGTTTATTACAGCAAAACATACCCAAAGTTTAGCCTGGTTGCATATTATATGATGACAGATCTCTAAAAAGCACTGGCAGCACTAATGACTCTAATACAAAACGGCAATGTGTATAATCATCTCTTGTATAAACTGATCATTACATGGCAATTGGTACTTCCTACGACAAAGCAAATATCCCAACCTGTTATTTCCATCATTTCATTCCCCTTTCATCTCTCTCTTTATCACAATTAGTAGAATGTGACGTTGTCAAATTACATTACATCTTGTTGATGAGACACAACACCAGTAATGGAGCTCTCATCAGGAGGAGTGCTGAGGATTGTCTTCGACTGTCTCAATCCCCTTTGCTCATGCAACAACATTTCTTAATAGCATTTTATTGATTCATTTGTAGAGACTCCTGAAATGTCGCCTTAGGTTTGTTATAGCAGTGGCTCTTAGCTGCACACTTTTCTTATAAAGTAGCTGTATTAAAATCCAATAGCCTCTCTACTGCCAAATATCTCGTATAAAAGATGTCTCAATTTCCTTTTGCTTCCTTTTTTTCTCCTTTCCCCTTTTAACCTACCTTTTCTATAAGCCAGTCTTGGGGGTGGGGGTGCATAGCAGAAAGAGTGAAAGAAAGGGGGAGAGGAGAGGCCGAGCGCACAACTCAATTATACATCAAAGCACTTATGTTGGGGACACCACGGAAGGGGGAGGCAAGAAAGAGGTGGAGGGGAAGATGCTGAGGACGAAAGGGGTTTCACTTGGATGAAAAGGGACCTTGGTGACGTTTGCTGGTATCAGTGTTCGTCGGTGACTATATGGGAAAACAGATCTTGCTTACTTAAAAGAACTATTGATATTGATTCTTTTGTTTCTTTCTGACATGTGTCCAATAAATGGAAGACTACAAGAAAAGACTCTCACCTCACCAAAGAATATCTCTAAATGTCTAACTGTTTTTCAGTCCAAAGGTTTGGTAATTGAAAGAAGAGGCTACCACACATATCTTTATATGTTATTGCAGTTTATACCAATATTATAAGTATAACTTGTTGTTTTTTTTGTTTTTTTTATGAATAATGCAATTAATTTGCTTTGTTTCCTAATGCAGGATCTTCCAAGCAAAGACCACTCTGGTCTTTGGGCACTTACACAACTATGTACAATACTTCATATTGATTTCTTCTTCTACTATGGCAGGTCAGAACAACACAGTTGCTGTTATCTTTTTTTTTTTTACTTTGCTCACTCCTGGTTTCAGAAAGTTCATTATTCACACACTCAGTCAGAAACAGGCTTGGCTTTGGTGGGTTTCTCACTGTGAGCATTACAATAACATTTATCCTGCACAAAATTAGCACCAGCCACCAGACAAATGCTGGTAAAATATACGAGTGGCTGGTAGATTTGCTTCACTTGCCAGTGAAAACAGTGGTTATCTATTGAGTGGCTGGTAAAATTTGAACATTTTGATTTGGCAAAGTAAACACTGCTATAACAAGATAGTGATTTGGGATTGGAAACAAAAGGTACAAGTAGACCCATTTTTAAACAGGAGAGAAAATACAATAAAAACACATCAGATTTCAGTGTAATTTATATCTGAAAGAATACAGAAATCATAAAATTGTATTATGCTGGCGAAAATAAGAAAAAATCAAGACATTACAATAGGTTATACAAAGCTTCTTCCAGGAAGGTAGAGAATCTCAATGTCCTAACAAGGAAAGAAGATTCCTCAGTATGTTTTACTCTATTCAAAGATTTCTCCTTCAGAGAAAACTATACTGAAAGCTCTGCTTCCACTATAGTGATTTTATAGGGAATTTCTGATAAATGATGAATTGCTTTTCTAGCCTTACCAGCAGTGGGGCCAAAATGTAAAATTTGATGATGGTGCTATTTAACTCAAACCGGTTCAGCCCCGGAGGAGCATAAATACTCAGCCTTAATCTCTTTCACAATCAGCCTATTAAATTATGACATATGTGTCTTGTGCAAAGCTAACATTTTAGACTTAGACTCGCCAGAGGAAAAGTCCATAAAGTGTCCAAAAATTCATAGTTGTGTGTATTGGCTTGAGGTGGCATTAGAGAGAATTCCATTAATTGGTCTAGTAGTTGTGACGTATTCCTGGAAACCATAGTGTTAGAGAGACCGACCAATATCTTGAGCCATCCTCAGTCTCAGCTAGTGGGGAAAGAAGGCTGATTTGCTCTATACACAACATTAGACTGACTAGAATGACAACCTGTAAATGCAGCAGAAATTTGACAAAGATGGGCTATAAGTTGGAGCTTAAACATCTGTTTGTCACCTTAATTAGTTTGAGAGGTGTTTGTTGTGGTTGTCATATATGCCTGCTGTAATATAGCTCTGTAAAACCAGGGATCTGAGGTGTAAAAGAAGTGGCAAAAACATCATATTTTAACAGGAAGCATTGCATTTATGAGCTCTAGTCAGTCGTGCTTTCTACAAAAGTTAAAACAAGGTATGAGTTACATTATAATATTTCACTCTACAGAAGGTTTTTTTTTATATGTATGGCTCATTGTATATGCATAAAAAACTACTACTACTACTACTACCTAATACTGTTATTATTATACTAGGCTGCACATAGATAAATACCAACAAGAAATAGGGGAAACTCTAGGTAGGTGTTTTTCACCTTTCTTTAATACTGCTCTATAATGCATCATTTTCTTTAAGGCTTCTCTCCCTACCACCTCAATTGTGGAAGTGACAGCCAAAACAGATTTGAGCAAATTGGAAAGGTTATAAAGCTCTATTAAGGAAAATCTAGCCACGGTCGGAGGAACAGTGAGGGGGAAAAAATGAATGGGGAGGGCGATGCATATTGAGACACAGAAGACAACAGAGGGAAAGAATTGTTGAGGAATTTGCATAATGCCAAGTGGAGTCCTGGTGAGCTCGAAGCCACGGCTCGTAGCCGAATATTGTTCCCATAACCATGGGCATCATACACACTGCAAAAAGCCAGGAGAGCTAGCACGCCCCTTCTTTCTCTCTTTTTAAACACAAACACACAAGCAGCTGCAAAATATTGAGGGACTGACAAGATGCACAACTGTCTTCCATGTTAGCAAAACCTTGTCGAATTTCACAATTCTGCCAAGTGAGTGTTACAGGGAAGAAGGGTGCCAAAGGCAGGGTGGGGTGGGGATGCAGGGGTGGGACCCACACACTTGAAAGAAAGGGAGAGAGGGAACGACAGGTTGATTTATTCAAAGAGTGAGGAGTGGGTGAATCAAACTTTAATGGCTTTTGGGAGTGCAAGCCGTTCTCTCTCCCCCTTCAATCTTGCCCCTCTCACTCAGACTTTCCTTGTGTGCTCCCACCTTACTTTCCTTATTCTGTCTTTCTGTCTCTCCCCCCGTCTCTCTCTCTCTCAGAAATACACTTTTCAATGGTCACTCACAAAAACGAGCCTTCCCTTTTTCTGACAGACAAATCTGCGCCCATCGCTGCATAGCACGCAAATCAAGGTGCTCTTCATGCTCAGCGGGATAAAGTAAATGACAGAAAGATAAAGAGAAAGAGGAGGTGATTTACCTTCACGAGTGGCAGCGTATTTGATGCCCAGGCAGTATTTGTTGCGTTAACCCCTGGACTGGAAAGGATGCACAGAAAAATTGTTCTACAGGCACGACATCCTCTCTGACAACTCACTTAAGCGACCATTTGCCCTGAAAGGCTTACTGAAGTCTACAAATGAATTATCATTCATGGAAGTGAATGACTGCACTCCCTACTTTAAGGGTGTGCTATCCACACATAGAGGGGATCTGCAGATGGAAAATTACACCCCCCTCACACACCTAAACAAACCCCATCAGTGAAATGTAGAAAGTGAAATTAGGGGACTCTTTTTGCATGAAATATGTAAACAAACAGCTGGTGAAACATCCTGGGCCTGTAGATAAACTGGCCATATGTACTGTATTTGCGTTGTGTAGGAGGAGGAGTTATATTAGTTTGTAGAGGATGATCATATGCCATGGTCTAATCAGTGCTGACAGATATAATCATATGGGCAGATGGAGAAAGATCTAAAAAATAAACAGAACTACCAATAGTTTACTGTTTCAACACCCTCTATACTGTATTCAGAATTGATTCATTATTCAGTATAAAGGATATGATGCAGATGAACAGCAGAATAAGGATATTTTTTTGAGTAACCACAACTTGGGTTACTCAGGAAGAAGAATTCTTAAGGTCCTAAGCACCATTTCTATGTAGTGGAAAGTTATAAATGGTGCCTGAGGTGAGTAAAATATTGACTGCTTCCCATTTAACCTTCTCACTTTATCCATTTTTTTCTCTCTTTCTCCCTAAATCCCTCCATCCCTCCCTACGGGGCTCAGGGTCTTAGTGTCAGGCAGAATTCTCTTTGAGGCCTGTGCCTGTCAACCAGCCACCACTCAGCTCAGTAACCACTAGATTCAATTACACTACATGAGAGACCAGGAGCGATGATACTGAAATCATTATGGGCTAAATCCAACTTCTAGGAAGCAGTGAATGTGTGTGTTGTGTTTCATGAACAAGGTGTGTGTTTGTTGGCTTTTGTGTATTTAATGTATATGACATATACATAATATATGAAGTTAGAAGTCAAATATCCTGACTGTGATTTTTAAATAAATATATTCCACTACAAATAAGACTAGTTTCTTTTAAGTTCCCAAAGAACCTTGCAACTGCAAAGACATTAGTCATCCACATACTGTAGCTGCGGCTGTAGAGCTGAAAGATTTGTTTGTAACCTGGTAAACAAATTACCTTTGGATGCTGTAACCTGCTGAGGTACGGGGCAGAAGGCGATAAAAGATTAGGGATTGAATTTCAGCTTTCAGAAGTGAACAAAGGCAAAGAAGAAAGGAATATAACAGATTCATCTATGTTTTACCTGACAGCGACAGAGGGCACATCAAATAACAGGTGCCTCTGTTTTGCTGCCAGAGCCCACATCAAGCACTAAACAGCTCATTCACAGGCGTAATAGGAGCTCTCAAACACCCTCTGCCAATATTATCTAAAATATGAGTGCATTTGTGTGTGTGTATTTGTGTGTTTCATGTGTGAAATGCTGTCATGCTATTCAACTCAAAATTGTTTGGAGGAAGTAGCAGCCAAAAATGATGGTGGTTTGAATTCCTTTGAGCAGTGGACCTGCTTCCCAAACACACAATAATTCAACTAATAATATCACGTATTAATCAAAAATATAATAAAACTGCGGCTAAGAGCCAGACTTGTCTTCTGGGCATTTTATTGAACACAGGTTAGGTATAATTGTTTTAGGAACAAATAACGTCAGGTTCTGATGAGGATTCCTGTTACTATACTTCTGTTAAAAAATAATTTTAAAATTAAATACAGAAGCCAGACTAAAGGGTTTTTCCTTCTTCAGATGTCTGACTTTCACCTGAGGGGTTTCCACCTTGGGCAGCCGGATTCTATAACATCGCCGTAGTTCATCAGAGCTTACCGTAGGTTAGAGAGGGACATTGAGATATGGCTGATAGAAAATAGAGGCTGAGGAGGGATTTGCTCACCTGCCTGACATACCTGAGAGACAGTAAACAGATAAAGTTTGGATATATATCACCTGGAGCCTCTTGCTTGTCTGCTTGTTTGCCAATACTTTTAATCCATCTATGTGCCGCATTACTCTGCTCGTCTGAAGTCGGCTATAGAAACTTGGGTGCACCATTACTGCAGAGGCAGGATTCCACTGCACTGCACATCTACTGTGGGTAGGGATGAATGTGAGGATTGTCACAAGGATGAAAAAGAAATTGTATTTAAATTATGAAATGTTGTAAGTGGGGGGGCTCAACCAAAGAAATAAAAAATAGACATGCATTTGAGACAGAAAAGAGAAGAAGAAGACTAAAAGAACAAGAGAAGACTGTGTTTTTGGTCAGGGACAGGCTTATGGAAACCACAGGAGTACACACTGGGAACAGTTAGAAGTTTTTAGTGTTGGCATTTGATATTATCACAGTGACACTGACAGAGAGACCGACTCCCAGTGGGGGAGTGTGAGGGTCAGGCAGCTGGGGAGAGGTGTGTGTGAGTGCTTTTGGGGAGGGTTGCTCTTTAAGACATAGATGGTCCCACAGTTGCTCAGACGGCAGCTCTGTGCTCCACAGATGCACACTTGGCAAAACATTTTGAGTGGCTTACTATATAGATGACTACCTGTCGCGCTTAGGGAATGTGAAAAACACTTCTCAGTATGTTGTGGGCTCACTCCATCATCTCATCCAATAATGGATTTGGGTTCTGGCCCATCTGCTGTTCTATCACAACATTATTTCTGGTGATAGTCGTCACTCCTTGTATCCAGTCTCTGCTGCTGGCTGCTTGAGTGTGTGGATGCTGTAAATCTGGCCAGCTCATTAGCAGTGACAGAGGGAATGCTAGCAGCCCACCTGCTCCCCTTCACCCTCTTTATGGCTCTACAAATTAAAACGACATTTACACACACACTCTCCCCCGCACTCCCTACTGCACTGCTCACCTTGCCACTCACATTGCTTCATCTGCTCACCGCTGAGCTGCATCAGGCCCACCTCAATATACCTCCTCCCCTAACTATTCTTCTTTCTCAACAACCCTGAAGCACTTTGCGTTGTTGTCTTTTTCTTTCTGTCAATCTGTTCCATATTCTGTGCCACTTTGCCTACGATAAATCTCATTATTTGACTCCTTTGTCTTTCTGTCATCACTCCTCTCTGTCGTCCTTCACATCCATCACCCTCTCTAAATTTTTTCTCAGTGTACTAAAGTTCAGTAGCACTCTAGTAGTGCTGATGGTACTTTAACCCCCAGTTGCTCTTGCATGCCCAGTGAGTGACAGTATGATGGAGTGATGTTGCAGCATGTTTGCTTCGCCCGCTGGAGGTCAGTTAAAGTCACTGAGGTAATGAGGCCATAAAAATGCAGGGAACAAAAGTTGTAGGAAAACAAGATAAGGTGGAGAAAAGGGCAGATGAAGGCAAAACAGGGTACAGTGAGGAAGAAACTGACTCCTGACAGAACACAGTTCCCAAAACTCCCACTTCCAGATGGAAGAGGTGGAAAGCTTTAATGAAGAGCTCTCAGATAGAGCTGTGGACTGCATTTGTTATTGTAACACAGTCCTAAAATATGAATGAGTTGGCAGCATCTCATTTATCAAGCAAGGCACACAAACAAATGTATTATATATATTTTATTTATTATTATTTGTGATAAAAATGATTATATTTGCATATTTGCATATTTTATTTTGATTAAGTTATGTTACAGGCTTTTTTCAGTGTAAACAAGATACCAGTGAATTAGACTAAGCTGTGTTCAGTGTTTTAAGGAATCTGATCTATTACCACATCCCATTGCCTCAAATAAAAAGCTTAAATTTTGTAAGAACTTGGGGGGCAGGACTGACATAAGCAGTAATTCACTGAGTGATGCAAGGGAGCAAACAATATGTGAGCGACTGAGGGTCAAACACAGCTCTATTTAATGGCTTTCCGGAGGCTAAACTGAAGCCTATTGTTTGCAGAGCTTGGAAAGTCTGAATGTGGACTATAAGTGAGTCCCACACAACTGAGCAATGGTTGCATTGGCCTGAGAGAACCTTCCCTGGTGGGTGGTCTAAACAGCCTCGTCTAAACAGTCCTTCTTTCTCCCATTTATTTGCCTGACTTTATGGATTGGGGAGAGAAAAAGCCAGTGGCTTTGAAGATTTGGTGAAGACTCAGAAAGAGGTATGCGCTCAATATCAACACAACAAGACATGTGGATGTGTGTGTGTGTTTGCGTGTGTGGATTTCAGCCCCTGTTTGAAGTCCTCCACTCCACTCTGGCAATTACTTCTATCAAGGATTAGATGAGGGAGAGGGCAAAGAGGAAAAGGAAAGGAGAGAGAAAGATGGAGAGAAGTGAGAGCTGAGGAGGGAGGTAGCAGATTCAGAGAGAGGACAGAGGAGTGAGAGAAACATAGAGAGGAGAAAAGAGATTGAGGTCTCCACTGCAGTGAGTGTTTTTTCTTCCCTATAAAGGAGGCTGTACACACTCTCTAAACATGAGCTAGAAGACAACTCCTCAAATCTTGGGAAGATCACAGGTAGCAAAACACAGCTATTTCCAGGCCAGCAGACCGAAAAGCACTATAAATTGTTGATGATCACCATAAGCTGAATGTAGCCACCATGCAGTTACTACTGTTACAATAGTCATAGCTGTGAATTTATATATGTTTTCTGACCTTTTCCTAAATTCCAAAAGAAAACCCTTGTTAGCCAAAGCAGTTTGGAGTCTTTGGAAGAACAAATAAATCAGCGTCAATTGTCCTACATATATTTTTGTTCGACAGGAAGAGCTTGGGCCCATTTGATAAAAGTTCATCACAACCTCTGATTCACCTCTGAGTGACCTTGGATGCAATAAGATAATTACTTTTTGTCAGCCTTACCTCTGGGATATGGACGGTGTAAGGCTGCCCATGGAAGATTGGTGCATTGTCGTTCACATCTCCAATCTGGATGTTTACTGTGTCTTTGACCACCTGAGGGAGGAAACACCTTGGTAAAACTGTTCCAAAGCCTCCTACACACGTTACTTGCCAGAAAACTGTAGTCAACGAAAATGTGTATTAGCCCCACCAAGTCAAGATTCAGAGTGAAAGAAAACAGGACAAGTGTGTGATAGATTACCCGCGGGGGAGAGTAGGTTGAACGTCAGTATGTTTCAGCAACTAAACTGCGTTGAGTGAGACAGGTGTCAGAATGATTACATGTGAGAAAGGGAGAAATAAGGGTGAGAATGAAGGCGAGAGACTGAAAGAGAGACGGATTGAGAGAGAAGGGGTCTATGTGACATGTGGTCAGGCTATATGCAGGTGTCAACATGTGACGGGAGGTGTCATAACTGTGATCACAGCGCAAATCTGCCTCTTACCTCCTGAATGTCACTCACGTAGAATTCGACCTGCATCTCTGACTTGGTCTGGTGGAGACAGAGACAGACATCAGCATAAACTTTGCATGGACATGCAGTGTAAAAGAGCAGTGCAGAAAAGCATAACAAGACACATAAATGCCACTCTGAACTCAAACCCTTTCTTTTTCATTCCTCCCCGCTGAAGAGAATTGCACTTTTCACTGCTCTTTCATCATTTGATAATTTAAATTCCAATAAAGTACTTAAAAAAATTGTCCTGAGTGTCTTTTCTTGTGTATAGTGCATTTGCTTTGATAATGTGTAAGAGTGTGTGCAGCAGTTACACAGTTTGTGTGTGTTTGGTGTTCATACCTCACGATCGAGCTGCTGTCGAAGCCAGACCACACCAGTGTCTTTGTTCACAGAAAAATACCTCATGGCTTCTTCTCCGGAAACCCCGTATATGAGGGGTTCCCCCTCAGGATCAACTGCCTTTAACTGGGCCACTGAAGAACCTGCAAGACAGAGAGTCAAAGGTCAGAGGTCCCACAGGGTCAAAGGCAAGGGTGTCTAACAAGATTTTTGATTAAATTAAAATGACCCCCTAAATACACACAAAAAAAGATCTATCGTATATGGTATGATGATAATGATACAAACAACTTGCTCCTCCAAAAAGAACTAAAGTTGTGTGGATACAGTAAGCTGCATTTTGCCAAGGACAAAGATGGCATAACAACACAACCACACACACAACCCTACACACACACACACACACACACACACACACACACACACACACACACACACACACACACACACACACACACACACACACACACACAAGCATCTGTAAAGGTAGAAGTTTTTTTAATTGTGGTTGCAGTGGTTCACAGTCTTCATTTATCACACACACCAGAACTCAGACAGACACCCAGAGGAGGAGCGCCATCAGACCAGCTAATCCACCATGCTGGACAGATGTATCAAGGAGGGCAATGATGAGGATAGGAGGGGCATGGAGAACAGCATCAGGACCCCTCGACCCAGAGGGACAAGGCTCATTACTGTCCAGGGTAAAACTGCATGGGCAGGTTATCGTAATGGGCTAAGGAGGGTATGCCGATATCAGTCACACACACACACACACACACACACACACACACACAATGGTGCCTCAGTGGTTATGAATATGTATAATATTCTCTTTACATTCACAGAACACAAACATTCACACACACAACTTACATACACACAGCTCAAATGTAGATAAACCAGAGTCCTGCACCTGTGCCAGGTAATCCACCAATACATTGTTTAACGAGTAAAAAATATATTTATATACATTTACGGGCATGGTTAAAAATTTATTAAATGCGGCTGGGCAGCAGGTGAACACAAAAATGTGTTTTATCTAAAAAATCTGAAATGAAAATGAGCAGGCTATTTTTAACATTTAAATCAGTTACATATTATCAAGCCTAATCAGCCGCCACGATTCTTTTTTTATTGGGAAAGCCACAAGCTTGCACATCCACTTTGAGGAAACATACAGCTGCAGCAGGAGCACTTAACAGAAACTATTCCAAGAACACAAACCACCTAAACAGTAGGACATGAACACTCAGTCAACTGTAAAGTTTGTACGCTGGAGATGGATTTCGCGAACTGGCAAAGGGCTTAACTGACATTGGTGCCCCACTGGCGGTGTGGACGCAGCAGCAGCGTAATAGAGTAGCAACAGTTGGTGATTGATTCAGGCAAACGATTAACTATGATTTCAATTCATGCTTATATAGGTTACACTTATAATTGCGTAAGTAAAAATATGTGTGTAGCGCACAGGTCATGGGTCGTGGGTCTTATATACACGGGTCATGTCGGATCTGGATTTGACTTGCACATAATTGTGGGTAATGGGTTAGTTCTGGTTATGAGCTCCACAGGTTTGCAAAACTGGACCAATGCAGGACTCTAAGACATATATATAGTACTGAGTACATTCCATTGACCTACTGTATTCATCCATAAACCCTGAGCCGTGGTTGGGGAATCGCCAGAACCAGATATTCTTGCACTTTCATTGATTTTCAAAAAACAAGGAGAAAACATGGACCCAGAGTAGGGATAAGACACTGTCCATGGTGCTGAACTGTAGTCCTGAAGAGGTGGGCTCGAAACACACTTACAACTACATTGCTTCACTTGGCCCAACAGCAACACAACTCTGTCATACTCTCATTCTCCCTTGTTCCATTATTCTCACAATGAACCCACAACTCAGTAACAAGTCTTTCTTCACCGAGGTCCAAAGATGTACTTCTCCAAATGTTTGTCTGTACGTTTGCCATGCGATGCTGACCTCCCTCAGTGCATGCTGAGATTAGCTTCAGCTCCACCATGGGAGAGTAAATACAGATCATACACACATGCAATGAGCGCATACACACACACACACACGCACACACATCCTCTCTCCCTCCCTGCAGGTACTCGGTCAGACAATAGAGGTGAAGCCAAACTAAATCAAGTCTGTCACTTGCGCACCAAAATGCTTAACACAACGACCAATTAGGCTTCACAATCACACACCCCTCTCGTTTTATTAATACACCCCATTTTCCTATGAAAGGGTGGCAAAAATGACTAATTAATATAACGATTTATGAACCCCTCTCATTGCGTCTAATGAGATTTATGCAAATTCAGCTGCTTTCAATATGAGTTATAATTTGGTTGAAGACGGTGCAAATTAAGCATTTTACCTCATAGTCATCAATAATAACTGATTTTTTTTCTCTCCTCCTTCCAGCCCTCTCGTCTGTGGAGGAATTGGCTGCTCCATGTGGGTAGACATACACTCAAGTGAAGGATAAAAAATGAATGATAACAAATCATCTGAGACTAAGACTATGTATGAGAGTCCCAGTCTTGTGGAAGATTAACTCCTACTCTGGAAAAAAGAGGCGAACTAGCTCCAAACCATTAGGCATACGGGTTAGATTCTTTACTCACTTAAGAGAAAGTATAGAGAGCTGGCACATGTGCAGAACTGGAGGCTAGAACATGTCCATTATCTACTGAATCTGTATGATTAGATAATGATTTGATATTGAATTATATGTATGATTTTGCTCTAATTTGTCTCCATTTTCTCACATAGTTTCACTGTATTCATCAGTTTATAAGCTTCCCCTTAGTAGCATACATTGGCACAGCATGAGCTCATTCGGTACAAAACTAAGAAATGGAGACGTGGAAAAACTGACAATTGGGTTAGTAGCGACAATATCTCTGTTTTGTTGACTATCAGACTAAGGAGTTTGAGTCAACAGCATCATGACATTTGATCATGATAAAAATAATCAATAAAAAAATAAATAAAAACATTTTTGTTCCAAACAAAACTGTATGTTTTCACATTTGTGCATGTTTGATTTGCTTTTGTTGACTGTTTGTATAAATGACAATGTCAGTGTCCTCAATGAATGATCTGAAAGATGAAAAACATTTTGTTGCCCGTTTCTGGGATTTAAATGATAAGGTTTGAGGATTAGGTTTGGTTGAGGTAAATTTTAGTTTTAGATTTAGGATTTGGATTAACGGTTCAGGAAAGATTTTGTATAAGAATAAAGGTAGGGACACACAGTGCTGAGGGTCAAGGTTTGTTTAGAGCATTGCTGTAATCACAAACATTTCTCACAAGTATTATATAAAGTATAGTGTGTGTGTGTGCGTGTGTGTGTGTAGGGGTGCGTGTGTGTGTGTTTGTGTGTATAGGTGTGTGTGTGTAGTGTAGTGTAGTGTAGTGTAGGTATCCTTCTAGTGCTTATCTGTAACACTGTGGCACCGGGCCCTTTCCCTGACAAATGATGCTATTTAGCAGCAAGTGATGCCAGTATTACTGTTATGAATGATACAGTGCACATTAACATTGCCCCTCCCCTTCTCCTCTACTCTGCAACACTGCTCTCATGACAAGAGCGATGGGCTGGAGGAATCATCTCTCTACCTCACCTTTCTCTCCCATTGTCCCCTGAACCTCTTACTCTCTCTACAACTCAAATACTGAACCCCCAATATCACTTCTGCATTCAGACAGTGAGGTCAAACCAGAACAACCAAAGCAGAGCTAAATGCAACAAACCATCAGGGGGCAAAACCAGAACACTTGTCAGTCATACCAACCTGGTAGATTTAGACATATGTGTGTCCGCCTGTGGGTTTATACAAAAGTTTAAAAAAAAGCTTCCACAATCCATGCAGAGTTTTTTTAGGCTCTTAAAACTCCAGACTCAAGTTGTGCCAAGCAAATATTTCAAAAATAACTAAATGCATGTGAAAGAATAAATCACTAAACTTTCAGCTAATGTATTTGCAGCTCTAATAAATGTGATTTTAAATATTTCACTGAAAGATGCACATATAGAATACAGATGTGCTTTTTATCTATACGGCATAACTTTAAAGCTGTTTAAGGGAAAAGTTGAAATATTGGAAGGGTTTAGGTTTACATTTTTAGAGGTGGAGCGCAGAGAATGGGTGAGCCAAAAGTGAGAAACGTGCAAAGTAAAATACACACATACAAGAATGAGAGGAAAGTAAACAAAAAAAGGAAGAAAAGGAACATGCAGAGGAGGTAAGATATGCTCAAGAAAGTAACAAATAGACTCTAATACCAAACATCTTCTAAAGTTACAGAAGGATTTCTGCAATAAGACAAAGCATCGTTGCTTCACTGTGGCAGGACTGAAAAACTCACTGCCATAAAACATACAAAATAAAAGCCAGTAGAGGCACAAGACTGAAACTGAGGAGGAGTAGAAGACGAAAAGTAGGAAGACTTGCTAACCTATACACAGCAGCAGCCTCATGCTTTACTCAGCCCAACCTTTTAGGAAAGGCAAGGGGGCCAACAGGGGCCTTAAATCAGCCGCTGGAGGACATCAATCCCAGCTGGATCAATAGGAGTCGGGCGTGTTAGACGGAGACTAGGCTCGGCCCTGCCCTGGGGCCTCAGGCTTGAGAAAGAAAAGGGGCTATAGGCCAAAGCCCTGTTTATTATGTTGGTGACATCTCTAGATGTCTCGTTCATCTGAGCACTGATTCAGTGGGACAGGCACTGTCAGGACAGCAATTTCAGGCATGTTGTGAATTATAGCTTTGAATTTTATGGGGCACAGGGGCTTAATGGGTATATGGGTAATGTTCAGTACGCTGTCTACCAAAGCAGCGGCAAACAACAGAAAAGATGAAACCACCTCAAGACAAAGTGGAGAGATGACTGACTGTGGAGGACAGGCCAGAGACATTCTTGATCTTTACCTGCTTTGTATAAATACTTGATGAATTGTCTTGAGGCAGAGCGAGTGAGCCTCAGGGTTGAAGTCCTACAATGAGCAGGCTGATGAGTCAGTCTGATGCCACTCATGTTACCACACTGTCTATCCACTGACAAAGAGAGCCTTCAAACACATCAGCAACACCAAGTTGACGCCACGTTGCCTCACATCAATCACTCCCATCAAAAATTCACACAGGCAAATACTGCCTTCAACTAACTGGCAGCATGAGCTCATTCGGTACAGTTTCTGTATTTTGTTCCTTACTATATAGTGCAGCATTTGTCACTCGATGGATTACCACATGAAGAGAAAATCAACAGTATACTCTGTGGAGAGAAACAGTAATTGAAAGCCTTCACATCTGTCACATAGATAAGTTGTGATTATGAGACTGTGACTCTAAGCTACAATGTTGTACACTTTTCAGCATCAGATCCATCAGGTCTAGGATAACAGGGAGAGGGCAAAAGAAGGAGCAAAAAAAACATGTCCTGCTAATTGACTGTGTGCCATTATAACAAAATTGGTCTGTATCTTGCACGCCACTATTACAGAAAGTGAGTGTGTGTTGGCATCTCTTTGACTCCCTGCACTAAAAAGATCTATACAGTCATAAGCTGGTAGTGAATGAGGCACACTCATGCAGAAATACCACTTTGCTTTTGTTAAAATGAGAAAGAGGAATATTAACTGGGGTCATTAGAGAAAACACCAAAATATAAGGACTGCATTTAACTAGCGACTGTTAAGACACAGGGGGATGTGAACTTTATGGCTGGTAATGACTGAAGAGTGGAACTATATGCTGCATATTTGTGTTGATCAGGCAGAATGCACCTCTAAGCCAATATCCTCTGCAGTCAGCCATACCAGAGTATAACCCCAGCTATTTCAGTCAATCTGTCTCATATTGGCACCATGAGGGTAATTTATGAGTCCGATTCCATCAGGGGATTTAAGTCACTGTTTCAGGCTCTTCCTTTTGAGAGACCTCTCAGGGGCACATACATTAACTTGCACCCTCACCTACAGTCAGACACACAATGAATTAAACTCTTTTCTTTAGAAATAAAATGGAAATGAGCTGAAATTAACTCATCGCCGCTTTCTCTGCCTGTGGTGCTGTGTGCTGCGTTAATGTCTAGAGAGTCAGGCTCCTTCTGGGAAGCCAGTTGGATGTGGTAATAAACTAAGCAGATCTACCTGGAATGACAATAGTGCGATGGACAGAAACTGAGTGCTTGGACCTCTATTTCCATACAAAGAGAGGCATATGTGTTCAGGGGGCATCTTTAATAGCAGAAAAGAGGATGCATGCAGATAGTTTATTTCCCTGTAGGATGAAGACAGCCATAGAGAGTGACAGTAAAGTCTTTTCCCCAGGGAGGTCAATTAGACAGGTAGCAATAAAAAAAAAAGATTGAAAGAAAGAAAAAGCTCACTGATTATGTTTGCAAGCCTTTGTGCTACGAATAAACAAATGCAACAATTTCTCAAATTGATATAACTGCTGCAGATGAGTACAATTTACATATTAAATAACTGAATGAATTACAACTAGAGGTCTTTAAAGGAGGTTAGATTTGTCCATTGGAAAAAGCTAATTTATCACACAAAAATCCTTACATTTTAATAGCTCCTTTGAAACGAGACATTTACCAAATTTTATCTAATTTTCCTCTCATTTACTCCTCATTTTTCACTTGCCTTCTCTCCTTTGTGTGTGTGTGTGTGTGTGTGTGTGTGTGTGTGTGTGTGTGTGTGTGTGTGTGTGTGTGTGTGTGTGTGTGTGTTTGCATGCGTTTGTGGGCGTGCGTGTTTGCGCGTGTGTTTGTGATATCAATAACCGTGATGGGGAAGAGAGCCGAAGACAAATAGTACCGGGAGTCTGGCTTTAAGTGACTCCTGTGTTTCAACAACACACACCACAAGAGTCCTTGGGAGGCTGTGTATTAATCCAACAGATTTATGACTAAATCTGTCACGGATGGGAGGAGAACACCCTCTGCCTTTCCTTTAGCCATTCCTGAGAGAAATACACACCTCCCAGACCACACATAAAACCTAAATGTGTGTGTGTCTGTGTCTGTGTGTGTGTGTGTGTGTGTGTGTGTGTGTGTGTACAGCTTTTAAGTGAATAGACTGTACATACAGAAACATAACATTCACACATTCATAAGGTGTGAAACACAGTGATACAAGTGGGCAGACATAGACACAAACAATTAGATGTAATCACATGGGCATATACATTCCTGAAGGTCATCTGGTGTAAATGTAAACTTAAAGTCTCTTGGAGGAAACCAAAGGGACAAGCAAATCTTCTGTGAGTGTGAGTATAGTTGGTATAGACAGTATGCAATGTATGTGCATTGCTGTTTCCAATAGAGACTAAACTATGGTTCATGGAATGACTTAAAAAGCAAAGTGTTGGAAACAAACGGTTTATGTATCTGAAGCTTAAAATCACTCACTGAGGTTTAAGAAAAAAACGAACAGAGCGAAGATTGCAGTCTGTGTTCTGTTCTCCTAAGCTTGTACAACGGAGGCGTCAAGGGATTTCTACAATAATATACAATGATGTATGCCATGAGAAAATATACTATGAATACCTCGAGTAAAGGTATATGCGAAAGGCAAAGTAAAACAATTCACCTAAGTAGTGCCATTAGGCACTTATGCAAATATTGCAGAATAAATGTTAGCTTTGCACTAGATGGAATCCATCAGTACATTTGGTTATCAGAGTATATTTGAAGTTGACTCTGCTGTCCAGATATGAATCATTCATTTGCCCTGCATACAATGAGAGCTATTTCATTCAGTGGAAAGTGAACTGAGGAGGACGAGGCTAGCGTATCATTGGGTATCCAGGATTGGCTTTCTAATCCACCCAAATGGTGAAATGATGAAAACACCGAGTGACAAGGCTGTGACTAACCAATCACATTGCAAAAGTCGGGGGACAGTGAAGGACATTAGTGGACAGTCATCCCACGCATTGGTGAGGAGAAGCAGACCTGTCACTGCAGATTCACACGCAGCTCTGTTCACTCTCCGATCACACAGGAGAGCTCTATGCTCTCCTCTTGCTATTTTCTATTCCATCCCATCACAGTCTTGCCGTTCCCCCACTCTCTCTCTTTCGTTTTTGTCATCCTCTCGTCACGCTCCGTCCTGCTTGCGGAGGCCAGACAGAGGGACATAGGCACTGCTGATAGGAGTGGACAGGTGGCTGTGTGCTACTGAGGCTTCTGGAGTGACGGCTGAGCCAGTCTGGCCTGTCGTTGTCACAAAAGCAAATGCCCGCCCCAAACACACGCGCATCCACCCCAAACCGTACCACTCCTGCCAACATGCCAATGTGTCCATCAACACTGGCACTTCGTAACGCCTGCCCAATTCTTTCCTTTTCTTTCTTTCTTTCCGTCTTGCTCTTTTCATCCAGTTTTGCCGCTCACCTCAGTTTTTAATCCCATTCTTATTCTGGTATTTACCTCTCTCTTTCACCCTGCCTACACTCCCTCTCTCCTCCACTGGCCCTCTACTGACCTCACCAGGGCTGACTATTACCTGAGAGTGAGCTAAATCATGGTCGGGTAATGGAACATGCCACCTTCATTGTGAAGCCACTCACACATAAACACACACACACACACACACACACACTGAAACAAAAGCCTCTCCCTTTTGGCCTTTCCCCTTTCTTCTCCCGTTTACATGTTTATCATTTGGCCCGCATGTTACTGAAATATAGGGTTGATGTTGTTTGTGTCAGCCCTGCGGATGTAGATGTGGATGTTGGGTAAAGGCAGGAGCCGGGGTCAAGAATAAGGCTGTGGCAACTCAGAGTTGACCTCCAGCCCTGGCTGTCATTGGAAGGGAAAGTCTGTCGTACTGCCTCAGAAAACAAGGGCCGTGGTTTCCTCGGTTTTGTATGAGGAATCCATAAAGAAGAAAAGGGTAGGGATGTACCTGCAAGGCACATGGGGAAGTTAATGTAACTATAGCTTCAGATTTATCTTGTATTTAAGTGTTTGTCAGCTTATTAACTAGCATTCCTCAAAAACGAAGTGCTGCTGACTGAAACAGCAAAAAGAGAAAAAAGAGAAATAAATATCTTTCACTTGAAGAATCGCAATGCAATAGAAGAAACAATATGGAAACGATGAGAGTTTTGCCTGCTAAGTTAAATCTCTGGTCTTCCAAAGCCACTCTGATGTAGCTACTTTCCTACCATCATTTACTTTCGGTTCTGTTCTAGTTAGGTGTGTAAACCAGCAGGCGCAATATCAGGGCCCTGTTACCCTTTACATTGAATGTAGTTATTATTGGTGTTATTAGTTCCAGCTTGACAAGGCAACATTTCCACTGTGAGAACTGTCGACACCTAAACCTTTGCTTTAATCATACCACATACTTATAATAAATTACAAGTGCAGGTTCTACATTAGCAGTAGAAGTAACAATAGTAATAGCAGTGCATGTCTCCATATGCTAGTAATTAGCTGCAAAACTCACACTAGAATTTTGTGAAGTCAACCAATAATTAGGAGGAAATGAGAATAATTAACTTCACTTTCAGGGCAGCTTAATATTTGGAGTCACAAGAACTATTTCAGAATGTTTTAATGAGTTGATCTGACTTGAAATTTTGTCACTTCAAATACTGAATGACTACTGAGAGTTCACTAAACCTTTATGGAGTTTAAGCTACATTTTTAAGAAAACCTTCTTTCTTCTAGTTTTATGAATAGCTGCTTAATGAAGCTAATATTGAAAACAGTACAGATATGATCAGCTAGTTGTAGGGTGGACTGAATCTAAAAAACCCTCACTCTTATTGTTTGTCAGCAGTGTGCTATTGTATTCCATTCTATTCTTTTTAGGCAAAAAAAAAAAACCCTACAAAAAACAAAAAGCAGCACTGGCTGACTTTGATTTATTTGAATTGACAGGGAAAACCCTGTTGTTGCAGCAGCCAATTCTCAAGTAGCAGATGTTGCAGCTTTTAAACCAGCATATAGATGGCTCATACATCACCACAAGGTTGGTACAATCTAATTTCTCTGGCAAATGTGAAACCTTGATACCTAGTTAAATTTTCCTCAAATGTAATTCAAAGTTAGCGTTAAAACTGACTTGCCATCTTGGTCAAGTTAGAAGCAAAGCAGTCCAACAACAAGATCCACATGTCACTGACAAACAGATGTAGACTATAGCATCAAGCCGTTGCTGCTACTTTATTTCCCATTCCCTTTTTATAGATAACTCAGTGGTGGCATGCAGACTTGGTGATCTCCAGTGGAACGTATCTGTAATGGTGTGTTCTCACCAGTCCATATGGTGTAACAGTTGTAGAAGTGCACTATGCTCCAGACGCCACACTAGCATGTCTGATCCTGGTCTGGTCCAACTCAGCTCAGTATGACTGACTGGCCAGACCAGGCCATGGCCAGCTGGACTTTATCTATATGGGTGGAGTCACTAGTGCATCTCCATCTTCCTCATCTCTCTCTTGTTCTCTTATGTCCATCTGCTGTGAAGCCCCTCTCACCCCATCTCCCCCTTTGCCAATATCTATTCCCATCTCTCCATGTGTGTATCCCTTCCACTTTCACATCCACGCTTTCTGCCAACTCCCCATCCGTTTATTCCGCTTCTTTCTGTGCATCCATCCTACTCTCATTCACCCTTTTCCCTGCTATATTCCCTGCACGCCCCTTTCTCCTACCTTTTATTTCTCCCTCCCTTGCTCTTTCTCCCTCTTTTCCCTCCGTATCCCATCTCCTTCCTTATATTTGGCATTCACCCTACTATGTCTCTTTCTTCAGCCTTTATCCAAAGTGATCCACTGTTTCCCATGAGACAGATGTATGACGGCAAGGAGAAAAAGAGAGACAATGAGACACAGGGGAAAAGAGAAAGCGAGAGAGAAGGAAAGACAGGACAGACAGAGATACATTGACAAGGTTGGGGGGGTAAGATGGTCACTGTCCGAAAAACCCGGCTAAAAATGTGCTCAAGCTGACCAGCAGAGGACTGCAATGCAGACATGCCAGAGTCTAAAGTGTGTGTGTGTGTGTGTGTGTGTGTGTGAGACAGAAAGAGAGAGCGAGGGTGAGTAAAAGCGGATGGTTTGTGTGTGTGTGTGTGTGTGTGTGTGTAAATGCGTGTCCAGATTGTTTGCTACGCTGCTGCCCAAACCTGATGTCCGGCTGCCGCCATTACAGCTTTTTTCATCCCGTAACACGCCACACTTGTTTTATGGATTATAAATGAACTCATTATCTGTAGCGCTCATTAGCTTCAGGTCCTAATTAGCCAAAATTAATATTGTTTCCTGACAAAGACATTGGCACTGGCAAATTGGCAATTGACCTCCTTGGTCAATCTGGAGAGAGGGACAGAGTGATGAGGGGAAGCATAAAAAAGAGGGGAGGTGAGCAGGAGAGCTGGACAATGACAGCTGCTCTGGTTGATCAGTTTTGGATTCCTCTCTCTGTCCCTCTCTCGCCCTCTCTTGCGCTGTCTTGCACAAACTCTCTCTCCTTCCACCAAAAAGCAGCTCCTTAAGCAGACATGCAGCACTCATATCACTATCGCCAAAGAACCATGACAGGTTTGGGTTAAAAATGTCTGGGTACAATACAGCAACTAGGTATTTTGTATGTGTGAGTTTGTGTGGTGACGTGAATGCAGGAATCAGTGGAAAATGAACAGCTAGAAAAACCACAGTATCTCACACTCACAATGGCTGACAGCAGAAAAGCTCGGGATTTGTTAGCAACTGGAACTTCTCACTGGAGACAAACTACCGCACAGAGAAACAAATAGGAGAGAGAAAGAGACAAAGAACAAGAATGTGTGCTAGGCAGAGAGAGAGAGAGAGAGAGAGAGAGAGAGAGAGAGAGAGAGAGAGAGGCAGAGACGACAAGCCTGCCTTATTCCTTAAAAAAAAGATCCATGCTTCTAAGGAGGCCTGTTAAATGTCAAACACCTTCTCGGCTGTGAGATAAGAGAGGAATTCAATTATACCGCACTTTCTCCATCCCACTAGTGTGCAAAGCCACGAACATATACACATATGAATGTATACACATCACTTCTCTCACTGCACCTAACATGGACAGATTTTAAAGACTGACACACACTTCGCTATCTAAAGATAGTAAGTGCAAACACCAAATTGACAACATATGTATCTGCACTGAACAGGTTGCATCATCTCACAGTGAATTGCAACATACCAAGAGCATAATGAGAGTGTAATAGGGGTGAGAGAGTAAATGAGTAAGTGAGAGCATTCTCCACCAGTGAAGAAGACTAAGAGATTGAGACACCAGGAAACAAAAGCAAGCAGATTTGAGCCAGAGACTGGTCTGTAAATGGGGGACATAGAGTGCAGGCACCCCACTTGTCAATTAATCCTATCTGGCACCAGCATGCTGGCCTTTATGAGAACAAATGTCAGCTTTCAAGACAAGGACGATATAACCTTTCTTCATAGAATGCACACCAGCCTCAAACGACCAGCGTTGATATTATACTGCAGGCGTCTAATATAAGCTGATCCAGCATGCCAGCCGAACAGTAATTCAAAGGGTTTAGCAAATTTGCTGTTCTGGAACTGATCAGGCTTGGTGGTAACTAAAAAATATTAAAAACACTGCTTTTTTATTGCCACAAGTTAAATACCAGCACTTACTGATGCAAAGGAAAAGCAGAACATATTAAGCTAGTCTGACCAGTGGGCTTACCCAAATCAGAAAATGGGTTGTATGTGAGGCAGAAATGGCTGGCAACAACAAGGTTGTGCGAAATATGGTGATTAAAGTGCTCTAAACACAGGTTCTTTTTCTCAGCAGGAGCTCATTTTCCAAGCAATATTCAGGACATTATGCACGCCCCAGTAAGGGATTTTTTTTTTTTCCCTTTGAAATCATCTCTAGTGGTCTTTGAGACATAACCTTCTGATTTTCAAAGACCATTAGGAGTTTTCTATGACATTTCGTTTTTTTTTATAATTTCTCACATCTTTCTTTTTTGTATGCATAAAAACACTTTCTGGGGAATTTAGACCTGTGTAACATACAAACAGCAACAATATATTTGCACTTGAGTGACAACACTGACTGCTGCATGTGTGTACTCCAAAGGGGCACAGATATACTGGAAAAAAACAACAGCTACATTCACACAAACACACATGCAAGCAACTTACACACACACACACACACACACACACACACACACACACACACACACACACACACACACGTATTTCCCCTCCTCACTCCTACAGCTTCCCTGCAATGGAGCAGGGAGAGGTGGTCGCTGATGTGAAACATCAATTTCCAGGTTAGCTGCTCTGCGTGGCTCAGCCAGGTATCAGCCGTGACCCACCTGGGCCAGATAAGCAGCTGCAAGAAGCTGATCTGCCACCCAGCAATGCACCTCTCAGTACTGGAGAATGGAGTAACGAGTGCGCGCACACACACACACACACGCACACACACATACAAACATAAATAAACAAATACTAAAACCTGAAACAATGAATGCAATGTGAGAGGGAAAATGGAAAAACAGCAATACAAAAATGGCCATATTACATTTCCAGTAAATAAATGTTATGTTGTGTTTGGAAATTCCTCCAAATGAGAGGAAGAATATACATCCTTGCATAAACACACACATACACAATGCATGCACACTGCTCAGGTAGAGGGTTCACCCTCTTAATACTTTGATCATTGAACTTTCTTGGATTGCTGGGATTAAAACTGGGTTTAAACCTGAGGCGTTTCAGATAGGAGTCCGACAAATACACACACACAAACATGTAAACAAACTAAACTCTGTGATGATGCTGATAATTTGGGAAAATAAAAAAAAGGAAAAGAAGATTGCATGTCTGATCTCTCTTTGACACACACACACACACACACACACACACACACACACAATCATGGTTAAGTGTCTTGCCCAGTGACACAGGATAGTGTGTCTAAATGCTACACACTGAAGGTAGTGTGCGAGAGCCCAACCTCGGTTGGTCAGGTAATCTAACCACTGCCACCGTCACAGCGATGCCTGTCAGCTCAGTGCTGGGTGCCTTGGCAGCGCTGCTCAAACTGGTGTCGAGCCACATTCCCACAGACAATTTCAATTAACTTTTACAAGCCAGAGAAATATCACACACACAGCCTGCAGCTATTCACCATGCTTTCCCCATCTTTGTCTCTGTCTCCCTCTATTCTCACTCTCTGTCTGGTCATAACACAGTAAAACTAGAATAGAACAGGCAACACCACAGAAGCAGGACGGACAGAGATCACTACAGTGTGAAGTGTCTGAGATAGCGTCTCTAAGGAAACACTAAACCAGTGTTACATAAGAGGGAACTGAAGACCACACTGACATATCCTCCTCAAGGTATTTTAAAGGTGGACCTACAATGACTATGAGCCCCCACAAATGACTACCATGAACGATAAACTGACTTTCAGTCAAATGCGAAGATGCAAGGTCAATGTTGGGTGTGCTCTACCTTTTTTTTTCTCACTTGTAAATCACAGTGACACATCAGAAGCATGTAAGCACTAATCAAATGTCCATTTGTGTAACCCAAGGACAGTAGCCGGCCAACCTATCTTCACCAGCCTAGTATCATGAACACCAAAACTATTGGTCTTTGAAAGGACAAAAACAGTCACAAATAGAATTTGCTGCACAACAATATAAAGTAGTTCAAATCTGCTTCACCTGAAGTCTGAAAGCAGACACCCTGCCTAATGAGTACTTTTAATGCTTACATTTTGCTGCCAATAAATCTGTAAATTTACTAGTACCATTTTACACTGTAGTATAATTGGGTTAAAGTGTGTTTTAACTGAAATGTAAAATGATCCATCTTAAGTCATTAAGTCTCATTACATCACATTTTAAGGTTTTATTTTTCCTAAAGCAGGTAAACTACAGAAATTTGACATCAGATTTAATCAAATGCAAATCAGGTTGTTTAAATGTTAATTAAAAAAGATTAAAGGTTCTGGCAGATGAGTGACCCAACTTGTTTTGCCCATTTTATTTAGAAAATCCATGACATGTGAAGCTGCACTGGAAATGTGCGTTAGCATGCATTGAAAATAACATTGTTTCACACCGCTGCAAGGACTGTATATAATTTTAGTCTGCGTAAGGGGAAACAGAGGAATTATTTGTTAAAATAAATGTTTTTATACATTTAAATTATGTACGAGTACGAGTGGAATGCTTAGCGTTCGTGGAAACTCAATGGCACTGCTGCAATGAGAAGCCAGAGTGTTGTGAGTGTTTGCATGAGCCATAATAACACTAACACATCACGTGCTGGGTAAGTGCAGACAATATAGCGCAGCACAGCGTCATGATGGATGGTGTGTTTGCAGACACCGCTGAACCGTGGACCCCATTATTTCCTGGGGGAGGAGGGGGGGAGCAAAGCACCACGGGGGAGAGATAAGGGATGATTGACTAAACCAAAACAGAAGTCCCTCAGTGTGCTGGCATTATTGGGAAGCCATTGTGGGAGTCAATGCAACAGCTCAATGACAGCAGAATGCCGCACAAGAAGTAAGAAGATCAAGTGTATCCCCTTCCTAAAGTGAGGTAGGAAGGAATTTTCATGTGGAGAGAAAAACTTCCAGTCATTAAGAATATCTCCCGGACATGTTGGGAATCATCTCCTGCTGAGATCAGGTGGTTCAAACCTCAACAGGGAGGAATTCTTCACTTGAGAGACACACACACACACACACACGCACAAACAGACTCACAGTCACTCTCATGCACACAGCGCAGCAGGCAACTCACACTCACAAGAAGTGACAGATACAGCGGCAGTTGTCAGAGATTCAGAAAGGACGCACACATCGCATTCCAATTTGGCTAAATGAGGGCTGAAAGCAGGAGCAGAAACAGACCTCTGCGTCGCCCTGCTCACAGTCAGACAGTAACAAATATCTAGAGCACATATCCTGCAAGTAGAGACAGCCCTGGATACCAGCCGACATCCCCAAAACAGTGAATCAATTGCCCCCTCTTCTTCCCAGACAATACCTGATTACCCTTTTATTTTACCACTGTTCATCTTTCTTTATTTCTCTTTTTATGCTTCTGTTTCTGCTCTAGATGATCTGCTCTATAGCGGCAAAGGACAGGCAAAATATTCTTGGTGTATTCTAGTCCTCTGAGGAACAATCTGCCAGCTTGAAGAGGTCATTTCAGATATTTAAAATGTCAAAAAAGAAATTCGCACTTATTCAAAAGGTTTTAAACCATGTTTCCTGGCGAAGAAAACAACATTTTCGGGAAGGATTGGGACGTTTTAGCTTTAAGGATGATAATTTATCTTAGTACACATTTGCATGCTTGTTTTTCAATAAAGGACATCTTGTTAGGAGCTCGACATGGGTGAAAATGTGTCAGAACTAAAGGAGATGGTGCAGCTGATTGGTCAGTGATGTGCATCAGGAGAGTGCCCACTAAGGAGACCGTTCTCTCCAACCAAGTAATGGTCCGACCAATCATTTGATCAGCAGCAGAAAAAAAACAGAGCGCTTATCTCCAGCCAATTGTCACCAAAGGGGAATCAAATATAGATTTCCCATTCCCAAACACAAAACCATCTTGAGCAGAAGAAAAGCCTGAGCCTCTACGCCTAAGTAATGTCTGCTTCTAAAATGTTTTCCACGGATGTAGAAATACAGTTCATGATTCATCAAAAAATTCCTAAAGATAATTGAGAGGTCTGCTTTCAGATATTAGATAAAGCCTCTATATCAGGAAACAGTGGTCCACTCAAGATAAAGGAGCATTCACACCACAATGCCATCAATCAATAGTTTTAAATACTGCTTTGTTTATGACTGCAGCTAACATAGTCAATATACTAAATCAGACAGCTGAGAAAGAGAGACAGTGTCCGGAGGAGGGAGTGTTGACAAGCCATAGTTAATGTAGAGTGTGCTAGGGAACTGACAGTGGGGAATTGGCAAGGGAGAGTACACAGACATTATCAACACGTTTAGGGGAAGGCTTTAATAAGTCGTTCCTTAAGGCTACTTCCTGCTCCTTAATTATTATTGAATTAGGAATGTCACAGAGCTAATTAAAAGTGCAAGGTATTTACTGTGGCAGTGGAAGAATGTGAGGAGAGCTAGTAAAAAAGAAAAGGAGAGCAAAGAAGTTCACACAGATGGATATGTTAACTGTTTTAAAGCTGGAGTAGGTAATGTATTTCAGAAGAGTTTCTTGTTATTTTTGCTGAAATATAATTTTATTATATTAATATAATATAATATTTGTTTATATCAATAAATCAAATGCTTTGAAAAAATAAATAAAAAATCTGGTATCTATAAGCAGTCACAGGCCTACGATAAGCCCAGCCAATCATTTCATTGGGAACAAATGAAACGATCAGCTGGTCGACCAGCTGGTCTTCCTACCTACCTGCCAACCTCGGCACACTCTGCCCCCCTAAAGTGCACTCAATGTGCAGGACCGGAGTCTTCCACAAGCAGGCCGGGCAGATATTGCTAAAGCTACAGAGCAAGTCAAACCAGAGTTAACATTGGTGTGGCTTTTCAACGATGGCAAGAACTGAGGGACAGGTAAATGATATGGTTTGTTTTCTGGGTAAATTATTATTATGTTATTTACCCGAACTATGTAGTATGTAGAACTATGTATGAATGAGACATGAGGTAGTTAGATACGATTAGCAATGATACGCACAACTATACGCCGTGCTTTGCACTACATGTTTGTGTGTTGAGGGAGTGGCTTTGAAGGGAGACCTCAATGGAGGGGGTGGGACTTTTTTTCCGTTGGATACTTTCTTGTGCTGGTACAGCAAAGATTCTACATCTTTGATGCACAGGACTAAGAACATAAAAAAATGGCCCTGCGGGCATTATAAGAGACACGTAAATATATAACCAAGCTAATGTGCTGCAGGGAAAAAGGTCTATTCGGGATGAAATAAGAGCTGGTATACTGCCTCCTCATGCTCAAACTGGTAAAATATTGCTTTGGATATCTAATTTGTCCACTGTGGGAAATATTTTCTGTTAATAGTCCTTTTCTATTGGAAATGTTATGCTCTTTTGTTTAATAACAAAGGATACAAGTGTGCTGATGGATATGAATGACTCTCAATGATTGAATGGTTGTTTGAAAGAGACCTTCAATTCAATTCATTCACTAATGTAATGAATAGTGCCAGAAGCTTCTCTCCTGTTGTACTCCCTGCCCTCTGAGGCTTCTTACGTCCTCAGTAAAAATAATTGAATTTGAATGTATACAATAACTCATCTTGTTTAAATGAACACATGTTTAATAAAGTTAGCCTGAGCCAAAATTGAAGCCTTATGCTCAATTGGCATACACTACAAGACATGCACAAACCATCCCAGCAGAGTGCGGAAGTTTCTTATTTTGAACAAATGTTGTGTTTTCCACAAGTTAATTACTCAGTAGAGAGCTTAATCTGCCGAATCAGGGCAAAGTGGATTAGGAGATGAGAGTGTTTAATCAAAGTGTTCTCTCAGTCTAATTACACATCCCATTTCCTGACACAACACACACTGTTATCTGCCACTGCATTTAAACATCAGCTCCTCTGTTTAGGTCCACCCCCCCTTATGAGTGTATGATCCCAGTGCCAAGATGTGACAAAAATGCATGAAATATTAAAACATGTGTGTGTACTCATACTAAATGGATGTACATAGAGAACACACAAACATGCAGAGAATGAACATAGAGTGTGTAGAGTAAAAATTTTGTTCAAAACACCATGAAATATTCCTCTTGTAAATATTTAAATAAATCATCTGATGCATCCTAATCGTGCATTACAAGCATCATTCACACCACTGGGGACCAAAGATTACTCTTAGGTTCAGTCTCATGTATCAAACTGAGGGTTTTGTGTTTGCCTGCATGACGGACAATGAAAACTGTACAGGGCGCAGAGGTAAAGGCCAGTATATGTGTCAGAGGTTCACGCTGAGTGAGGGCCTTCTCCCATTGTGTTACACGTGCCTCTACAGCACACACATCATCCGTCAAACACCTTGTGCTGGATCCTGAACCAGATCCCTTTCTGGTGAGAGGGGGGAGAGGAGCGGGTGTATTCTCAGATCAAATATCTATGCGTTTGGATGTGTTCCCTCATCTCTCTGATAAATAATTATGTGCTCCTGCCTGCCATACGGAGCTGAGGCTACTGGCCATGAGCTGAAGTCACTGATCTGGTGCCTAGACAAAGCCAGAATATGATGTTTGTGTGCGCATGCATGCAGACCAGTTTCAACTGAAGAAAGTCTGCGTTGCTCATCTCTATAATACAGTATCAGTGGTGCTATTGTGCATGTGTCAGTCACACCAACTGCTCACACGAACCCTATGCTGTTAGATCATCACCAAGACTAAGCCTAACAACCTCCATGGTAACTGAATGCGACCAATCACAGTGGCTGTGGGAACCTGATCACTGGGCTCAAGTCATGCAGTTTGGCTTCAGTTAGACAGGTGCTCATTTATGTTCATCAAATTTGTGGTAAAATAATGGCCTAATGAAGTATAGAGGGTTGTATGCAGTTTTGAATATGATTAAACCGCCTCCATTGTGCCCTGAAAGTCCAATTTAACAATTCTTTATTCTTTGTACAATCTTTTCACTGAACCTTGAGATGAGAAAATATGTATTTTCAATCTACCCTTTATTCAAATCAAGAGTAAGAGCGATGTCAGCATTGAAATTGCTGCCGGGCTACTCTATTAAGCCAGTGTGCTGGGTGATAAGTAATCTTGAGCTTGTGTGTGAGGGAACGTGTGTTTTCGTGGTGAAGAGGATCTTTACTATGTCACAACCTCTATTTATAAAACACACTCTCACAAAATTCACCAGCAGCTCAGCAGTAAATCATTATTTTGTGTCTGAAATCTACCAGCCACTTTCATATTTTACCAGCATTTGGCTGGTGGTTGGTGCTAATTTTCCACCCTCCACACACACACACTTGACTCACTGGCTTGTGGGTGTGCCTGTGTGTTTATGTGTTTATGAATTGGAGGGCCTCCTAGACGAGGACATCTGCTGAGCTAATAAACAATAATCTTGACAAATTGTCACTGTCCAATCACTCAGCCCGCCCTCATAATCACACCACTGAAGAAGCCATCACAGGCCGAGCCAGAGACATGACTGACAGCTCTCTGGACCAGTGGAAGGCGCTTCTGGACCGAAGCCCAGCTGCCCGAGGAGAGGACACAATGATTCATGGCCAGAGGGCAACCTGGACAGAGTGGTTAGGGAAATTAGCAACGCCACCCACCAACATATCCATGCCCTTCACTGGTTAGAACACAAGCTGACTGAAGGAAGAGATGGCCTTCTGCCAGAAACTGCTTAGTACTGTTGGACAAAGATGCCATACCAGGCAACTATGAGGGTAATGGTGTTTGGGGTCATGGTGATGATGATTTACTGTAGGCTCAGTGGGATACTGTAACCTTCCCTGGCTGCAGTACAAAACATGCAACTGAGAACATGATGATGGAGCTGATGCTGAAGTCGATATGACTGGGATAGTGATGATGATAGAGGCTTAGTGATGTATTTGGTCTTTCATGACCCCACGAAAAAAATGTGAAAAAGACAGAAAAATACAGTCTATGCTGTCTGTACCTGCAACACGTAACCACTCAAATAAAGCAACTCTGGCAGTAGACATGGATAAGCGAAAATTCCATGACGCAGACTAGGAGTGTTGACAGACTGGCAGAGTGTAAAGGTCATGTGATAAAAAAAAAAAAAAATTCTAGAAAATCAATCCAATATAAAGGATTTTAATTCCAAGCCACTGACACCCTCGAAAAGCCAGACATCTCTAAATTGCCCTGTCAATCACTGCATCCAACAAAACTGACAAAAAATAAATAAGAGGGGGAATAATATATCCAGGAGGAATCGGACTCAACCGTGTCTGGTGTCCATACAGTAAACCCAAGATTATAAAGAACATGGAGGTTTCAAATGTAGGCAAACTCTTTCATCATGACATGAACATGAGGATGTGACATATCCAAAGCGTCCCATGTTTCTATTGTGCCAACTACTGTATATAATCTAGAGAATCACTCAGATCAGGCTCTGGACTTTTCTTCTCCTCACACAAACAAACACACCACACACACGCGTCCTGATAGAGAACATCCACTGCCATCACTGTCAATGTCTTTTATGACATCTCTCTTTGCTCTCTTTCTCTTTCTCAGTTTATATTCACACGCTACAGAGGACAGACCATTTCTGTGTAGTAAACAAGTTGACAATGTAGATACATCATAATACAACAAGCTGGAACTCCACAGAGACTCACCAACAGGCGTATCTTCATAGATGAGAAGGTAGGTCGAGAAGAAGTAGTTCAGGAAGCGTGGTGGCTGGTTGGAGCCTGTGATAAAGAGAGAGGTATGTCAAAATATGTTTAAAATGATATCTATATTGAATTAAAGCCTAGCCTGATAGCTTACTTACTACTAGCCTACATATTACTTACTGTACTACTAGCCTGAAGGCTTTTTCAAATGTTGTTCTTGGTGTTCATACCCTTTTGTGCCCAGGAAGTGATGCATTGGACATTACCAGCAGTTTATTGGAAATCATACAGTAAAGCGTTGTACTTTATTTGTAAAGTAATCTTTAAGAAGTAAAGGTGCCAAACGTTTTTGCAATGAGAACATGAACTGAAACATTTGGCATCAAATGAATGCAACTGATGTACGACTGTTCAATTCACATGTGGTTTTCACAATACTTCCCAAACAAAGCATGACCCCTCCCTCGTAAAAGGGGGCTGTGGCAGATATATTGAGCATGTATAAGGCGCTGTAGCAAATATATTCAGTGTATGACACTGTGTGATCAGCTGGAGCAAATGTATTCAGTGTAAGACAGTGTATGACATCTGGGGACTTGAACTGACATTTTGAGGAAGACAAAAACATGTTTTCAAAGGTAAAAATATCAACACTTAGCTAATGACAGGCGTTCCAAAAGAGAAATTTACATCAACCCATTTATTTCCAGTCCTCTGACTGCATCCCAGAATGCACTGCATAATGGCCAAATATTTCTATCACACATATACAGCCAGCTTCTAAATCGAAGTGTTCTGATCAGGAGATTAGGCTCGACGAGTCAGAGTAACGTAAGATGGATAAACTTTGTTTGATAAGAATACCTAGCTTAGTAAATTGTTCTGCTTGGTGCCATTGATCTTGGCCTTTTGGCAATGCTAGCAATCCTTTAATTCCACTACTTTCAGCTGTGTGTACCTAGTACCCTCTGAATATAATCCAAGTATTGTAATGTAAAATGGGTCAATGGCTCCGTCTTTCTCTTACAAAACTAACCTAAATCCTAGGTTCAGAAGCAGTTGATTGTTCTCTTCTATAAATCCTATAGAAAATCCATCCTAACTTTCTCTTTAATCTGTTGGTTTGGAAACCTTAGTGTCAAATATAAAGATGGACCAAATGGGAAGAACCATCAACAAGAGTAGAGCGATTATAGGATCAAGCAGAGCAGCCTGTCCAGTATACATCTACTCACATCAGGTGGTGAAGATGGAGATCACCCCTTTCCCCTTAAGGTTAACCTACAGCCCTCAGTTACAGTTCTCCAGCATTCACCAAACACATTCTTTGTTTTACCCAGGGTCATTGTTTTTGTGCAGCAGCCTTTTACCTGACAACCAGTTTTTAGGCTGGTGTATTTTACTGTTCTTTTTTTATAGGTTTTACACCCCTTTTCGATTTTTGGTTGTCTTCCTCTCATCACTTCTGTATGTGTATTGAGTGTCAGTATCAGACATACCTCTGCACCACATCAATCACTCAGCAGAGGGACAGATACATAAACCTGACCTTGAGCAACAACCCTAACAAGTCCCCTGCAGGTATATTCTGCTCAATCATCTCACACAATGCCTCTTATTTATACATAAAAATGTTTAACAGATAACCACTTTCAAAAGCACTTAGCAGAACATCAGTTACACACAGAGCATTATACTGCTGTCAGTTTTGGTCATTATTTTTATGCTTTAACTTGAATAAAGGTTTACATGGTCTGTCTGTAGGTAGTGTCATTCATGCCTCCAGGGTCCATGAAAGTCATTCAACTCCACAGTCAATGTTTAACACTGCATCAGTCTGAAAATGTATGTTAAAATCTAAAAAGGTCACATTTCACAAATTAAAGCTTTAAATCTGAGTGCTGCACTTGTTCAGAGTGCAAACCATGACAACTATGTACATAGTATATTCAGGCGAACATTTGATATACCTAATATTGAATATCTTACAGGTATTCAATACAGGATAGAGTATTGTTACAACCCACACTTTTGAGGGTTAATAGTCTGCCGTGTATGGGCAGGGTTCTGTGGTGTCAGAAGGCAGTGCGATACAAGCTGTTTTGTTGGGAAGATCAGGGAACAAAGCTGATGGTCTTTGATCAGCTGAGCTGGGCGGCAGACCACAGAGACACTGAAGTGAGAGAAGGGGAGGCCAGTCTGTTTGAAGTGAGAGCGCTTGATAGAGTGAATCTGTGCTTTGAAAGTGGAAGCTTTACATTCAGTCGTGTGCCCGCCTGTGCGGAAGAAGATGCTTATCTCTGGCTTGCCAGCGTGGCTCTTAGTGAGTGCCAAGAACACGGAGCGTGCTTCATGGGATAGGGGCTGATGAGGAGGAGGGTTAACAAGCTCCCATCCACACCTGTGGCTTAATTACTAAGAGGCACTATAGTGGAATGCAGATAGATTGCAGCCACAAAATAATCACAGCAATGATCATCAATCCAATTTGCTGGATCAGGGAGGTAATGCTCAAGAGGAGCGCAGGGTCAGTGTGCTAATGAGTTAGTTAGAGAAAGCAAGGGAGAGCAAGGGAGAGGGAGAGGGAGGGAGAGAGAGAGAGAGAGAGAGAGAGAGAGAGAGAGGAAGAAAGAGGTAACGTATAAAGAAAGCACAAGGTCCTCCAGCCGCTCACACTCACCTCACAGGCATGAGAGGCGAGAGGCTGGGGGACTCCAGAGATATAAAAAAAAAGGCCTTGATAAACTCATTGTGCTTGATGGAAAGAGGTTGTGGCATTCACTTAATAACTTTCCTCGCTGCTTCAGCGCTGTGTGTGATTGGAGGTGTCTCCTGCCTGTCACTGTGAGACAGTTACCGTGACTTTCCACAACATCGAAGCTCTCTCTCACTATATCTGTCTCTGTCTTTCTCTCATGCTCTCACAGAGACACAGTCAGCAAGGAGGCAAATATTTTAAAGTAGTTCTTAACAACAGTAATGTGACACATTATGCAAGACAGACGAGAGGGGGGCTAGCAGAAAAAGAGGAGGAAGAGTGAAGTGATGACAGTGATAAAATGTGAAAAAATAAACAGCCCATGTACTGGCTGAAGAAATGGTTTACAAGTCAAGAAAAGGAAAGGGAATACATTATGTGTAGAAGGTAAGTGACAGAAATTCCTTTCAGACAGTTAATGAAGAACCGAGAAGTGGTAGAGATCAGTCATTGATAAAAACCAAACTATATTTATTCATAATCCAATATTTGACAAACAAAGGTAGATTTATATTTAAATGTTGATGCCACAGTGATATTTTTAAACCTTCATTCCTTTTTTTCAGGAAAGACGGACTGAACATAGTCCTTTTAAATTATTCAACTTTTTATTCAGTGTTGTACATATTCACAAAAATAGCTGCCAAGTAGAACCAGTGTCCTCTTCTTTTTTTCCACTGAGAAGCTACACTGGCATACATTAAACTGAAATATATGCACTGTACCAGGAATTTGGAGTCATTGTATAAATGATGCAGGGTAAATGCCTTCTCCCTCACCATCACCGCTAATAAAATAAGTCTAGTATTTGCAGATTTATACACATTCATTCCTTATAATGAAGAGGACTCACCTTCACAGAAAGAGTGGAGAATGAGGAAGGGAAGGAGGAGCTTGGCAAATGTCATCCTGCCGCCTAAACCCACACTCCACGACATCACCTGCACCTGATGGAGCACATACAAACACAGAATGCTGTACTGTCACTATCATTTGGTTAGCTGATTATCCACACTGCAGTATCAGTCTAGCCACGTAACGTCCAAAGAAATTTCAGCTCCTTTAGATTAGGTGATTACCGTGTTAGTGAGCATGCTTCAAGCAGGTGTTCTTGCTTGTGTTCTTTGGTTCTTGTGTGTGTGTGTGTGTGTGTGTGTGTGTGTGTGTGTGTGTGTGTGTGTGTGTGTGTGTGTGTCTGCTTGAGAGGTTGGTGTTGATGAAGGCAAATTCACAGCAACAGCTCATTTACAGTACCCACTGTGAAATAGCCAAAATGAAGATGTTGCACCGTTAATTTTCTAAAAACAAACAAGACAATTAAACACCGTCTTGTGCGAAAAGTGAGAAGTGTAAATTACATTTTCAAGATGGGCGGGACACTTCACTGAATGAACTGTAAGGTTAAAATTAATCGTGAAATTTAACATGTGGGGAGCAGAGAATTTATTTATAGTCAGGATGTTTGCTTAGAGGTGCCTCTAATTAACTGTAAATTGCTGCATAGCTTTAGCAGTGACTGTCTATACTTTCAACTTACTGATTCTGATATAGTTTTTGCTTATGTTTGCTTTAATAAGCCTCTTCTGAGCCCACATGTCGCAAATTGTGTATTAGTCCTCTGTTGCGTGAGGCTTCCTTTTAGATGACAGCTCGAGCAATGTAGAAATCGTCACTGTCTTCCCTCCCTCCCCTCATCTGCCTCCCTTTCCCTTCCGTCCCATTTGTTCCCTCTCTTTATACCGTCATCACTTGTCCCAGCAAGGCCTCACTGGTCGGCAAACTCATTCAGTGACAATTTAATTTTGAAGGGTTATCTTTCTAAATTGTCCTTCTCCCCAAAGCCCACTGTCTTTCATCTCACAGTAAAACTTGTGTTCAGAGACATGCAGCTTGTCCTTCAGGTAGCTGATGGCTAAAAAGCAAAAAAATTGCTGCAGAAACCAGCAACAAAATACAATACAGATGCTGCTTTGTGTTGCTGTTAGAGATATACAGTATGCTGTGGATTCCATTCAGACAAAGCAGCTAAAACTTACAGGTGACAGAGAAAGACACGCAAGGTAAAGAATAGGCTGTCATTGCTTATTGTGTATATACACAGTATACATATATATATATATAGATATATGTGTGTGTGTGTGATTGTGTATATGTATGTGTGCGTGCTTATAATAGCTGTGCATGTGTGTCAGTTTGAATAGGCACATTTGTTTTCATTTGGATTCCTGTTTCCTCAGCATTATTGCATTTCACTTTCTGTAACAATGCAACCTCCATGGCTATGTATGTTACTTTTTTCTCCATTGCTTCCTCATTTCCTTCTCCCTTCCTTCTTTGCTCATACACATTTTTTCATCTCTCTTGCTGGGCCCCCCCCCATCATACCCTTTACTCGCTCCTTGTCCTCTCCGATACAGTTGTAGTTCTCTAGTAGATAAATAGATAGATAACTTTATTAATCCCACAATGGGGAAATTCACTTGTCACAGTAGCATTTGAGTGAAAGAAATACAGATATAAAAAACAGGAACATTTGCATACAGCAGGTCCATGGTCTTAGTGTCTCTGGTGGTGCATGTGACAAACTGGTGGAAAGTTGGGAGTGTAGACGAGAGAGAAACGTGGTTGAAGTCCCCTGTGATGATGGAATATAAATATGGGATATATACAGTGATGGCGATAACACTGGAAAGTTCCCGTAGCAGATAACATGGACGGCGATTATGAGCACGACCAGTCCCCCTCCTTTCTTCTTGCAGGTTGCGGTGGTGTCCCTGTCTCGAACCGTCTGGAAGCCGGGCATGGTGACGTTGGAGTTCGGTATCTGCTTGTGTAGCCACGCTCGTTTCCAGTGATGACTGCAGAGATGTAGGGTTTAAACCTCCTCTTCTTCATCCTCCGTTTAACCCCCTCTCTGCAGCCTCGCCGTCTCCTCCTCAGCTCCTCCGGTATGGAGGGTCTCTCTCCAGTCAAGATGCTAGGGTGCCTCAGGGCAATCATCTGGTCGCGGGTGTAAACAATGCGACCCCCCGTCGCCATGGAGACCCATGCAAACAAAAAATAAAAAGTGCTCAAAAACACCAAAAAAGTATTTAGGCGACGTGAACAAAGTAGTAAGAAAGTAAGAAAAAGAAAAGACACAGGCTAAAAAGACACTGAAAACACACTAAAACTACAAAAATGATAGGAGCTGCCATGACAGGCTGCCGTTGTTGCCGGCGCCATGCAGAAAAAAAAAGAAAAAAGTAGAGGATATTATCTCAACTCAGTGGGAAGCTCAGTAGGAAGCGGACGACAACAGCCCGAACAGATTACACATTTAGACAACTTGTCCATTCCTGGTCAAAAAATCACTTCCTGTTCTCTAATATCAATTCCTACTGTGTGCATCATAAACACACCTGAGGTAGCGTGATTCAGACACCCTGGGGCACTTTAAGTAGCCTCATGCACTGATATACACAGTTTATCAAACCCAGTTACAACAACACAGCAAGCTACAAGACCTAAGGGCAAAATCTCAGTGTTTCCTGTGTTCCTCTTTGATGCTTGGTTAGGGTTGATCAGTCTAGATGAGGACAATCAATAGAGCCTATTCCCAGCTCTCCACACTGAAAAAAATTGTACACTGAGAAGCGAACACAATTTGAGTTTATTTTCATTTTAAAATCCCCTTTGCTGAATGAAAACACATTTCATTAAAAAAAAGTTGTTTTCTCTGTATCATTTCTTCATGATATTTAAATAAATAGAATCAGACCATGCTCTATTGATGTACTTAGTAGAAACAGAAATGGCCACAAACTGATTGAAAATATCAGATGTCATTATAAAAATCCATCACTGTGAAAAATCTGATACAATCTTATGTCTTTAAATTGATAACAGTACCAAAAAACTGTTGTGTACTACACTATCATTTTTAATTTCCCTGTTCTAATATATAATGTAAGAAAGTGTTTTTTGTGCGGATCCCTTTTTCCTTCCACCACATTTCTACCTAGACACCATCTCCCACCCAGGCCTCTTCCACTAATCCTTCCTCCAAATGCTAAAGGACATTTCTGAGATGATGAATGGGTGAATATGAGTGATGGATACTGGTTCAGACAGACATGTTGGGTTTGAGAGGGCTGAGGCAGCCATGGAAAATACAAGCAGTCCTCCTGCAGCAGCAGCAGCATTCACCTTTCTGCTCTCACCAGGATCCAGGAGTCAATATTAAAACATTCTCACAGAGAAAGCACCCCCATAAAGTGTTATATGGTCACATTGATCTACCTATCTTTAGTCTTGTCAGTATGTGTAACCTGGATTGTGCGTTTTACTCTAGGCTGCTATCATAGCCTGTCTTAAGCAAAGAAAACAGCTGTAAGGATCCTGCTCTGAGCAAATTACATGCAACATAGAATAACTTGTATGTATTAATGTGGTTAATATTTTATGCATTTTGTAATGTTTTATTACTGGCACTCAGCAAGAAACTATACTTGTGCTTCTTGTCTTTCTTTTGTTCTTTCTTTTTCACGCTGTACACTTGAAAATCACAAAGTTAATTTCAAAACTGTCGACCAGTTGTTTTTTGGGGGAGGAACACTAAAGTGTTTACCTGACTTTAAGGTTTCACCCAAATCACAGTCATTTTCCAACTTACCCCTGGGTATTTTACTATTCAGATAAATTTTGTTTTGCAGAGGTTTTTTGATATCTGCTGTAGAGTTTTCTGCTACCACACTAATACAATTTAGGTAAAGTGAATTACATTTTTGATGCATCGGAAATTGATGTTTGAAAAATTCAAACAGCAACACATCTTTCCAGAAAGACTGCACATAACTCTGGGTCAACAGTTTTTATTGGAAACTTAGTGAAAACTGTCCACAGCAGGTCTGTGGATTATCTGGAGTAAACAGGACTGCTGAATCTTCCTAATGTGATTTCTTAATATTTTCAGAACCACAAAAAGTTCCATTTAACTAAGATGTCTTATTGTGTGGTGGCAAATCACTGCTGCAGATATTATATTTCAGACTCTTAGCAAATCCAACTGAAACTATCTGCATGGTAAGATACCTTAACTTGTGACTTGGGTGAACCCTCTTAATGCCATGTATGCCTTTTTCCTGTTACTCTGCAGCAGACAATGTTCCTAATTCCACTATTGTTATGTTTTAGCACCATTTGAAGTTGAAAAACATTACTGAAAATGGTGCGGTAATTAGTTTTCTTAGTTATTACATGTTTGCCTCAAGCTATTGTGTGACCGTAGAATGTGCAGTTTATGGGGCATACATTTTGTACCACTGCAATCACTTCAGTTACAATGAGGAGAAGGGAAAGTGGGAAGGTGGAGAGTGGTAATCAAACCCTGCTTAGAACCCCAAGAACAACGGGCGTGTCAAGGCCTTCATACTCAAAAATTAAAACCCAATTCACTGATAAATTATTGTGTATGAATACTTAAACTGATATTTCTCAGAATATTCAAGTAATTTTTGACCATATAACTTCAAGGCAGAGTGAAACATAACTGAAGACACGTTAAATATGAGCATTTGAAAATACAGGCCTGTTTTTTTTTAGAAACTTCTCGGATATAAACAACAACCTTACATCAATGATCATATATATTTAGGTTTTGTCTGGTGTGAGTCCACAAATAAAAAAGACCTGTCAATCTATTTTGGAGTGATAGAAGTATATCATTTAGATAACTGACTGTGCCTTTAAGAAACGGTGAAGGAATACCATCGAGTACAGGGCGGACCAATGAAATTATGAAATGAATTAAATGAAATGAAAGCAGGGGCTCTTGAGATGGAGGTAAGTTATTAATTAGGGCAAAAGCTAGAGCTAGCTTTCGATTTAGCAGAGTTCCAGTAGGACACACTGACATGTTCCAATCAGTCAGTTATGCATGGGGCAATTACACTGCAGAGGACAGGGCTAAGCAGGAATGTGGTCCTCGATGCAAGCTGGGCCTTGCTGCGGCACTGTCCCACTCCATTGACTATACTGTCACCATCTATCAATCCCTCACTTTCTTCACCCCCTCCTTCACTCTGTCAGAGTCACTGCTCATCTTCTGCTCACCCCCTCACCCATAACATCTCAGACCAGTTTCTCACTCTCCTCAAGCTTGCCTTTTTCTGTTTCTGTTTTTCTTTGTTTTTTTTACTCTTTTTAGTCATCTCTCTTTTTCTGCTTCCTCTTCTTGGTCTAATCTACACTGATTTGTGTCTCTTCCTTTTTTTGATTTACCACACAACTTGGATGTCCAATTATACACTGTATATATTCTGTAGTCATTTCAAATGACTTTTTTTTCCTCTGTGCTAAGCTTTGGCAAATAATTATGTCTCCTGTGTCCTGATTTAAAATGGCAACCTAACAAATACATGTCTTCTGTGGGCCATGTATTTGTTGTGTTTTCATGTTAAGAATGGGTCCAAGACAACCGTTTCTGTGTACCAAAAGAGTAATTTAAAGTATATCTTATGATCTAAACTATTTTTCTTTAAAAAGGGTAAGATAACTTTAGACTGTTCTCAAGACTTTTTGTATTAGTAACAAGAGTAATTATTCAACTGTGAATCAGGTATGTAGCAGCCATTTCAATGTGGAAACTATTGTGATCCCATTAAATCAAGTCCAATGTTTACACTTGAAATACCAACATGCCCAAGATCCTGCCCTGAATCCTGATTTAAAGGCTAGAATGACTATCAGGAACGCATATAGCTCCCACTGGGCAAAGCTTAGGGTGGCTGAGATCCAGGTCTGTTTAATGAGTTGTGGTCCTATAGCTTATCTGACAGTAATGTGTGATTAAGGCTGTGTAAAGTGAAGAGTAATATCTGGACCTGCTATGCTCTCCCCAGAGAGGCATGCCTGCCCACATGGCTGTATCTCCTGGCTTACAGCACTCAATATTATTGATTACATGGCAATTGTGTCTGACTTGCCTTAACCTCAAAGGCACCCTTCGCAGAGGGAGTGGTGGGCTTCAGCCAACAGACAAATCTGGATTATCACAGCAAATCAATGGCAGATTTCTGCCTGCCCTCAGTCCTCATGAAAAAGCCATCACTCATTAGCACAGTGATCACAGACAGATTAGCAGACATTTGGCCTCGTCAGGGAAGAGGGAGGGACAGCGGTGCACTGATGAGCTGAGTAATGTCTTCCTTCCCGCCCTCTTGATCTCTTCATCTCCAACATGACACGACTTTCTGAAAGCCTTACTCAGCAAACCTCACTTACATGACAAGAGTGCAATGTAAACGTGATGGCATTTGGAGTGCAGAGCATGTAGTGCTTCCTGAGTAAAAATCCTAATCAAACTGGCATGGTACATTGAGGCTGAGTAAACTGTTCACTTTTGTCGGGTCAAATGTGAAATTGCTGGTGCTGATGTTCCACTTTCTTCACAAAATTAGTAGCCAAGGTCTTTGGAAAAGAAGTTCAAGACAATAGGCAAACAATGATATCTCCTAGACAACACGTAAGTTCAGCAACCATACTGGTTAGCGTATTTCATTTGGTCCAGCCCTTCATACAGAGGCCTGCACAGCATACTGTGTAAGTACCAGTGGAGGTTTACTTCCACATCAGTGACCCAATCTCACTTTTCTAAGAAGCATGTGGGTCGTCCTCTATCTTGATACACATTTTTGCAAACATAAACAAAAGCCTATGAGTCAGATGTTAATGAATTGTAAAACATGACATGAACAGCAGGTCCCTGTTGATTGGCTTCCTCAGAATGCAGCTGGAATATTCTGTACACACATCAAGTGCATGTCTGCCCATCCTGAAAGAGGGATCATTCCCCTTCCTGAGGTTTCTTCCCCAGTTAAAAAGGTCCAGTGTGTAGGATTAAGAGGCATCTCGTGGTGAGATATTTCAAGCAACTGAATACCGCTTGCCTTCCAATGCGTTTTGGAGAAACTACTGTGACCACGAAGCTCGAAAACAATGTAATGAGACACAACTATCAAGTGCCAGTGTCAGGTTTGTCTGTTCTGGGCTAATGCAGAAACATGGAGACACAATGTGACTCGATAGAAGAGCATCAGTTAATTCCAAGTTAAAAAAAACGATTCTTATTGTCAGGTGATTGTACACTAATGAAAACCTACTTATAAATATTATATTCCATTTCTGCCAATAGATCTTTCCAAATGTTATACAGTGGACCTTTAAATTGTGTTTTTCCTTATTCTGAACCTTAGGGTCTAAGGATAGAGGGTGTCGTATGGTGCACAGATTGTAAAGACCCTTGAGACAAATTTGTGATATTTAACTATAATTGACTTCACTTGACTCTCAATAAACTCCCTGCCAGGCAAACAGAAAATAGGGTACTATAGGACACATGCCAAGCCAAACTGTTCTTCCACTGGAGACAACCTCTTTGATCCTGTATGGACTGACAGTATAGCTAAACACTGTAGGAGAAACGAGGGAAGCTTACACAGGACCCAGGGAGATGGTAATTACCAGGAACAGGATGGGAGCGCTGCAAGGCGCCGCATTACAGCACCCTGTCACAAAACGCTTGAGCAGGCACAACTCATACACACTCTGTCCTCTGTTGACCAACACTATGATGTGTGTGTGAGAAAGAGTGACTTGGGGCATGGGTTGATTAGTGTTCACTTTGAGTAAATTGTGGGGGAGAAGCCTCCTCCTGTGTGCCACACACTGAGACACAGCTGGGTCAGACAGTGTGCTGCATTTGTCTAGTGAATGTTGAGGAGCTGTGTCTGCGGTAGGAGCACTACAACCTGATTAAGGAGGTAATATGTTGATGACAGCAAAATAAAACTGATAAATTCATAATCAGAAACTCAATACTCTTCTAAAGACATAATGTATTGCAGGTTCAGTCTGGTCACTAGTCTGAAGTAATTTGAGTTCACTTGATCTTCATCTAGACATCCAAAGAGCAATTTGAACAACATGATTGTGGGTCTCATTACCGAACTGTTTTAATATGAATAGCTTTCAATATTCACTGAAGTATACGATCACATAATAGACCAAATTCACATGTTCAAATATTTATTATCTTATTATATGACAGACGTCAGTATTCCTATAAAGATGAGAACTGTGGGCAATAAAATCTCAATTTCAGAGTTGAGAATTATGGAGAGACAATAATATATAATAAAGATAAAGATAAAGATAAAGATAATAATAATGAATTATTGTTCAACACTGCCTGGAGCCATTTCTACTGCTGTTACGGCTGCTCACTTCCTGGCCAGTGGCCATATCTCATCCACGTTGTATGTTGTCATACATGTACTGACAACACTGACCACTGTGTACCTGTATTCTGCTACTCCACATAAGATTACGACGGAGCAGGTGAGATGCTTTTTATGGAACTATAACATAAGAATTTACTATAATAGTAAACTGTGATGAAAACGTTTCTCACAAAATGTAATATTACATTACTAAGAACTGAGAGAACACTATACTGCAGCTATATCCATACATTTATCACATTAATACTGAATATAAAACAACTTATCAACAGACTTCTGAGAAAAAAAACAGTAAAGCCAATTGTCGCATAAAATATGCGATTTAAAAACCAAAGAAACATGCTGCAGAAAGGTGTGCAGACTAGGAATCAAGCAACCGTGTTGACTGCCACCTCCTTTTTGCCTGAGTGCAGACAGACATAACAATCTTAGCTCTCTGATTTTAGGCTTTTAGTGTTTTTGTGGACAAATTGTAGTGAGAACATAATGATACACTCTATGACTTTTTCCTCTCACCCATCAACAGATAAAAACAGCACAGATCAATATGCTGTCATGCCCCTCTTGTCCTCCACTCTACGTTTATTCTACTGAATCACAATGTTTTCAGCTTCACCTGTTTCACCATGTGGACAGCCTATAACAGTTTTTATGAGACAATGTGATGTATTGTTAATGAGTTTCCCTAGTTTTATCCTGTATGGACGGCATTAGTACACCGTTCATTTCAATGTATATTTGCCACAACTCGTGACTAACCTGTGATTTTTCTTTCTTCAGAGCCTCCATAATGTGAACCTATTGCCTCTTCCCCAAATTTCAATGTCAGTCTTAAAATGCCTGTTTCTTAGCCAAGCTTTCTTCTCACTTGGCCATTATCCGCTGCAATGAGCTTGGCAAAGCTGTCCCAGCAGAGGCATGTGTGTATATCAGACAACATAAACACAGACAGCTGTGTCAGAGGGCAGCCGATAGCCTGTAGAGACTCATTCATCTCCTTTTGTCTCTCTCTTTGTTAGAGCGCAGTCATTCCATCCCGCCAACAGCTGACTGTTTCTATCCCGGTTGAAAGATCAAAACAGACCATTTAGTAGCTCCTCTCCAGCACAGATGACCTTTGCATCTCAACACTTCACCTCTCTCCTCATTCAGCCCTGCCTCCCATCTTACTACAACCTCATTGTCTCTCATCCGGTCCTGTCTCTCTCCGTGCTGTTTCAGCCCCACTTCAGGGCAGCATTCCATGCGTAAATACCAACAACAAGGATTTGTCACACAACAAAGCTGCCATTAAATTGCTGTTTTGTTTGTTTTACATGACATGGTTTATTTTCAGGGGCAGAATATGACTCGATATGATAAACGCTACTGGCTTAGATATGAATCCCCACTGTTTTAATTGAGAAATGAAAGGCCTCCATCACTTCCTCCAGGAAATTTCTATTTCAAAATTCATTCATAGTGGTTTCACACTTACACAATAACAAATCAATACAGGGATTAGTATCAATAGACTACAACGAGATTATTGTGAACGGTTGGGTTTACAATCAACAATTTAAGCAATAATTCTCTCTAAACAGGGAGTGTCTGGGCCATAGTACAGCATCCCTGGTTCAGTTCTAACCTGCGGTCCTTTGCAACAGTTCGTCCCCTTAGTATCCTGTCTATCTTCAGCTATCACTTGCCAAATAAAGGCATAAAAAGGAGCCAAATAATTATATATATATTGAAAAAAAGCACTGTCAATGATCAGATCTATTGTAAGCCTTTTGCCCACCATTACAAACTTAGAAAAGCATGGCTTCACATCCACAAGGACAGCAGCATGCAGGAACTGACGGTTCACTTGTAATATAACTGGCTGAGCAAAATCATCTTCTCAGCCTTCTCTTCCTCTCCAACCTGTTTTCTTCAGTTCTGCCCGGCTGCCTTGGCTGATTTAATGACCACATACAGCTGGACAAGGAGAGAAGAGCGTGTAGAAATGAGAAAAGTGGGAAGCGCACAATGATCATAATTGCAACTACCAGAAATGTTGTGTAGACACCAAAAGCAGCTGGGAAAAAGGCAGAAAACTGACATTTAAGGGTTTGTGAGTTGTGTCAAAAGCTGTCATATAGAGACCACTGTGCTCAAACTACAACAGTGCATTATTCTGTCAGCAAAAATGCTCTCTGAATAAATACTGTTGCAATAAAAACTATTTCTGTCAACTGAAACTCTATGAGCTCATTGCGTCAAAGCAAACTGATATCCTGAATATATGTAAGTAAGCAAATGAATAAACAAACACGAATAAATAAATAACCTAAAAATGACATTCATGAACCATCACCTAATAGTTATTCAAAAGCAGGTATAAACAATACTCACATGCTTTCACACTTGGTGCCAGACCTCTCCCAATGGTTCCACTCACAATTTCCACACATTGGCAAAGCTACAAGATTTACATCAACACCATGGGAAAGAATGAGATGCCTTCCCTCCCTGTCCTCTTCCACACATTTACCATTCTTCAATTTTACAATACTTCCATCCTTTCTTGTCCTCATACCTTGCTCTGCTCCCTGTCTGAGACCTCATAAGATTGTCCAGCAGAGTCACTGTATCTGCAATTCATTCCTCTATCCCTCATATTGGCTTTCAATTGAGCCTGTCAGTCAAGGTGTCTGTCAGATATGGACTCTTCAGTTAACTATTTTTTTTCTTCCTTCTCGTATTCTGAATGAATTCAGGGAGAGTGACACTCTGAAGGGGAAACTGTCAGAGGCAATCTTTCCCCACATAATGCATGAAAAACAGCAGCAGTTTCTCTCCAGCTTATCACACACATAATATGAAATATCTGATTATTCGATGCTATAGTAATAATGATTTAAAAGACTTGTGTAGCACTTGCACATTTTATGGTATACTTTGTAGCAGGGCTGACAACAGCAGCACATCAGTACTTACTGTATAGACCGGTGGACCACAGTGAGTTGAGAGTGAACCTACAACCAGCCAACCAGGATTACTGAGACCCAAGCTTCCATCATATTTCAGCAGGAGTAGATACAGCATTCCCTCTGAGACAAAACAAGCCTGGTGACTCCTTTTATGTCATATAATTCTGATTTTCATTGTATGCATGCTCCCTCAGAAGAGGTCATATATTGCACTTCTGGTGAACATATATAGAAATTGTATGAAAACCGTTTAAATGTCAGAATTACCATGATCTTTATTTGCATGTTTAAGTTTTTTATGAACTTCATCAGCAGTTTTCCAAATGCAGTAAATCCGCCTTGCTTGGAAATGTATCACAAACATTACAATCCACATAATATCATATAGACTCATTGACAGTATTTTAAATAATAAACCTATTTTGCATTAAATCATGATTTATGATGTATGAGCACAGACCGGGAGGTAGCCTAAATAACCGATAATAAATAATAAATCTGCGTTGCATTTCTCTGCAAAGTCATTGTTGCATCAGCTGTCCATAAAGCAATTCCTGAATGACGACTAAACCTGTATTAAATCAAATATTTAACATTTGGTACTGCTGTATCCACAGTTATGCGAGAATATATTGGGGGAAAAATGTAGTGACCCCGGCCGCAGGTTTACAGTAATAGTTAGATTCCCAAAATGAGTGGTGTTCCCCTTTAACCTGGCGTTGCGTCTCTGCCGCGTTCAGGTGACACATGAATAAATAAGTGGGCACCGAGGCGCTTCCCAGCCGCCACTTTTGGAGTAACCAGGCTACCTGAGATAACACTGTGCACCTGACACCTCTGCGCAAGCATGCACACTACCTCACATTTACTGACTGCTTAATTACTCAGATAAAATAACCCGCGATGAAACAACAGCAACAGTTGGAGTGGACCACCAAGAAAAGACATCATAACTTGAATGAAGTGGGCGCAGAGGCAATTTTATATTACCCCCTAATCTAACTGGTCCTCCCACTGGACTGATAGCTCATCAAAACATTACTTGCATTCTCAACCAACTACTTCTGAACAAATTCAAAAGACACTGCACAACCATATGCCAAAGTAAGAGAACTAATAGTGAGCCAGAAAGTCGTGAATTACGCACACATGTAGTGGTTAGGACATGTTACACTACATAATGAAACACATTATCCTTTATGGGAAAACCTCCTGTTTGCCGCAGTCATCCCTCCAACTCAGTTTGGTGTCTATCAACTCAGAGCAGGATGATCATGCCATTATCATATTGTCCTACCTTCCTCGTCCGTGTCCGTCGCTGGCTGAGCGCCTTTAGATTCGATTGCCCGTCCTGCTGTGATGCGTTACCAAGTATCTGCTACCCCCTCTCTCTCTCTCTCTCTCTCTCTCTCTCTCTCTCTCTCTCTCCCTCCCTTCTCCCCTCTCTCTCTCTCTCTCCCTCTCTCTCTTTTTCCCGTTAGCTTTACTCTATCACCACCAACGCCCTGGTCACTGCAAATTTCACTTCCCAGTGTTCAGAACTACCCCTGCAAAAGCCAAAAATATAACAATCAATTGTGTGGAGCTCCCACATCATGTCCCGTATTATACCCACTCCTGCTGAAACAGGGTTACACTCCAGCAATTACAGCATTACAGGTACAGCCCCCACAGGTTTTAAATGTTGTCCCTAAAGCAATATGATGAACACACACTGCTCGTGCATGCAATCTTAAATGCTTTCCATATTTTCCATTTGATGTGGGTTGAATTTATTATTGCCTTATTTTGTTTGCAGATGGCAAACATAAAGGCATGGCCCTGCTGTGTGTATGTCAGTGAGAAATGTAAAATAATTATGTATTAAATGTGTTCACAAATCATTTGCAAGCTTCACGGATGAGGGCTGAATTATCTGAGATTAAAGAGATCTATTTATGAGCCCCCTAAATAAGATTATGAGCTAATATATTACACAGATTAAATTTGAAATCCATTATTTAACCACAGAGGTCATGGCTATTTAGAGCAATAGCCGGTGTGATAGCACCACCTAGTGTATAAAGTAAGAATTACTAGTAAAACCGCCGGCCACAGCAACTTTTTAAAGATGGATGTAGAGAAATTAATGCCCCTGCAAATGTCTTCTCTAATTTACACAACTGTAACCTCTAATATCCTATCTTATAATCTTATTAATTTGGATAAAATAGCCACTTACCACTTCCAATCCCAGGTTATTGTCAAATAGCGTATAATAAGCTCATACTGCTGATACCCTTTGATCTAAGCTCTTATATAAAGCATAAAATCAGTTCTTTGGTGGTCAGCAGTTATGATTTTTTTTTTCCAGAATGTAAAACTGTGGGCTGATTTACCTGTCTCAGTCAGGTCTTTGCCTCCTTTGATATGGCAGTCCACACGTACTCTGAACGGACTTGAAGAAGACGTTACTAGGAGGTCAAAAGATGCTGCCAGTTGTTTTAGTGGAGCTACTTAGTGGCAAAAGGGCACCTAACTGAGGTTTTTGTGACAGCAATGCATTCAAGATTTACGATTTTTTTCTTCTTGTGTGCTTGCATACATGAACTAGATTTACTGCCTCACAGTTGTATGCTTCTGCAAGTTGCAGTTTACATCCAGACTCAATGTAGTGAATACTTAGAGGAACAGAATAAAAGGTAGCCTATAAAATGTATTTATTTGACTAAATGGAAGTTATGACTATATTGATGATTCATACTCTATGTATGATTTCAGTGAATATACATTTTTGAACTGATTAATGAAGGATTATCAAACAGGTACACATGTACTTGATTACTATGTGAAGATGGATTCTTCTATTGTGTGTGGTGCTTTCTCTGAGCTGTAGGTGAAACTCACTCACTCACGCACGCTGCAATACTTTCTTTGCAAGTGATTCCAGTGGCGCTCCACATTCAGAATGAGGCAGGAGGGAAAACTGTTTGACTGTGGGAAGGGCTGTGGGCATCCTTTTTTATGCTAGAGATGCTGTCTGTGAACGCAGCATTGATGGTTAATCTCTAGCAGGAAGGGGGAGAGGGCCACCAGCAATCATGCTGGCAGTTGGGCCTTTTAAACAATGGCTCTCCCCACAGCGGCACCATTGACGGTCAGTGGGGTATGACAATGCCTGCCGACCCTCCTGAAGTCAGTCCACCTCCATCTTGTATGCATCATTCATCATTATTGTTGACGAGACCAACTGCTCTTGTAACTTTTTGTTTGTAGTTGGTGTTAGATCTGGGTTAGCAGGGTGGGGGCTCAGGATGCAGCCTGTGCTCACTGAGATGGATTTTGATGTGTAGCCTCGGCGTCAGGAAGTTGAGGATCCAGTTGCTGGTGCCAGTGTCCACAACCAGAAACCTCAGCTTCTCCACCAGCTGTTGTGGAACTGAACTTGGTGAAGAGGATCCTGGTGTAAGTGTTCTTCCTTTCCAGATGGGTCAGAGTGAGTTGGGGTGTGGTAGATATTGCATCTCCCATGGATTGGTGGGCTCTGTACGCACACTGTGGGGGATCTAGGGTTGCTATAAGCAGGCGTTGATGTGTGCGCTGCATGATGCTCAAAGCACTTCATGATGGTGGGAGTGAGGGCCACAGGGTGGAAATCGTCCATACAAGCTGGGTTTGAGTTATTGCAGTCACATTTTTCTTTTTCTTTTTCAATATTTGCAAGTGGCGTCATCAGTATTCCTCAATCAGTGTGAACATTTGTCAGCTGAGAGGGTAGTTTATTTAGATCATTATTGCCCATTACACAATTTAACATAGTAATATGTTAATACTTACATATTTTATTGCTAATGTATATATGTTAGAAAGAGAATTCATCTGAATGGAAGCTTACATGATTTTCATAAGATGCAGAAGTGTGAGAAAATGCATGAACATGGTTTGGAGTCTTTTTTTTACACCACCAAGATCTGCAAACTTTCTTTCTTATTCTGTTGGGTACATTTTTGCAGTGTGATGTGCTACAGCTTCATGGCCTTGCATCCAGATTCACTTTTCAACCTTGATAACTCTGGTATTACTCTTTTGTTTTCACTAATGCATATGAAAGACATTCCTTCCTTTGCCAATGGACTGAAATGCACGTCCACCATTCATGAGCTTTTAGAAAACATTCCGTTTGAGTAACAATCTGTCTTGCCCCTTAAAATTCCTACCACTTCTTTCTTCGCCCAGTCGGTAACTCAACTTGTGACAGATATATTTTAACTTTAAGTTCAGTTATTACTATACGACAAACGCCTGCCAAACTAAGTAAAATTTGGTTATAATTTACATAAGACAAAGGCAGTAATATCCTCTCTTTTTGCAAGATTGCAAATTTGAAAAAAAAAGTTGAAATTTGTGAATCTCCTGTTTTTATTGTCTTTTTCATTTACAATGCTCCACTGTAGTCAAATGAGGCAGTTTTATTGTTTTAAAAGGGGAAAGATTGTTACTTTAATCGCTCTTGCACGCCGTTCAGTTTCAGTTAATTGAGCCAGTGCCACTGTTTCAAACACTTTGTTAGTCTTAAAGCACACAATTTGATTATCAGACAAGATTAGATGGACTAGATTTTGCACCACTGTTACCAATATACGGAAGTTTAATATTAATATATATCTAATATTCATTCATTTTTAGAAGGTCTGGCTACTGCAAGTCACTCAAGTGGTTTGGCATTAAAATATTAGTCCTAAATCCGGCCAACGTTTCCTTCCTGACCACTACCCTCCTCCTTTCATTTATGACGCAGAGGGTATGGTGATGACTTAAAGTGATATTCTGCTTCCCTCTGGTGGAAATTTTACTCAACTGCAGTTTAGTAGTGGAGAGTTACCGTTAAGTTTGAAATTTAATTTTAAGCCCCCAGGAAAGGGTCACAGAGGCGCACAGGTTCAGCCACAATGTCAAGAATAGTACAACGTGAATGCAAGGAATGGCATAGAGAGTGGTAGACAATAGGAACGGGTTGTTTGACTTTAACCCTAGTGCTTTGCACCAGAATAACTCCTGTTGAGGATATGTGGATCTTGTGTTTTACAGTTTACAGGGTAGTGTGATATGTACTTTGAGCCTATATGATGTGTATTAATTAATTTTTGGCTTATAGCTGACCTTTTCTTGCTTGGCTGCCGGTAGGAAATGCAATAGTTATTTTTCTCCTCCTACACACATTTCTGGAACAATTCCAAAGCACTTATTCAAAGACAGTGTCTGCAAAGCCCCAGGCCACATAATCACTTTATAATGATCAATTCCCTATTAGGTAAAGGTCACCAATTTTATTCCACTGTATAAACATTTTTTTTCCTGTCTGGTGCCTCTGTGGTAGGTAATTTCACTCAAACTTTAACATAACTAACTTAATAATTTAAATGTTTATTAAGCTAAAGAATAGCCATTAAGGGTATAAACTGCCGGTATGAATATTGGACTGCCGTTTTTATCGTGAAGAATATTGGCTAAAACTGAATCATAACCGTAATCTTTCTAGTCCACACTTTATGTAACCATACTGCTGTTAGCTTACTGCTTTAATTCATATGGCAGTATCTCTGTACTGCCCTTCCAAAAAACTTTTCTTTATCTTTACCAAAACTATAATATACCTTCGTTTGTGCAGTTGGTTACCAAATTCCTGTGAGCATGTGACTGTGCCACATGTCTGCTGTAAAAGTCGCCCTCTTCATGGTAGCAATATTTGACATGTCATAGCAGGAGATGCACAGGTGAAATTAATGGCATTAATGGAGGCTGTGTTTAATTTAGACCTGCCTCAGTAAATCATGCCGGTGTGAGGTCCTGGAACTAAGTGGCATAAATGGGATGCAGCCAGTAAATGTTATCAATTAGCCACACCTGTGGGTTGCCTTCCCTAGCTGACGCAACAACATGGCTGCTGCGAGGAGGTTTATTGCAAGCATGAAATTTAGATTATGGGTACAGTTTTTCTCTGACCCTGTAAAATCTGTGACATTTCACTTATATTCCCACAGCACAACCATAGCGATAATTGCACCAATGTGTAATCTGTAAAAACATTGTAGCATATCTTAGTGTCAAAGTATTACGAATGGACACTGTTGTTTGTCCTTGTAGCTTTCTTACCTTCACAGTTACATTCAGGATAAACAGTGCTTATTTGCTTTAAGGCTTCTGCTTCCAATGTCTGCAATAACTTTTTATGAAACTCAATGGCAGTGCCAGAATCCTTGTGTAATGCCACTTGGCAGCAGCCACAAAAACCATGATAGATTTTCTCTAAATACCAGTGTATATCTGGGGGATTGTGATTAGGTGTTTAGACTGTAAGGAAGATTTAATTATGACAATAAACTCCTGGATTGGATTTAGGTGTCTTCACATTTTTGGCTTTGTGAGACAGGTGCACATGTTAACAAAACATATGGACTGTGACAAACTTTTGAAATAATTAGAAATTGTTGCATCAGCCTTTAAATTGATCAGTATTTCCATTTAAGATTATAAGGCTTAGACTGGACATGCAGAAATACCATATCATTTTACATATTGTTTAGTGGCAAGTATTTGTCCCCTGGAACCCGTTCTGACATCGAGCAGTTGCATCTTTACACACCAAGTGAGAGAGGTCCTTCTGCGTTTTGAGCAATGTGGTAGTTTGCTAATGACTTCCCAGCTGTCATCTGGAAGAAGCTGGTGCCAAAATGGGAAGGAGGATGAAGAAAGCTCAGCCTATTACACTGGCACTGCCATGGCAGCTTCCCTTGGCAGTCATGACTACCTAGACAATTGCTGGCCTAGGTTAATGTGCACCCCTATTAGTGACAGTTACCTAACACCTTTGAAAGGATCCACCACAGGAGTGTGCCAAGCAGCACTGGAGTTCCAGTATTGCCCCCAGTCTCCCATTATTCTTCTCTGCTGAAGGCGTGTCGTCTGTCTGCTCCACAGAGCTGCTCATGCACTGTTGAGGCGCTGCTGTGCTCTTTCAGGCCACTTCTATAGATAGGATAAAGGGTTATTGGTGAGAGACACAGGAGAAGAATGGAGGGATGACTTGTTGATGAACAGAGAAGTCCCCTGTGTTATTATTCAGTCACACGCCAAGTGCACGAATGAAAGTAAAACTCATGATAAAAAAGTGAAGAAGGATAGATTTTGTTCAGTTAGTAATAACATAGGGTTTTCAGGATAATAGGCCTTTTTCCTTGAAGGCATTTTGACATGTCACAGTAGGAAAAGCAATTAATGAAACGAATGGTGGCTGAATTCCATTTAGCTGCTTCAGTTTCATGATCCTGGTATTGTGCATGCTGGCTCTCTGTTATGGCTTACTGGCACACTTACAGAGAACAGAGCCATCATGTTATCAGTAACACCTGTGCTTTCCCTATGACAAGGCAAAATTGCTGTTAATAGGCCTTTTGTAACAGCCATACCTTATATAGGAGGCAGGCAGGATGAGGGCTCTATGTGGCCATTTATTTTCTGAGAAGGAATAGCATATAGTGGAAACATTTATTTTATGTGATCATTTAAATTATGTTTTATTTGCACTAGAAATAACCCACTATTATTGTATTTTTTTAGTAGAAAGTTCTAAATAGTTTTAAATATTTTCTTCACCTAATGTCTGCATTGTGCATTCTCGTAGAAAGAGAGAGGGAAAGGGTTGAAGGGGGAATAACTAGCTGATGGAGTGACTGTGAGATGAAGAGAGAGAAGAAGCTGCCTCTGGGTTTCACAGTCATTGGCTGGAGACTGAGCTGCATAGCTGGATGGAGCTGAAAATCTTAACGTCTCCAAGACAACTTCGGCAATGAACCATGAGAATGACCCTTGCAAAACACCATGCACAATGACACAGTGGACGTGTGTCATGTAGTATGACTGGGGCTGAGGAGACCAGATTTTAGAGTTATAGTAAACTTTACACACAATAAAACCGTTCACACGTCCACAAAGTCATATTCTCACAGGTCACATACTGCATGTGTATTGAGCTGCATTATTTTCACTTCTAGATGTTTTACTGTATGTTATTATCTAACAATTTGCATCTCTAGTTATGCTAAAATATGTGTAGAGCATTTAGATATTAGCCAAAGGCAAATAAAACCAAAGCGCTTTTTAATGTGCAAAATTTAAAAGCTTCTTTGCTATGACAACAACGCATGTGAGCAAAGGTGCCTAAATGATGAAAGGTACCTCAAACACTCTTATCTTTGATTGTAATGAGACACTTTTTAGTGAGAAATTGGGAAAACTAGCAGGGTACGGCATGGAAGGAAGTAATCTATGTCAGAGTATGGACAACTCATTTCTGACATCAAAGGACTTCTAATAGAAATGAAATAATAAACAGACTTATTGCATCAATTGCACTTGTACTGTCTGATGTCATGCATCCTGTAAAGCAGTTAAATTTTTTAGGTAGTTATAAGGTGTGTAATTGATGAGGCTTGTATGTGCATGTAAGACATAAATCACTATAAAAAGCATAAAGGGAAGAAACACGATGCTGGTTGCAATGATTGTTTCTTTGAAACAGACGTGTCTGCCACCATGCAGCGAGGAGAGTAATACATCTAGGCTAGTTTTTGACCGACTTAGTTGCAATAACAGATGGCAGGTTGAGTCCTCATGAATAACAAGGAGCACAGTAGACCCTGACTTGTTTCTCTTAGAATCATATTAAAATGAAAATACTGGGAGCAGTTTGGCATGAAAGGGGTGAGAGTGTAATTTGCTCAGAGGAGAGAAGATGCAGGCAGGATAGCTGTCTGTGTTTGATACTCATCCTGCTTCTCTTTCTCTTTTGCCTAATTACACATGCTCAGGCATGCCATTCTTAATGTAGTTTCACACTTCTGTTTTTAATTAGACATCTTTACAAACCTGAAACAGTTTTTATTTGCTTTTATTTTTTTCTTTCCTCTGTCCCTACCTATTCATTTGTTTGCATATCAGTTTTAATGGATTTTTGGTTAAGAGTAAAGAGGAAATATGGGAAAAGAGAGGGGGTGTGAGGCAGAAATGGTCCCTCATGAAATGAGGGGCATGCATCTAAGACCACCAAGCACAGCAGCACTTTTTATTCCTACCACACCATGTGGAAAGGCTTATTTTATCTTCTTGAAAAAGTTTACACTTGTTTCATTAGTTAGGCCATAGCATCTGCTGTACATTATGTATGACATAATATGCAGATCCACACAGACAACTATAGTATTTTAGGTCCTAGTGCAGAAAGTGTCAGACATTACTGTATACACATAAATTCTTAGGAAAGGGAGCAATAAGGCTCTGGTGACTGGCTGAAGGTAATAACAGTTTCATCAGTGACCTTTACCAAAGGAAATGAGATAGGATTTAGTACTTGCGTTGTTCAGTTAATTAGAGAATCATATCTTTTTTTCTCCACAACAGCTCTTCCCTTATACATTTTGCAGTGAATCACCAAATGTTAGAAGAGGAGACAATGGGCCCAGTTGTACCAATTGCAATCACTCATTTCTCAAAGTACTTCTCTTTAGTGTTCTTAATTTATACCCCTCTCTTTCCTATCTCCCAAATCTTTTTTCCCTCCTGGCTCTGATACCACAATCTCTTCTCATCAATGGGGATTTTTAGATTAGAAAAAGATGAGAGTATCGTGTAAATCAAGACAAATTTAGTTTCCAGAACTTATGCCCAGTTTGGGTGTGAAGTTACGAATGTTTCAAATACTGTACTGTACTTTTACAATTTACTGTAAATTACTGTTAATAAGCACAAGCTGAAATATCATATCATGTTCAGCAGTGGAGATTCAAGTCTGTGAGCCCAACCTCTGCTAAGGTTGATGTTGATGTGTTGAGAATCACCAAACTATATGTACCAGTTAGAATGTTAATGGTGTTACCCCGTTGCAGATTAAACAAAACAAGAGAGTCGGGGATACCTTGTTTCTGAGAAATTATGTTTAAATATTTGTTTTGTTGTCCGAAAAACTTTCTGATGCTAAATTAAATTACTGTCTTGATTATGCTGCCTGGTGATTTTATTTCTAGTGTTGGTAATGCTACATTAATGTACTGCACACACATCTTTGAAGGCTAGTCAGGGTAAATGCTCAGTCAACAAAAGCACTTTGATTAAATGACCAGTAGGATTTAGCGGCATCTAGTGGTGTAGTTGTAGCTTTCAACTGACTCGATTCATTCAGTCTATGGTTCATTCTAAGGTGACAAAAACACAATGATTCTTAGTTTCAGTATTATACCAATGAAAACATACCAATGAATATTATGTTCTATTTCAGTCAATGGATTGACCAATGGAATTTTACCAATACACCCAGGATCAATATTTCATTAAATAACATTAGGTTTCATTCAAAGCACTTTGGCTTTTGCATATGTGTAGTATGTAAAGCAGGAGCAATACTATCTCCTAGAAATTATCGTTATAGAACATAAATGTAGCACTTCGCTTCGAGGGTCCTGCTGTAAAAACTTCAATAAATATACATGAATGACATAAATCGTGAAATCCAGTCACAGAAACATTGTACATAAGGTGGAGGTCGGGGTAGTGCAGGGTGCTGACATTAGTGTATCAGCTGAGTGGAAAATGTTGGTTATAATGTCCACACTGTACACTCAGAGGACTTTACTAGTCAGCGGGTACTGTAGCCAAGCAACTGGCGAATGAGCCAATGATGGTGAAGCATGAAACAGCTAATGCTAAACCTTACTTCACTGCTCTTGCCTGTAATTGAACAATATATCTTTTTGATTGTTTTGAATGTGTGTAACTTGGTGCATTCCATGTAATGCATTTGAAATGTGGCAATATTAAGGCATTTTCTTGTTGACCTCATGTTTCAAAAGTGTGGTTCCGGTGTTCACTCACTTTGGGTGTTCACTGTATATTAGACGTTTGTGATTGTGACAAGTCCCATAGAGTTTAGCAGCCGGGTGAAATTACCATGGAGTCGTGGAGAACAGGTGTGGAATCGCCAGCAAATAAGAGGCCTTGTACTCTACAAAGTACAGCCCCGGGTAAATCAATACATTTTCTTACTCAACAAGAAAGTACATTTCAGGGGTGAATCAATATATTTTCTCTTGCCCTTGTTTAAAGAAAGAATTTTGGATTTTTTGCTTTAGGTGTTAGATTGATCATTGACAAGTTTCTCATTCCATTCTTGGCTTATCTGTGAAGCAGCATCTGATTATAAGATTTATAAATATATTTAATTATAAGACAATAGTTCACGGTCCCATTCTGTTTATGTGCATACTGTACGTAGTCTGTAAATCAGTGCACGGAAAAAGTAAAAATATAAATCTCTGGCATTTTTCACAAACATCTAAACGGACTCTGAAAGGTAGAGTCAATTGAGCTCTGATTCATTTCTCTCCTCCCCTTTAAAACCAGCAATTTATCCACCTAGAAGTAAAGCCTTTTTCTGCAATAGCTATCCAAGAGCTTGCATTACAATAAGGCAAATGGATGACAGTGTGAAAAATCGAATAAAACCACAGTAGGCCCCTGGACCAGACAAAAAGAGCTGCATGAATATTCCTATTCTTGTCGCAGTTTAATATTTCATCACTGTGTGTCATTGTCAATGGCAGAACTAATTGCTGACATTAATTACTAATTTCACTGATGGCATTAACTCTGATAAGTGCGATGATGATCGGATTAGTCAAGCTGTATTATGCTTAAAGACCCAGAGCAAGATCGTGAGTGTACAAACATGGGGGACAGTGATAGGAAAGACACTAAATTCCCTCTTTTCCCCATATCTCTACCAGATATACAAGTTCAAACTTAACATTTACAGCTTCAGAACCATTTACTTATATTTAGCTCTAACTGCCCGAGGCAATGAATTTGACACGTACATTTAACCTAAATGAAGACAGTAATAAGAAACTCCTATTAGCAACGATTATACATTTCATTATGTATTACTGATAACACACATGCCTTGACAAATGTGGGAACAACTGTTGGCCTGGTATTAAGATTACAGCAACACTGATCCAGGGGCGAGTCCTAGGAAGAAAAAAAAGCACACCACATAACAATATAATTCAACTGAATTGTTTTTGGGTGAACTGATCCTTTATGCTGAAATCCACAACTCTGCATGTTGTCACCCTCTCCAGCCACTAGAGGTAATTGATATGCTGTCCAAGAAAGATGGTAGAGCTGTTGTGGAAGCCTGTTGTTTTGTTTGAATAAAGCAACGCAAAACTTTTTTAATGTACGAGATTAGCAGGCTTAAGCTGCTGATCTTAACAACAATATTATGAGACATACGTAGTCAGCTTTGGTTTGAACAGACTTGGTTTTGTTCACTAGGGCAACTGCAAACTGATCGGTGCTACTTAATAAAGAAGTATTGATAAATGAATACAGTGATTTCAGTGTTTTTAGGTAGCTTTTTAAATATAAGCTTCATTTCTGTATCTCCACATTTTGGAGACATACATATTCCCATATATCCTTAATGTGATACCATGACCTAATACATAATGTGTGCTTGTGTGGATGATAACTGACATCTGGAGTAATACTAAACTTTTCTCTTAACCCTTTGAACCATATATGGTAACTTCCTTATGACGGTTTTAATTACACTTCATTGGCATATTTTGGTGTTTTTTATTTATGTTACGGCTTTCTTTCACAAATAACTCAACGTGGGCTGGATCTTGATTTGCTTATGTCTTATGTATTACATATTTTTTATAGTATATTGATGTGGCATATTTCTTTTGCAGCAGCTGTCTGCTCAGTCCTTCTATGGGAAGAGGAGGCCTGCTGTGCCACAGATTGTTGCTGTGCCAGCCCACCTAGACAGAAACAGAAAAAGTGTCTTCTTATATCCACCAATAACACTCCAGGGTTGAAATTTTAAATGTCCAAGTATTTCAATGAGTGCCCTATAAAGGGTTATATAACCACATTATAAGAAAGATTTGATTTGATCAGGTCAAATACAGCCCTGATTGTCAGTAGTATCTGTAAATCACTTCCATGATAAATTCTCTTTTTTCACCAACAGCTAACAGCCAACTAAAAATATGCTCCGGTGTGCATTGAGCAGGAACCAATCAGACCCAAGAAGACTTATATGTCAAGACCTCTACAGGTTTTTTTTTTGTCTTACTGCTGCCAGTCAATTAACTTGAGTGTTGGACCCAGAGAAAAATCTGGCCGTAGCTTGCTTCACAATTTATGAGCAGTTTGAATTTTGACAGGAGACGTTTTAATCTCAACTTGGTCTGGTCCGCTGAAGCTGTTTGTTTTTCATCTTAAACCACTGTGTCTCATTATCACCTATGAATTTTTTGGACAGAAAAAGCTAGAAAATTATATTTTAGCAGAACAGGCCACTGCTTTTATTATTCTTAGATACAGATGTTTCATGCAAGAATAATATGTTTCAGTTTAAAAAACATTACTAAACAAGATCAATACTGTTTCAAGCTACGCTACTTGTGTGTGTTAAATATAAATATATTTGATTATCAAATTCTATCAGTCCTATGTCTTCATAAACAGCAGAGTATGCTATTGAACTTAAAAATGTGTCAACCAGGATCCTGAAGCAATAAGTCTCATAAACGTATAATTTTGCCCCAACCAAACTGTTAATATCAACAGTTCACAGGAGGTAGACTTGGACTCAAGTTTTTGTGAAGTAGTGCAATTCCAGTGAAATGGAATATTGATCACACTCTATTCTTTGCTTTGGGTGGTAAAAAAAAAAATTCCATTCACAGGCAGTGATTAAAACAGAACCTGATGCCAGAATGAATTGTATTTAACATATACTCTGGCTGAGATTAGCTGGTACTGCTCCTTGTCAGTATATCTCAAAACAACTTCAGTGGCTCAGCATTATTCCTTTTAAAGGTCCAGTGTGTGACATTTAGGAGGATCTATTGGCTGAAATGGAATATAATATTCATAAGTACGTTTTCATTAGTGTATAATGACCTGAATATAGGAATTGAACTGCTTTTCTTACCTCAGATTGAACCGTTTTCATTTACAGATGTCGTGGGTCGCCGTTCATGGAATGTTAAACTGCCATGTTTCTACAGTAGCCCAGAATGGACAAACCAAACACTAACTCTAGATAGGGCCATGTGCGTATTTCTTGCGTTTCGTGGCAAGCTTAATTTCTCCTTTGTGCTTGGAAGGAGTGAAACAAGGGAGTTGCAATCTGAAACCATTATAACAGATTAGAGAAAAAAAAAACTCTTGCATGGTGCTGCTTTTGGCAGTCATTTTATGGTCATATTTTACATCAGCTAAAGTTGCCAACAACACAAAACATCAAGTTTCACGAAGGTTAGCTAATGACAAAAAATTCTGGATGATTAATTCTGTTAATGGGGAAGGCCACACTGTCGATGATAGAGGATGGGAACCAGTCTGAGTGTTGAAATATTTCTCCCTCCACTTTGGGGACTAGTTGAATCAACTGACACAGTTGGCAAATCTTGCTCAAGAGCAGATTTTTAGGGAATAATTATAGATCCCTCAGAATGAAACTGGGCTGCTTTCCCTTTTATGACACCTTTCAAGTACTACAACCTCATTTCCCATGTTCTGACACATCCCTTTTTCTTCAGTTGCACATCTTACTTAGCCACGGATACAGTGCTCAGCGAAGGAGTATGTTATCACATAGTAGCCTTATACAACAAACTTTACACCCCCTTAGGTGGATCAGCATGTAAAAATGCTGCCCACATACTGATGCAACTCTGTATATAAACCACGAATGAGGGATGTTTTCCAATAAAACCTCGCCCAAAGTGTAATGAGCAGAGATGTGCAATAAAGCCTAAAACCCAGGGAGCAATGGACCAATCCCTGTGTAGCATGATGAGTCACTCTGTCGCAGAGACTGTCCTAAACAGACGACAGTACCTTCACCCATACCCATGGAGGTGATTAGTAGCTCTTCGTAACAACGTATTCAACTTTGATTTATTTAAGTACGACCTATTTTAGGGTTTGCCATATGTCTAACCTTGCAGTCTTTCCACAACCTCAGGGAATGTGACTCATAGTCTATACTGCAGAGAAAGAAAGAAAAGAACTCCAGAGGTGGGTCAAGGAAACAGAAATATAAAAATGCTGATTGCAATTAAACTAAATAAAAGAGTAGAGATGAAAAGGAAAGATGTGCATTTTCATATAGCTCTTACATGTTTTCTTTTTGACAACAAAGAATAAGTCAGAATAGTATTAACCAGAAAGAGCAAAGTAATATTTTTCTGTCCTATAAATGAGTGTTTATGTAGTCCTGTGCCAATGCTCGGAAACGTCTGGAAAACCCTCCTGACCAGAGTGAATCATCTGAATCACGACTGCTGTGATGCTGTGAGGTAAAACCATGTTGATAGCTTGTAATAAACATGCCACACTCTCTAAAAGCTGAAAAGTCTGATGGCTGCCAGAAAGCTTTGAAGTTAGTTCTCACCTTCTAACCTATCACCATTTTACGTCTCCTCTTGTTTTGTTTTGTTCTTATTAGCGAGCTGGCAAAGACTTCAGGCACATCACCCCCAAACTCCACTGTATGAAACACAGAAATAGATCAAAACCTCCACCGTGTACCTAACTCTGTGTGTGTGTATGTTTGTGAGTGTGCATGTATAAATTCATTTATCTTTGTCAATCGCAGCAAACAGGATGCCTTTGTTAACCAGCAAGAATGCACCATTTCTAAATTGCATCTGCAGAGTCAGTTTCCAGCTTGTGAAGCTTGTGACCTAGAAAGGCGGTGGAAAAGTTTTTGGGTCAGGGGCTTTTTCAACGATGGTCTCTCCCTCTCTTTGACACACATGCACGCACACATATTCACACACACACACACACACACACACACACACACAGAGCTGAATCTTGGAATGGCAGGTAATGCAGGAAGGCCAGTTTTAGAAGGCATCAAATATTCATGTGTGTCTATGAAGTGCTGGCCAGGTTTCCTGGCCCGTAGGTATGCTGCTGCCTGTGCTCCTTTATCACTGCCTGGCTGCATAGACCCTGAGGTGCTTGAATCTTCATAGCGGTTTGATTGGAAAGTATGGGGAAGAGCCAACGGAGAGCAGGACTCCCGTGAACCGGCCTTCTTTTGGCACGATAATGTAATATTATATGTCAGGCTGAGTGTTGAGCCGATTGCCTGATGCCAGCCATTCAACCGTTGTGACAATGTTACGGTCATGAACACCTACCCAGACTGTACCACTGGGGGGGTCGTCACATTTACTGTGAGTGCTTCATTATTTATGAGGAGATGTTTGTTCGGGAGCAATGTGTTGGTTATAGACTAGACAAGAAGAAATTCCATGCATGGCAGTATTGCATTACTGGCAGGGGCGTAGGACTGCGGGGCAAAGGCGGGCACACAGGGCCTATGTCAGCACAAATATACTAGAATGAATAGCAGTGGATGGGGACCATTGAGAATGCCTATATACAGGGTACAGAATTTCATGCTGCACCCCCACTGGGCAGGAGCACTGAATTTATTCATCTGGCCTCCTGTGAAGGACTGAGTGGTGCTCCAGAAACTTCTACTGATTCTCCAAAGTGAAGCCAAGGAATGAGAGAGAGAGAGAGAGAGAGAGAGAGAGAGAGAGAGAGAGAGAGAGAGAGCGAGAGAGAGAGAGAAGCTGACTATACGACGCTCAGAGTCTCCTCTCTTTACTTTGCTCTCTCCCATCACTTTCACCCTCAGTACTCTGCCACCTCTCTTATGTTTGCAGATGTCCTCTGCTCACAGGAGTCCAACCCAGTTTAAGTAATTGAAGGAGTGGGAGAAGGGAGACTTTGACTCTACAGAGAGGCAGCTGTCAGCAACAGAGTTGGAATAAAGAAATTCGCCCGAGGGGACCGAAACAGACCGAGACCAGCGGGGAGACAGGCGAAGGCGAAGGATAAAGGAGAGACTGCTTCAGGTGACCGAGTCGCAATGGAGGCGCACGGCATGTGTGATCAGAGCACCGCGTCTGGAAGCGCTCGCTGTGCAAAGTGAGCAACCCCTTAGAACTGACCGGGACCTGCCTTTGTCCATTTCACTTGACGGATTATCTCAGCATCATGAACGTGTCACCCCCGGACCGGAGGAAAAACATGCGAGAGCTGGCTCTGGAGATTGGCATCCGAGTTCTGCTTTTCGGAGTTTTTGTGTAAGTAAAGCCTCAACCTGCCGAGTTTTCTGTTCTCTGATCAGTCTAGTCTGGCATCATGTGCCCTGGCGATGACATTCATTCAGACATTCATGACTGGTGTTATCCATGCGCCTTTTCATGCTTTAGACGCCAACTGCTGTGTTCAGGTTGATATGCGGCGGTGTGGTGCTGGACGAACAGGTCCCGGTGCTGAGCCGCGGTTCATGGACAGATAGTAGACAGACGCTGCGTTAACAGGTTGTTAAAAAAAAAGCCCAGTTAAGTAGGATATCCGGCAGCATTTTACTTTATACCATATACCATAAATCAGTGTGTTACTCTGATGACACTTGGGAAACATCCCGGTGGCATTTCATTTCTGATTAGAGGTGTTCAGAAGCAGCTTCTGTGACCACTTCACTCCCCAAGAAATAGACAGTAGTACAAAGGAAGCCCAACACTGTGTGATATTTATGACACTTTGTAAGGTTGTGTCTCACAGGCGCAGCCCTCAAAACTAACATAAATATGAATTATTAATTGTTTGCCTCGCCTGAAGGTAGTACTAAGCCTTGTTTGCATCATGATTGTATCATTTATTGATTTTCTCCTTCATATGATTTGAAAAAAGCTCCAGGTTCTGTTATCTGAAATGACTTTGCTCTGGAGGAAGAAAAAAAAAAACTATAAAAATTAACAGAAATCAGCTCCTCTGATTTGGGGTGTGTAGATACACTGCCTGCATAGCCTGTGTACATTACCGTTAATAACTGTCCTTGGGCTAAGTGCTATTGTATGTGTGCTGTCACCCTAAAAGGATTATACAGCTAAGACGATGCTGCACCATTCACAGTGTTTGACGTGGGAAAACTCAACTGGAGGGATCAGTCTAAAGAATGAAACATGTCAGAGAGGAGGCTTCAGACTATTACACTGTAGCCTCCTGATGTAGCCCTTTGTGTCTGAGTCTGCAGGATTCACATTTGTGGCTTATTTATTATTGTGTGTCAGAGCTGGAGGCCACATAAAAAACAATTTCACACAATAATGTCATCATCATTGACTAACTGCTGTATTTTGCCACAGAGAGCCGCAGTCAGAAAGTCCTTGATCACTGTAATGAATTGAGTTTTACCCACCATATTCCCTCCTCACTACACAGAAACCAAGCTAAGACAAATAAACGGTGTTTGTTGTGGGGCCCCATCAGTAAACTTGATCTGCTAAGTACTTACACAGTTATGCCTCTGAACTGAGTATAAGACATTAAATTAATTTGGTTACACGGCCAGGTTTACTTGTTCTCACAAGTGCAGCCATGAAACATCAACTCCTTCATGTCATCTTCATACCTTCACTGTATTGTGCAGCTTTGGGAGGGTTGTGACATTTAAGCACGACCACATGGGCAGTTGTGATTGGATAGTGATAAATGTTGGTGTAACAAGGAGCCACGCAAGCGTTATTACATCATTTAGTTAATGACATTTTTTTAATAGAATTTTAGAAAGATAGTAGAAGATTTCAGGCTCTATGCTCAAGATTGAGAGCTTTTATTTTTGACAGCAAAAGAACAAGTTTCAATCATAGGGAGCATTTGGTCTCTTTGGGACCGGCAGTAATTGCTGTATTGAACTAGGTTTTTGCCCGGCCGATCAGAGAGAGCTGCCCTCTGGCCCTGTAGAGCAGCAGTTCCCTGTTCTTGTTTCACCTCAAAGCCCGAAATGAAGGCAGGATAATTGGGGTCAACTAGAATCTGTTGTTTTCTTCTCTGGAGGTGTAAAGGACAGTTTTTAGCTGCCACCTTTTGTCTCTGCTGTTCAGTGTAGGTGTAGCGTACTGTAGTTTTATCTTGGGAGGAAAATGGCAGCTTTATCTGTGTATGGTTACCAGTAAGATTAAGCAGTCATGTATTTCCTTGCTCCATTGCTTAATTAAAATCTTGCATCTCACATTAGAACATAATTGCATTGCTTCCTACCTCTGCAGCTCAGTATTAAATTTGAGTCAGTGGAAGAAAAAAAAAAAGAACTGATTTTCTCATTTGCTGTTCACATTCTTTCATAATTGTGAACATGTACCAAGGGAGGCTGAAAATGAATGAATTAATCCTTTAGTTTTGGCTCATAAGTGGATATGAATGCATCAGAGAGATGTCTTTAATCAGAGATCACACATGCAAGTTCTGTCATTCTTTTTGTCTTTGATTAAATAATGCTGACTGTAACACCAAAATACATAACTTATTCTTTGCACTTGGCTGATGACCCACACAAACTGTTTTAGTTTTTCTCCACCACACAGTAAACTACATCTCTGTAGTCTCAGAGGACTGTTTCTGTATTGTGGGGCATTTTAAACCTGCATTATTCACATCCAAATTTTGTCAGAGATGACCCGCCTTTAAGGGAGTATTACTTTTTATTTGCCCTTGTCCGCCAAGCTGCCCGTCTGTTCCAGCCCTCAGGTGGTACACTGACCTTAGTGGCGGTGTGACGTTAGGTCGACCCTGTGCCATCAAACTGCTAATACCATGCAGTCACCCTAGCTTGGTGGGCTCCACAGTCACCTAACTTCATCTCTCAAGTGTAAAGCAAAAAAAGTTCAATCTAAATGGAAATGGATCTTTGACATTTAACAAAATGGAAAAAATATTTTAAAAAATATATATCTTCTCTTCTGCGGTTAGCCACTCAACATAGGAAGAGAGGATAATGAGATTGGTGCTTTTTCACTTTCCTTGTAATCTGGAGCAAAACAAGCAAGAAGCTTAGACAAATACCAAGAAGTCATTTCTTCCTTGAGTGGCTGTGTGGTACAGCTTGTGTCTTCAATCAATCAAAACAAGCTCAGAGTTTAAGTTTCTGTGTGTTTGTTCCTCAGTTTATAGTTGGACACTTGAATAAGCAGATGCATTCCAGTGAATATCAGAACACTGGCTCAAAGGAGAACAGGAGGTAAAGCAAGAAGGACACAGAGCCAAAAGAGAAACAGACAGTGGTGGAAGATAAGACGGAGGACATGGAGTTAGGAAGATCTAGATTGTGTGTAGATTTTACAGATTAAGACCTGAGGCACATCCAATAAAGAGGCACCAAAACCACTCTGAGAACTCCTGGTAATCTAAAAGCTTTGTGATGGAGCGATTGGCCACAGAAGAGGGCAGTTTTATGGGATAATGTACGCAACAAAACAGAATAGATTTGTTTGTGCCTCGGGGAACAATTTGGATTTAAGCTGAATTGACTCTTTTATTGCAGATACTTATGTCGAATGAGTAGGAATCTCTTGTATTGCATGTATTTGCGTCAACGCATGCCAGAATGTCCAATATGAGATAAGCTAAATACCCTCTGTCATTGATATGATCTTGGAATTTTAAGGATTATAATATAGTTGTTGTCAAATGAGGTTAACAGCATGTGCTCTAAAACAACACCAGTCATCCTTCAAAACAGTGTTCGGCGCTGCATATCATCCTCCTCTCTCAGAGGACGGCTTAGGAGCAGCCCTGGGATACAGCCCAGAGCCTTGGCAAGTCTCAGAAAGCCTTGTGAGATCGGGAAGAGTAGAATGTCAGGCCTTAGACTGTTTAAGAATAAGCGGATTGTTTAGCTTGCATGTTAAGGATGGGGGCTCTTGCACTCTGGTTTCTGAAGGAGAAAATCTCTTTGTAGAGGATTTGCTGCAGTGTCATCAGAGCACATTATATCTGTGTTGCTGATGTAAACAGTTAAGTATTTTTAATCTAGGAGAATGTTATTTCTGTTATGGTTATTGGATTAATGATGAAAAACTTGAAGTTGTAATCCTTAAAATTTCAGTCCTGGTTGATTTTGTGACACCCATGGTTAACACATAGTTAAATAGTACAACAAACACTTAGTGGGATGTTCAGAAATACATGCTGAGGGGTTGGAGGTGCGCAGCCTGTCACCTGCAGCTCTGCCTAGAACAGTTCACTGTGGCTGCTCCTTCTTGTTCCATTTGCTACACTCTTGTTATTTAAATGATATGCTGATGAAAAACTGCCAAAAAGGACGGTGACATTGCTTTTTCTGTGACTGCTTCACAATAAAAAGCCACAATTTAAAGCCACAATATGTAACACTTGCTCAATAAAATGTCTCAGAAAGACTGGACCTATATTATAGATTTTGTTGAGTCGCATACTTACATTATCACAAATGTTTCCAACAATGTTCAAAACCAGAAAAAATCTGTAATTTAATTTAAGGTAAGGGGTGTTTCATTTGGTTGTCTATCAATGGCATCATATCACCCCTACCCAATGTAACTGCTACTTCAGGGGAAACACAGGATACATCATGGAGTTAGGAAGTAAGTCGGTGAACTAGCTAGCCACTAGCGTTACTTGGGGCTATTTCATTGGAATTGCGTTGAATAAACGTGACAGAATAAAACTTTAATACCTTGTCCGTGAACATGATTTCTGCCTGAGTCTGGTCAACTAGATTTTCATCCACAATGGTGGTTGTTTAACAATGAGTACTTCACAATGTCATCAAAGTTCACCTTTGTTATCGTCTTGATTGACAGGCCCCTTCTGTCAGAAATTACATACTGTGCATTTATGTATTCTACAAAAGAGAGTTAACACTGAACAATGAGGATGTTATCAGTGAGAAAAAAATTCTGCTGAATATGGGCATTTTTAAATCTCTACACCTTCTATTGTAGACAATGTGAATTCAGTGCAGCAGTGACTCTGTCCCTAACAATGAAAAACTAAATATATTGAGAATAAATTACAGAATATAAATACATTCAATGCCTATTGCAGAAAATTGCAAATCATAAACAGAATTCAAATTTCGGTTTGATTTCATGAAAGTTTGAAGGATCCTAACTTTAAAAGGGTAAAAGGGGTTTTCTGGTAATGTACTGACACTAAAATATTACTAATAAAATATATTAAAATTATAAAACTTTAATAGTATAGGATGATTTCCTGATACAAAATGTTCAGCCAAGAGCCACAGGTGTGAGTGCTACTTTAAAGCTCTATTAAATGGTGTTTAATATTAATCCTGTAAACTGAAAGGATTTTGACTCAGCAGCTCTGAAGCTTTTAGTGCTTTGTTTTATTTCAGCGGTCTATATGGTTTTAGTCCAAACGGCTCTTCCCTTGGGCAAAATCTCCGTGCAAACAAGCTCACTCAAGCTGATTTTACTGTACCTGCACAATGGGTAATGGCAGAAAGCTTAAGTAGAGGAGTTGCTGACGAAGGAAGTCCAACATCTAGCTTTAAGATCTAGGCATTTTTCTCAGAAGCTGGTTGACTTCAAAAGGCACATGAACACTGGAATTATATTCATCAGGGAGTGAGAAAGAGGACTCCTGCGGCAACCGTTTGCCCATTTACACACTTTTGTCACTTTTAGTTTATTTTGATTTTTTCTGTTCTATTGTGGCCAGAAATTACTTCTCAAGAATGTGACACATCTCTAGCTCTAGCAATCTGCAGTTGTCACTGCCTGCATGTTCAGTGTATTCTCTGGCTGCATTTCTTAATTTTGGCAGCCAACATCTGAGGCACTGAATCACAGGTCATCCAATCTGTAACCCTCATTATCTTGGGGAAGAAGGAAAAATTGAGATTGCAGGCTTGACAACTGACTGTGGCTGGAGGGACATAGAAACACTTTCCGACTAGAGGCTGTTGACACAAATTGACCAGAGACGGGGGAAAACAATGACAGAAAAGAGTGTGACCTCTAGGAATGTTCATGCATTGATCTTTGTCTGAAAAGCACAGAGAGAAAACCCATTGTCGTACTTGATTATGTAAAATCAACCTGATTAATTACTTAGTTCTTAAAGGTGTAGCTTTTGAATAGTGACAGTCTGTTCAGGGAAATCCAATTAAACCAAACAAAAGAAAGATAATTCGACAAGTACAGGTGAAAGCCTGAGTGAAAGTAAAGATGGGACACAGTGCCAGATATATGAGCTTTTAAAGAGGACTTGGGTGTTGTATGCTAAATTTGATTAGTGACCATGGTGAATTCAGAATCTGAGAGGTCTGTGAAAGCATGGAATAATGGAGGATAAGATGGATGGGAATACTGACAAATGGAAAAGGCAGACAGAAAAAATGGACAGAATGGAGTTGTTTGTGTTTAGCAGAAGGATAGAGGAGGGGAGACAGAAAAGTGTGGATCAGCAAACTCTGCAGGTGCTGGGGCAGAAATAACTGTGATTCCAATGAGGCAGCTGACTATCACACCAAGACCAGGGATTCCCTGACAGCTCAGTCTGTCACCGCTCTAAGCTACTCTGGCATTTCATTCCCCACAATCGTTTGATCAGCTCATTATGCTCGCCGTCCCTGCTGTCATCTATCCAACCCCATCTCTTTATCCCTCCATGGGCTTCAGATCCCTCAGTTACTCTCCGTGTGTCCTTTTCACTATTTCATCTTAAAGGAATATAGCAAGTTTTTGCAGAGCTTGCCCTGTGGGTCAACTTATCCATTAGATGATGAAAATTTGCTGTAGGCACAAAAAAGGTAGGACGGGAGAAGCAAAAAATGAAATATCTCAACAGCTCTTAGATGGATTGCCATGAAATCTTGTACAGACATTCATCCATTAATTCCCAGACAATCAAAGCAAATCACAAACAATTTGGGGGGAAATCATAACCAATTTTCTTTACTTAATGGTGTAGTTATTAGTGACATGTATTTCAAAACATGTAGAATTAATCATTTATTCATATTTTTGTAGAGTTGCAGTCTTCATCACGAATCTGACTTAATTCCCAGCCCACCCCCATAGCCCTCATTTACAAAGTGAAAATAAGAAAATTAGTCATGTTTACAGGAGGCATTTAGTCAGAAATCCAGTCATTAAGACGACAGTCACAGTAATGATTGTGCTTACGCTGGTGGGCATTTCTTAAATGCCATTTTTCAGCTGGAAATTTATGTGCTGGAATTCAACTGCTACTATTATACAATTAAATTTGACATCGCTGATCCTTAGGAAGTAGTTTTTACTGCAACATGCTATTCTGTTAAAAGGTTATTCAGTGTTTGGACGACCTTTATGACAAACTAATTCCTTCATCATGGTAACATTGGATCAAACAATCCTATCTCTTTACCCCTAAATAAATAAGGGCATGTCACATGATTCTGGCTGTGCAATCAATTACTATCAGTCCATAAACTGAATGATACTTGAACCTCTGTTTTAGATGTTTAAGACACACTTGAAATGATAGAGTAAAGTGGTAGGAGAACTGTTCTATGATGAAGAGATGTGTTATTTTAACAAAACTGTAAAGAAATCTTCAATCAAAGCTCAATTCACATGAAAGAAAGAAAAACTCAGTACAAAATTAAATCACATCAATTAAGAATATGTAGATAACACTTTAACAGCTCCAAGCTGATTTTGTAAAAATGTCCCCTATTACTTTTGTAGATGATAAAATATGTGAACCAGTTGGTGGAGGAATGCTGTAGATCTCAGAGGTGTGGACAGAGTGTGGATGTGAAACTTTCTGTCGAAGCAGAGAGAAAGATCCCGGCACTGCTTTACACTTCCTCCCATCGTGATATTTCTATTCTTATACCTTCCGTGTATCTCTCACCTTCTCTCTCTGTCACTTCTTCCCTCCATTGCCCCTTTCTCAGGTATTTTCTTAGATCTCCTCCATTACTGTCATTTTCAGCTTCATACCCTTATCTGTACAAAGACAGATGAGGGGCTGAGGAGATGAAAGAGCCTTCCTCCAACACACACACTCACACATGCACCAGTCTCCTGGCCCGAATCTCAAAATATATAACAAGCAAGCCCCTCTCCTTCTGGAGAAGCTTTCATCACGTCTGTGTGTGTGTGTCCCTCTCAGGCCCCTGGGTTTTGCTGTCAGACCAGACTCTCTCTCCTTGATGACTCCTCTGTGGTTTCCTTTAGACAATGCATTGCAGACTGATAGCTCACTTTCTGCCACAGCAAGGTGTATCACACACAGCATATAGTATGTCATAATAGAAGAGAAGAAAGAGGTAAAGACACGTCTCTGACAACTTTTATAACTTTAAGATATACAACCATTGTGTTACAGAAAAAAAATATTGTCAAAGAAAAAAAACTAACATTTATTTGACCAACATTAAATGTACATCAGCTTTGCTAAAGCTGGGAACAGATGTGGGTATTATTGAGAAAGACAAGACCCTCCACATGCAATAACTCATTATATTTCCACCCACATACACAGAGTTTTACTTTTGACAGCAGGAAGAAGCACATATCGAACATTGGGCACCACACTAACAACTCTAAAATAAAAACATATCAAAAATATTCAGCTTTCTCATTTATGCTGCATGACTAGCGAAGACACAAATGAAAAAGGCAAAGCTGGATGACAGTGTTGAGGGAGAAATACGGGGAGACATGAACTGTTAAAGTAAAGCAAAAAAAATTGGATCTTCTGATGAAATCCAATGATAAAAAATAAAAATAAAAACTCTCTCACTCAAGGCACACAATGCTATTTCTCCAATTGGCCCACTGTATCAGACAGTCTCTTTAATTATTACTCACCACCTACACCTATTCTATCAATGGTGCACATTTCAGTTGTAAAGATTAAAAAAACAGTAATCATAATATGACTGACTGATAGAGACTGGATCAGGTTTACAATTAGAGTCAATAAACAACTATTAGACTCACCATCCAGCTTTACTTAATAAAGACTGAGGACTTTCTCCGGGCTTTCATTGCTAAAACTAGGTGTAAACAATGAGAGTAAAACCCTGCATAACAGAACCAATCCAAAGCCTTTAGAGTGGTGACATGGCACTGAATGTGGAAGTTATGCTTGTAAACACTATCATACCATATAACTTTGCTCAGGATATCCATTTTCAACAGGGCTTTCAGCTGCTCCCCCCCGACTATGGTACTCACTCCCATCGGACCTCACCTATTCAGAACTGCATACCCCACTTAACTCGCCACATTGTCTTTTTCCTGTCTGTTTCTTATTTCTTACTGTTTCTAGAGAGGCGCCTTAAATAAAATGTATTATTATAATTATTACATGGGCCAGACTGAAGTGGACTTAGATGACAAACCTTTTTATTCTGAAAATGCAAATATGGTTTAAAACCCCTGCAGCGTCTGTAGATAAAAATGTCTCATTCTAAGGTAACGAAAACACAATGATTCTTATTTTCAGGTGATTATACACTAATATATACTAATTTCTGCCAACCCACTGGACCTTTAACTCTAATTAGTTTTATGTAAAGATGGGGAAATCTTCTGAATCTCCCTGGGAATTTAAATGAAAAAAATCCACTATTAATGCTATTCCTCTAACTACATCTGTACGTCAAATGAATTTCATACAAATACCTCTAATGTGACAACCTGTCAGGGATGACCAATCGTGCTGAAGAGTTTCATTTAAGAAATTAGATCAATATAATTTTTTCCATTCATAGTTTAATTTAATGGTTTCACTTTATTGTAAAGCAGCTGTTGAGACCAAGTAAGACACCAGCTGAAAGCCATTCACACCCAAGTAAACCCACACAGGTGATTTCAATTAGTTTGGTTGATCAGAGCTCTTCTTAAGACTGTGTGGGCTTGATTGACATCCACCCCACTTCTGTTGCCTTTATCATCCATATTAGCGCATGGAGTTTGGTGACCTCACATAATTCTAGCATAGCTTCACCCACATTCAACATGAGCAGATGTCTAGTCAGACAGAATATCTGAACAGGGCCTTTAAGCTATACTGTACACAAGGCAGGGACCTGCACTGTGTATTTGCTCATGTTTGTAAGAAAAAGCGAGAGTATTTGTGTATTGAGATCTCTGTTTTTGTGTGTGCATGTTCAGTATGTATCTGTGAGTCTGTCTTTCAGCATACACAAGTGTGTATATGTCTGTGGGCATCTATTAGTGCACCTTGGCTTCTGAAGCTGCTAATGACCAGCTTTAACACTCCGTAGATGCTGTTGAGGCGTGTGCATGTTCAGCCTTCCTTTAAATGAACAAAGAGGACAAGGCTGGAATATCTCTCCTGTTGCTGTCGACTTTGACATTTGCCAGGATGAGCAGTGAGCATTACAACACCGATAAATGTCAGCCTTGTGTCCCAGGCCCATATCTGTATCCAACCTCACAGCCAGTGTGACTGATCAGGGTGTCTCTGTCTAATTCTTTCCACCTCTCTCTCCCTCCCTTCCTCTGTCTTTTTCCCTACAAGCATGGTTACTCTCATGTCTGACTTAATAAACTCCACGCACAAGCAAAAAAACACACACACACACACACACACACCCAAGTGTCTTTACATACCTTTTGCTGAGTCTCAAAACACTAGGTGCTTCCTTTGAGATGAAAACAGATTCTTTAACCTCTGAGGTGACCAGATGTCAGTTATTCTGCCTGCAGAATTCATTATCTGTGTCAGGCACAGATAATGAATGCCTGTTTTTGTTTTTTGACAATCATCAGTTTTACAGCACGGGAATATAATGAAACTAAGATTTGACCTTGGTACTATAGAAATACATTACAAAGTTAACTGATAATAGATCATTCCCATGTCTATGTACCCTTCAGCAACTGTGGTTTAACTAGAGGATAATTACAGAGCACTGGGGTGAGTGTAGCTGCAATAAACTCTTGTCCTGGATGTATAGTAGGTACAAACAGGTTTATTTCGTACTACTTATTAAAGGACAGATCCACCAGAAAACAAAACAGCACTGTTACAGTGGAGTATATCTAAAAAATGTTATAAGAGTGAGGCTTCTTTCAAGAGCAGCTGTCTGGAAATTAATTGTCAAATAGAAAGGACTGCCAATTTCTTAATAAATGGTAGCTTTAACAGAAAGAGATGAACAGAAGGCATTTTATGTAAGCTGTGGTAGAGAGACTTAGATAAGACTGATGGTACTCTAATGTCTGAATATGAGCTAGAAACAAAAGGCCAGTGTCAGACATGTTACCTGAAAAACCTAATCAATGACTCATTGCATAGTAGTAATAAATGACATTGTAATTGTAAATGTGGTTACATTACTCATTACATAAGGCTATTTTCTCACACAGTCCAGCTCTGCCAAAGGAGTCTTAAAACACATTCAAAGCTACGACACCCACACATCACATCTTCTGTAGGGAACCTTAGGGTTTAACAAGCAGCCACCTTACCACCAACTAATGGAGCGAAGCCTGCGAGCTAGTTCAGGCAGTCAACTCGAGCTGCGCTGCTATACACACATGACATGCCTCACTCCATAATCACAAACCAAGCGCACCCTTCCAATCTGGCGGTCTATTCAAACTGCACAATTTCCCAGCTCTCCCTCGGCTCTGTAATGCCACTGTTGCCCTGCATCCGTATTGCTGCTGCTGCTCTGTAAGCCCCACCACCACCCTGGCATCCACCCGTAGGCTCCGGTTTAATGTATTTGCTCATCACTCCCCAATATCTCTATGTAAACATATCTGCGGGGAGTGATGAGGTCAGAGCCTAGACGCCAAAATCTAAATATGCTATACTGCTGTAAAAAACATTTCAAACGTGAGTTGTCTGACTGATCTAGCTTAACGTTAGCCTATTCCCAAATGTAGGCTTGCCTGGGGCTAGAATTAGTAAGGCAGCTAAGAAGATGCAGCATGTATGTTTTTCAAAGAAGTCATTTAGACGTGAACAGAACAAGCTACCTGTTACAGTAGGCACCAAGGCACAGGTGTAAAATATTACCATAGAATGACCAGTGTTAGATTTAGTGGCATCTAACGGTGCAGACTGCAACCAACTGAATAGGGTACATACGTTTGTCCGATCCGGGTTACTGTAGTAACATGACGGTTCAACGATTGTTATTTTCACCTTTTAATGAGTCCATTAATTCAATTTAGCTGCTTCAGTTTCAGGGTCCTATTTTGCATGCTGGTTCACTTTTACAATGTGTCACCCATCATAATGTTATCGGTAACACCTGTGCTTTTCCTACTATGACAAGTCAGAATTTCTGCTGTGAAAAAGGCCTTTAAAACAACATATTACCGGGAAGCACATTTCTCGTTGCCGGACCTTTTCACCTCCCCCTCCTGGGTGAATTGAACATATCCCAGACCAGTCTGTCAACTGAATGCAGAGAGACCAAACTGATGTCTCCATCAAACTCCCGGTAAGATTTCAACCACAGGAGGTTTAGAGGTGTTAGCAGGTGTGTTTTTTAAATTTGAAAAGAGCGCCAGGAGAGGTTTACTGCAGTTCCTAGTCATGCTATGCTGAGCTAATTGCCTTCCAGCTTAAATCTGTACTTGACATTCACTGAATCGAATAAGCATATTTCACAAAGCTTTTAACTGTGTCCTTAAATGCAGTATCTGTTGTCAAAATTTGTAGTTGCAAAAGTAGGACGTGAACTACTGAATTTCATGGAGATGAGAAGAAATGGGTGCACTAGAGAAGTGAACTACAACACTCCTATGCACTACAGTACTGTGGAAGCATCTGAGAGTGACTATTCAGTGCAAAAGAGAGAGAAAGCTCAACAAATCTGATGAGCCGACTCCAATGGGCCGGCAAAGTCGATGCATTAACTCAGCAAGCTCAATGAATAAAAGCTGTGGACCTGTGGAGCATTTGCAAAGCCTGCTGGCAAATCATCTGTGCGTAGCTGCCTGGCTCCTTTCTCTCCTGCTGTGGCTTGGAAACTTATCTCACCATGCCCCCCCACCATGCTTCCTTGACTCCCCAATCCCTCGGTGTCCCTTTGGCCATGTCCTGCCAGCTTCAGACCACTGCATTTCCTAATACCTGTCTCAAATACGGGCCTCTGACCTTTCTCCAAGTGTCTCCAGGGCTTTTATCGTGAATAGACACCTGTAGTCTGACCAAGTCAGCCCTTGCTTCTCATTATATTATAGCTTCTTTAAAATCCCTTCTTGAATTAGCCAGTGTGAATGGATAATTAAAATTAAGAGAATGGCCCTGCGTTTTCCACTGTATCCCCCACCAGGGTTTTGCGTGACAAAGGGAAGGATGATGTTTGGGTTTTTTTTCCTCTCCTTTAGCCAACTTGAGAAGGGATATCTCCAGGGAAGCCAGAGCTAGCTGAGTGTCATTCAGCATCTATCCCGCTCCCCTCCTCTCTCTGCCTGTGACAGGACCGGTGCTGTGCATTCCTGACACGTTCGGTCAAGGCCCTGACTGTAACCACTAACACGAACAGAGACAGAGAGTGGATGTGATATTTACTGCACTCGCAGAATTCTGACTTGCGTAGCAGAGTATGGTATAAGACGCCTCTAGGAAAATACACAATGTCTGTTTTGAACACATCCTAGTAATTATGTTGATTTAAATATGTTTATATTAGCGATGCAGTTTGCTGTATGCGAAATTCAGACGAGGTTATTAATATTACGAGTGTAGCTTTCCCACAGAGCAGGTGTGTGACTTCATTTGTTGGCTAATATAATTTACCCATCTGTTTCTATTTTTTTAAACTCTGTTTACTGCTGTGACTATGATGTTGAAAAAGGGTAAAGAATTGATATGCTTCTCCTTAGAGGCACAATACTCCCTTAGCTCAGAGCCCATCTCCAGGCCTCAGTTCTCTCTCCAAACTTCAGCCTTAAATCCATTTCCATAACCAGCTACACAACCCCACCTCCAGGCTTAATGCCTTCTGTTCCCACACATTTCCCTGCAGTCCGGTCCCTTTCCATCCAAAAAAGCAGCCTTGAATGTCTTGCTTTTAGGTTTCTGGAATCCAGTGGGAATCTACCTGGTAGATTGTTTGTAACTTCTGTTCCTAAAAAGTGCAATTTTCTTCCGGCCCTCTACAATCAGCAGTACACATACTGTAAGTTAGTGTTGTGTCATTTGTGAACGATTTGTTCAAAAGAACAAATCTTTTGGTTAAACGAACTGAACTGAATCACTTCCTGATACAATCTATTTCTAAGTCAGTTCAGTTGAAAGCTAAATGATAAATAGCGCTTTTCTGTTCTACTCAAAGCACTTTATAACACTTGTCACATTCACCCATTCACGCACTGATGACAGAGGCTGCCATGCAAGGTGCCAACTGCTCATCAGGAGCGATACAGAACTTTCTATCCAAAGTACTCACGATGATACGAAGCTCACCCATACCCACACTCACACACCATTGGGAACAATTTTTGGTTCAGTAAAACTGTCTAAATTGTGAGTGAACTTCGGGGTTACACTCACTCACTGAGTAAGTAATAGACACTCGCTGAGTCACTCACGTCCACCCCTCTCCCTCCCTCTCATGTCTTGAAGTCAAAGTAGGAAATAGTAGTGTGCGCAGTTGTGTGCCACCCCAGGCCACCCTCTGGACACACCCATATGTGCTGTACATGATAGGGTAGGATTTTTATAGTACCTTTAGTTTGTAACATTATCTTATCTATATAAGTTCTCAGCTCACTGGCTTACAACCGTTCTCAGTAAGAGAGCGATCTGAACTGGACACTCAGCCATGTTTCAGTTCAGTGAGTAGGACTATGCAGTCGGAGCTCCGGTCAAGCACCGAACGATTCGATGAACGAATCTTTTGAACAAAGCTTTTTAATGAATTGACTCTAATGATTCAGTACACTGAGAAGAACTGCTTTGCACATCACTAACATAAGCACACATAAGTTGTCAAGGCAGCAGCCCTGCCCTCCAGTCTACAGGTCCAATAATGAATGAAATAAAGCAACATAATTAAATCAAGAATGTGTCCTCAGTCTGTCATTCGGCTCCCCTCTTTCTCCACTGTGACCCACCCCTAATGGAATTGCAGCAGCAGCTCTTTATTAAATCAAAGATACACAGTTGTCTTTATTCTAATCCAGCCGTGCCAGAGAACTTAGATTTGATTTTGCTGGAATAGCAAACGCAGGGTTTTTTTTCCTGTGTGGAGTAAGAAATGGAAAGTTAAGCAAAACCGGTGTTGTACTTTTTCCTTCCAGCAGTGTGTGAGTTGTGGATTTGTGATAAACAGAAGCTCACCTGATGTGACACTCAACCACCAATCATTACAAATCTCTCTTTTGTTGGTTAAAACATTGTGCCAGCACATTTCTCAACTCTAGAAAAATATCCATTTAGTATATGCCTAATATCATCATAGACTTACATAGACTTGGTTAAAATATGTCTAGCTGACCCACTTTCCCAGGTTGGTACACTTGCACATTGTAATCGAACCCAATACAGTACAGGCAATTAGTTTTGCTGACACTGTAAGATTTACCAAATAGTACAACACAGTAGAAAGTGTATTCAAAGGTATCTACGCTTATTTGTTTTCTTGGTCTTGGTTCTTCATCAGTTACTGATAGGCGTACAAGAAAAAGTGCATTTTAAACACATTATTACAATGTCCTAATTTTGTGGAGAGCTTATTCTACAATTTGGGATGATCCGCCTTTTAATTGGAAACTGTCTGTCTGTGCAACAACCGAAGGCCTCTGGTCAGACAATCTAGAGATCTTAAGAGGCGTTGAGTGGCCATCCAAGGACTATGTTGATGATTTGTCCACTCCAGAACATCCTGTCTGTGCGCCAGCCACCACTGGGACAGAACTCGGCCAAGAATCTGAGAGCCAGAAAATAGTGTGCTCCACCATTCTCTGTCTTCATATCTCTTATTATTTATCCTTGAATCTTTCGCCTCACTGTCTTTTCTTCCAATAATTTTTTTTTACATGTACAACATATTGAGGTCCAACATTCACCACTGAACATTTAGTTTTATTGAACGGCCCAATTCTCCAGTTGGATCTAATGGCGTGTAAGAGGAGGAATGGGAATTTACTAAATGAACCAGAAGATGCACTGAACAGAGCAGAATGGGAATTCCCCTCAGGACTCTATACACAACCTCTGATCCTAATAGTTTGTAAATCTCATAATTCACTTTTCAATAGCTCCCTGCTATATGATTAAATGATTGGAGTAATAAGTTGTCAGTGACATGTGAGTGCCATCAGACTGCGAGAAAGGCAGTGATGATTGGCCACCTCTGATTTGGTGGGAAAAGTCATTTTTAAATTCTTTCCCAGATCTAGCAGATGGTCAGCTACATTTTTCCCCCCTCAGTCCCTTCACTACACACACACAGCTCACTCCTTGCTCAGCTGAGTCAAAAGTGCACTTTGTGAGAGTGCATATATATATATATATATATATATATATATATATATATATATATAATCAAATGTGAATGAACACAATGCCCTGCGTCCTTTTGAAAATGTCTCTGGGTTGCATCAGGTACTCTAGCAGTCATACCTGTGAACAGTGCTGGTGTAAAGTAAAGTAAGGAAAACGGCTTAACCCTCACCATGTACGAAGGACAAGACTTCCCCCGAGCTCTAAGACATCTGAACAGACCTCTGTGTGGGACTTTGAGCCTCTGTGTCGTGGACATTACAAAGCTCCCTGATATTTTCCATTTCTCTTGAGAGGTGAAGGTCAGACACTCTGTCTGCTAAGAGAGCAATGCAGTGTTAAAGCCGCTCTGTGGCCTCCTGCACCTGTAGATAAATGCTGTGTGACTGTAGTTTAATAATGGCTCTCGGCATTTGGCTTCTGCTCCGCCAACCCCTGCTAGCAGATATAATGCGATCAATATTGATGAAAGCACTCAGCCTCTGTTTGGATATATCTGTGATAGGCTGATGCACGTAAACACTCAGACAGACAGCACCACACACATACACTCAGAGATTCAGCCAAATGATTACTTTCAAAGTTAGTTTTGTGAGAATGTTAGCTTGCCTGAATTTGATACAACTAAGCTGTTCCACTCTTCTGTCTGCTTCATTACTTCACAGCATATCGAACTAATTAAGGAGGAATTTCTTGACTTTTTCTACTTTTTGTCTGGGTGGCACAGCAGAAGATATCTATTCCCGAGGCCATAGCCACAGATTCTGCCCATTGTGCATTGTAAATCAAGAGCTTTCAAATTAGCTGCTCGTATTGTTCTTGATGCTGTTGTGTGCTAAATCTCCAAGGCGTTTCAGCTGGGGAAGGAAGAGAGAGGAGATCTCGAGAAATAATTCAGTTTTATTTCCTTGGCTGTGGCTTGTCAGATTTAGAATATGCATCTAGCAGAGATAGATAGGAATTGGTGATGATAAATTGGCCCAATTGCAGAGCTTTGATGAAGAGGAACAGGGAAGAGGCAAAAAGCTAAAAATTTAGAAAGTTAGAAAAGGTCAGATTTAAATATTTAAAGCCAAAGCTATGCGGTAGTTATGGTCTGCACTATGTGGAAATGAATGTGGATCTACGTGGCTTACACTGGGTCCACTGAGCAATGATGTAAACTATTTGCAGAAAAATGAAGCCTCTCACCGCTATAAATCCCTACTTTTTCAAAAGTTTGATGCCAACATAATTTATCTTAAGAACTTCAAGACTTCCCAGGTTGTAAGTTAATCTCTAATACTGTAGTTTGGCCCCTATAGCAGCCATTACGCCTTTGCTCAATAATGTCTCTACACAGAGCAAACAAGCTGATAAAACAGAATGAGGTACTCCCCAGGCAGCCAGCAGGCGGTGCTGAGTTCAGGGCTTGTATTTATGGGCACTTAGAGAGCTCATGTTTTCGGGCCAGAAATCGTGTCAGAGGGCCTCGGCTCTCATGGGAGCACTGATGAGAGTCTGCCTTTGTAGAAAAACTGTTTCTTTAACATTAATACACGGTTGGTCATTCAAACTATTTCTCTATTTTTATAGCTTTGTCTCTTCTCAATAGCCCCTGCTCCTTTGGTCATTTACATGAGAGTAATCTTCTCACAGGTCTTTAAGCTTGGAAATGTAACAGGACATAAACTACAAACAAAAGACATGAATGACACACGTACAGTATAACTATTTTTGCTGTTAACCAGACCTTTTCCCTGTGTGAATGTACCAGTTTCTGTAATGTAGTCCACCATCATCTTCCACCCTGTATCTCTCTTTGAATCAATGTGATTAAAATTATTTCCCAGCAGGATAAATTGGGGGGCATGCGAATGTCATTACCTCTCCAAGCTCTGACATTAGCTCTTCTTATCTGAATGTAATCCATATTGTCCTTCCTTCCCCACACAGACAAAATGCATCCTCTGTCATCAGCTATTTTTATCTCAACCTGTAAATTACAATTAATTCACACTGAGGCTAGGCTCTTCTGTCCATGGAATCAAGGATGAAGCCTTGATTTATTCCATCTGTGTTTGACATTTGGAGCCTGGAGCCCTTAAAGTGCGCCCAAACCATATTGGAGTTTGTCTTTTAATAAAGTTTATTGTTGGAAAAGAGAAGATGAGGCTAAAACTCAATCTGAATCTCGAGCCAAGGGAAATCCTGAGGGCGGTATTGATTTGTTGGAGAAGATTGGATACAAACTCTTCTAAAGAAGGAATATAATTACATGTCCAAAAGGCATTTGAATTTTGAGCTTATGAAAGTGATCAACACCAGTAAACAAGGTGATGTTGATTTTTTCCATTGGTGAACCATGATGAACATTTATAAATTACTCCTAACATTTATGGTTGTATGATGAGGGTTAAAAAGTCAAATCTGATCCCAACCCGAGAATGGCAGACTCCGCCACTACTAATCAAAACTACGTTATAGACAAGGAATTACAAAATGTAAATACACTGAATGAGTATTGCAGAAAAAACAGTCCATAAATACTCATCAAAATGGGATTTGATTTCATAAAGATTGTTACCTTTAAAACCTGAGAATGGCCCATGTCTCTTGTCCCACTGCAGCAAGTCTGTGCATGCTATGTCCATTCTGATGTGAATATGAATTTTATCTATGTAGTTACCTTGGGGAATCTGTGCCTCAAACTCATTAAGACATTTGGAGTTGCATTAAGATAAGCCTTGCAGAGTGACAGGTAGACTGCTGCAGTATTTAATGACCTGAGAGCTCTGCGTCTGTGTTCATAAGAGAGGAGGTATGGGGAGTGTCTGTGTGTTGAGGTGGGGGTCTGCCTTGACTGACTCTATCTGTCCATGCTCTATCTCTCTGCTTTTAATCCCTGGGGACTAAAATAACCCTTCTTTCCTCTGATGTCTGAACAAGTGAGCTGAAGAGAGGACAAGCTGGGAAAATGGAGTAATTCATGAAGCATATTGTGTATCATTAGCACAGTGTAATCTATTGTGCACCTCATACCGTAAATGTAATGCGGCTGAAGTGAATCATGCACTCGGGCTCAGCAAGGTGTAAAATGAGCTAGTACTGATTAGGCTGCTCTCTTGTAAAAACATCATGACACATAGTTATCAGCGGACCAACAAATAGACTTTCCACAGCATGTAATGCACCGCATGTCTTTTAGAGAGATTAAAAACGTATAATTGATTTTCCTGTAGCTTGCAGAGAGAGAAAGTAAGAACATCTGTTGTAAAGTAATCCATTTTTATCTGGGTACAATTTGCAGAAGATGCATGTGCCTTTTAGCCAACATTTCCACAGTTAGATTCACACTGTGGAGCTGCACAGGATCCAGGACATCCTCATGCTTCTGCCGCTGGCCAGCGAGCAGCTCTGCTTGAGCAGATGTGTGATAAATGCCTTGCTGAAGGGCATGTAGTTCTTTGGTAGAGCATCACTATTTCCACTTAGACTGAAGCAGTTCATGTGGAGATTGAAACCGTCTCACCTGCTATTATTTATTTATTTTTTCATACGATTTATATGATTGTAAGTCAAAACATGTTTAATGATTTAGAATATATTTATATAAGTTTGGTTTAAGCAGTACCTCTATGCAGTGACAGCTGGTGGAGATTTTGGGTGGGTGGGCTAACAAATGCATTACCCTCATCAATACGTTCACACAGCAGCAACAGCAGCATCACATCAAGTTACAGCAATAACATTGTATACTTTGTTATAGCAAGGGCTCTACGGCAACACTGGGGAGACAAACCCAAAAGAAAGACCCGATGCCAAAAAAAAATCTCTCTCTCTCTCCTCTGTACACATCAGCACATGCCAATTGCACTACGACTACATTATAGAAAAAGTACCAGCAACACCATGTACCAGAAATAAATCTATAAAACCAAAGCAAAACTAATTATTTGTAGAAGAGAGTTGTTTCAGAGCTTGGGCATACCTTATTTAAAACACAGCTCACATCGACGCAAACAGGTTAATCACCATGTCAAACTCCACCCTGCTGTACCTCACCATCAGCTCACCTTTCAGTGTCTCTCTGCAGATCATTGGCTAATGTGCACATGCAAAGACAACAAGCGCCTGGCTTTCTCAAAGCAAGCCTTTGACTTTTCGACCATTAAGTCAAAGCACACTGTGCGACTACTGGCACATTATCAGAGCGCCGCATCCTGCCCGGCGTTACAGCGGCTGCAGCTGTGTCCGCATCTGGATGTGGCTGATTGTCATCTGTGGTCAGCAGTTCAGATACGGAGCACGAAACATTCTCCAGGCCCTGTCTCGTTTTGAGAGAATCTGTCTTAGACGTGTACTTTGCAACCTGTGTGTTTGATAGGTGATCAGCTAATTGACTGTCTAAAAGAGAGAACTGGTCCCCGCTGGAGTGAAGTGGGAGATTCGTCGGACCCCCGCAGGGCAAGCTTGTGTCCCCCACAAAATATAATACAGTCCACAGTCCGTGATAGTGAATGTCTGTGTTTCTTTACCAGCTCGTTGTGTCTCTGTACAGGATGCAGTGACCCTCATTAAGCTGACAGGCGATGTTCACTTTACCCAGCAATGACAGCTTTACGCTATTTCCAATGTGGCTCGTGCTGCATTCATGTTTCCTAATTTTGTCGGATAAATGGTTTAAATCCACAATTCCTTGTTGGGTCCAAACCGAGTCTCCAGAACAGAAAAGTGAATTTCTAGCTACACTTGCTGTTAGCCAGTCCGTTAGCTGAAACCACGGAACACAAAATTCCGATTTTGTCATTTGTCCTTTTGTGTTATTTGAACATCGTTTGGATGATGTGTTCCCAATCTCTGTATTTCCATTTTTTCCTCCAAAGGCTTTAAAGAAAATTGATTAGAAAGTAAATAATCCACCTCGTTCATGTTCATGCTAACGCCCGCCATACTACGAACTAGCCTCACTGTACTGTAGCTACTGCGCCGTGATTGGTCGAAGGTCACTGTACTGTAGCTACTGCGCCGTGATTGGTCGAAGGTCACTGTACTGTAGCTACTGCGCCGTGATTGGTCGAAGGTCACTGTACTGTAGCTACTGCGCTGTGATTGGTCGAAGGTCACTGTACTGTAGCTACTGCGCTGTGATTGGTCGAAGGTCACTGTACTGTAGCTACTGCGCCGTGATTGGTCGAAGGTCACTGTACTGTAGCTACTGCGCCGTGATTGGTCGAAGGTCACTGTACTGTAGCTACTGCGCCGTGATTGGTCGAAGGTCACTGTACTGTAGCTACTGCGCCGTGATTGGTCGAAGGTCACTGTACTGTAGCTACTGCGCCGTGATTGGTCGAAGGTCACTGTACTGTAGCTACTGCGCCGTGATTGGTCGAAGGTCCCTGTACTGTAGCTACTGCACTGTGATTGGTCGAAGGTCAGCCTTTGGGCTGAATGAAATTAGCCCAAATGGGCAGCATAGGAAGGGGGCGTGTCACGACACCTGTCAATCACAATCAATGGAAGCTTACTCTACTGTGCTTGGGCTGAATACATTTAGCCCATTCACAGGAAAAAACCCAAGATATATCGTATATCCTGGGTTTTTCACTTTTTGCTGCTGTTGCTGCTCTAGGTTCTACCAAAATTCAAAACAATATGTTCTAAGGTTTTTAATAATAGTTTTTCATCTTTACTGTAAAAGATAGGGGGGGGGCTTAGCCCTATTAGCCCATATATACCAGCCGTCCCTCCCTCTATGTATGTATGAATGGAATAGATTTAACTGTTGAGCTGTTAAACTGCTAGCAAGCCAGGTAGCATAATAATCCTCCATTTATAGAATATACTCATTAACATTAGTGGTTCCCTGATATACACCAACAACCCCTTCAGTTAAGCAGAAGTACCACTTCATCAACACCACCTATCCTGTTCCAAATATGTTCTGAGTGGATTTTTAACTGTGAAGGAACACTTTTTAATCATATAGAAGTGGAAATTGTTACAATATTTTTCAAAATGAAAGGATGATTCATTTGACCCAGAGCTTCAGAGCACACAGGCCCTGGAACATGTTTGCAGAAATGTACTATTTTGGGGTCATAAGTAAGTTGTTTTCAGGGGTCCCAGAATTTCTAGCTGCACCCCTGACTGTGCAGCTGTACTTCTGATTGGATAGTCGATTGGAAGACTAGTAATGCCTTCCTCACTCCCTTATTTTAATTCCAAAGGATCCCAGTGACAGAATTTCTTTAATAGTGTTTTATTGCTAGAAGACAATGTCTCAGCAACACTATTTCTGCTGTGTTTAGTGTTTTAAATATTTGGAGCTCTCTATAGCCCTAGGTGGTACATTCTCAAAACCCGAAAGAGCAGCCTATTGAATTGTTTTAGAGTGCAGTGACAAAAAGACGTTGAGACGACAGAGAACAAGGTCGTGTCTGACAGATCACTGGGTGGCCAGGGAGGGCTGGAGGAAGCAGGAGCATGCTAATTTGTCTCACGCTCTGTGAGAGTGTGAAACAGCAGTGCTCTTCAGTGTAGGTGATCTTGGGTTAAGTCGCCCTGCTTACATGGCCTCAGTTTATCCTTGTGGAAGAACAAACAGGTCCTCTTCTCCCTGTGCCCTTCAAAGCCACTACATGGCAGACTGCACAAAAAATCACATGATATCATAACAATAATCACATGGTACATTGTATGCTGCCCTGTGTAAAAGCATCTGCTAAATGTCTAAAAATGACTAACTGATCAGTGTACATTTGTTCTTTACCACAGATTTACAGAGTTCCTGGAGCCCTTTGAGAGGGTGATTCAACCAGAGGAGCTTTGGCTCTACAAGAATCCTCTAGTTGAGTCAGACCACATTCCCAAGAGGGTCATGTTCGTAAGTACCTGCTGTCTAATTATATATTCCTTTTATTACAGACTTGATTGCCACTAAATACTTGGTCATTATTGCAATCATTGAACCCCATCCCATGTTTAATTCTTAGTAATCTTTGTGGTGCAGAAATCCTTCATTTATGACGATCAATATTGCAAAGCCTCTTCTCTCCACTGTTGAGGTGAGGCCTGAATAGTGTTGATAGATATGAGAAGGACATTAACGGAACTGCGGTGATTAGCGCTTCCAATGTAAATATAATCTCCTCTTGAATAGAAGTGGGCGGTGCAGGGATAAGATGAATTTCCAACCAACACAGCACAGACTGAAAATATTTTTTCCTCTGGCTCATGAGCACTGAACACTGAGCAAATAACCTAAAGAATCTCTTGGCAAACACTTCTATCCAGCACATATTGAAGCCTCATATTGTTCTCAGTGGAGTTCTCAGCGACAATCACTAGCTCCAGTACACCATACTGGTCATTACAGAGCTCATTCTAATGCAGTTGTCACACACTGCTTCCAGACTCAGAAAACGGAGACTAGATAGTCCTATTTCAAAGAGTGATTATGGTAAAATATGACAACACCAAGGATGCCAAAACAAACAATCTGTTGTTAAACCTGAGAATACTACCACTAATTCCATCTGCCATTTACATGTTTGGGAGACAATTTTAATAATATGATTTATGAGTTTATAAAGAAACATTTGGGCAAATATGCTGATTTTCTTTCTTAGCACGAATTTGATGAAAAGATTCATACCACTACCTCATGTCTGTGCAATAAGTACGATGTTAGAGCCAGGAGGCGATTAAGACAGGAAGACAGCTAGTCTGTCTCTGTTCAATCTCCCATCTTAAGGATGGGAATGGGTGAGATTGGATTGATACCAATTTCATTATTGATTTTGCTTATCAGTCTGATTCTTTATCGATTCCAATCCATTCCTACTGATTACTTTGGGGGAAAAAGTAGGGCTACACATGTTTTTGGCATCAGTGCAACAGTTTTCATTATCTCTGAGTCTGAACAAACAGAATAGATCAGAACAGTGTAAAAACAGATTAGAAAAAATGCATGCATGTGACACAGGTGTGTTTAACAGTTTCAGTCAGATTTTCTTAGTCAAAGAAAAAATCTAACCCTGCCTGCTGATGTTATTATATTATATGATATTTACCCTTGGTAACAGATGTGGCATTCTTGCGTAGAGCATCAAATACATGGCATTCCTGGAATTTAACCCTATGTTGCGCAGAAAGATGTTTCAGCATTTTGGTGCTGTTTACTTGAAATTATAGTTTTACAGACAATACAACTGTTGCATACATTGGACCATTTCTTCCTCTTCACCTTCCTCTTCTTCTTCTTTCTTCAGCACAGACGCTTGAGTTTGATGTCCTTGTTTTGTTACAAAAACATGACAACATCAACAATAGGAACTGATAAGCTCGGAGGCATATGAATGCAGAGACATTTTAAAAAAGCTAATAAAAAACAAAATTATTGCAGACGATAGCCGATGGGTTCCAAGATTGCATTTCGGCCACTGCGTTCCGGCTCTTTGGCTCTCCGCATGGACTGTTTACCTGCAGGCAACCAAAGCCCAGTCAAATGTGATTGGTCAATACTACTTTCACTACAAACGGAAACCAGAAAGCTTCAGAGGCCAGAATCTTGGTGCCTTACGGATTTAACATTTATATGCAGATATCTATTTATAGAGAGTAGTCTCTGTCCACAGTTAAACACGCACTTATCATCACATCTACATCTCACTTATTAACACATTATATCTCCTTTTATTGAATCCATACACAAACCATCCATACAAAAACAGGAGGTTGTGTTTGTACGAGTAGTTATGGGCTGTAATTATGTCTAAGCAGCCAGGCGTTGTGACTTTCTGCTGTCTTGTTGTCCCTGTGAGGTTGCCATGCAACCAGCAGAACCTCCAGGAGGTCACAGCACCCGGCCGAAGGAAATATATAGAACAGTTGTAACAGTTCTGTAACTTTAAACAGAAAGCCTGAACAGCAGGTACTCTCGTCTGTATGTGCCTCATACAGAGCAGAGTAGCTTTTTACAGCTGCTATAATATGAATACCTTCTAAATGTGTTTTCCTTACTGGTGCTCTAGGGCAGAAGTAGGTCCTTTCATTATATGCCCTATTCTCTTATACTCTCGTTTTCAACCACATTTAGGTCTCTGTGGCAGGGTTTGAATTGTTTTTTGACAGCAATGGCAGATATTGTTGCAGATGTTGCTTCAAAATAGCCTGCTTGCCCATTGCTGGCTTTGTTCACCTCTCTGTGAACTGACAGCATTTGACTGGCTTGTGCTCCGCTGTGTCCTATGCACCTCCACACACATCAGTCATCTCATTATGTGCAGAAACAGCTGCGGAGTAGTTGGAGAGCGCTAACTGACAGTTTTAGGCTAGAAAAAATGTCAATAATAAACCTTGCCATTCTGTAAAATGTAGTATATGTAATACAAGATTGAATTAGACAGTAGATACTGTATGGTAAGGATTAGCTTGAGTCCACTTAAAGACTTTGTGTCAGACCAATTTCACCAATGATTAACATACAAGGGGTTAACACATTAGCAGAAGTGGTTTTGCTCATAAAAGAAAAACTGAGCTTTAAATTACTCATCAACAAATCATTTATAGGGTATTTATTATAAGCACTTAAATCGCATTAGTCATAGAAAACCTCCACCAATGCAGGCAGAAAACACACAAACAAAACACAAACGCCTACAATTAAACTTCGTCACCGTTCGTCTGTGGTGCTGATCGTCCAGCAAAAAGCAATAGATAAACCCTTGAGATTATCTACAGCATATCTGCACTCTATTTGCTTTTTCCTTTATAAAAAATGTTGACAGTTTATATTTACTTCAATGTCCATGGATCTTTTTCTTATGGCAGGCCACTAAATAATGAGTGGAAGAGAAGGCCCCCCCCTCACCGACATGCCTCTCAGGGAAAATTCTCCCCGTACAGACACCAAACAGTCAGGCTTCTTCAATGTCATTGAGCTGACAGTTGCCCTGAGGGTGTGGAGAATTTATCTGGCCATTAAAAATAGTCTGTAGAGGGGATTTACATGAAGCTACATTATGACTCAACGACCTTCGTTAAGATATATACTGTATTAGGTTGCCTGGCTCAAGAGTCACTCACTCTTGGATTCTGTCATTATGGGAGGGGCAGGGATGTTCTCTGTACTAAAAATGTTATTTATTGTTGGGCCCGGTGATATTGGAGTACAAACCTCCTGATCAGTATAGTCACATTTCTGTCGGCAGAATGTGTAACCAGGCTAATACTGTAGATTACAGCCCTCAAATCTGTGCCTTAAGATCAAATCTAGGTTTCAAGGAAATCTTTGCTCTTCCCATTTTCATGTAATTAGCAGATAAAACAAGTAATATTTCCAAAAGAGATATACAGAATGCAACTAAGTATCAAGGTAACTGAAAACTGAGAATTATTTATGCTGAACTATACATTATTGACAATGGGAATCTTCCTGAGAGCTACAAATGTGAGTATAGTCAACCCTCTAGGCAGGCACTTGGTGAAAGCCACAGATCAATTGTTTAATGAGATTTACACAAGTGGAGATGTCTGTTTGGTTTTTTCACCCACGTGAAAGAGATGTTGTTACAGTTATTCACATTGCAAGAGACATATGACCTTTGACTTTACTTACTTTACTTACTTAAGTTAAACTCATACATACAGTATGTAGTCTTCATAGGGGTGTGTCAAGTGAACATGCAAGAGCATCCAGAAATGTGTAATAGAGTATAACGAACCTTAATTAAGGCCATATTGCAAAATGCTCTCTTTATTAACGGAAAGGCTTGGATGCTCTTTTAGAAGTGTCTTTAAATTGCCACAAAATATTATGAGACAAGATCATTTAGATTGCCAAACCATTAAGAAGTTTTGGAACACTTTAATGTGTTTCCATGGGAACTCAAATCCTCCTAAATCCTGCTTTCCTCATCTACATATGACTCTTCACATCTTTGACAAATGTATTAGACTCCCACGAATGCCAATGTATAATTTTAGGATGTGAAGAGCTACTATAAGTGAAATAGTGTCAGAAATTGTAAAAGAGAATGTCAAAAACTGCCAAATCAACCACCGCACGGGACACCTTTGGTACCGGTGCCATTCAGCATATTTGTCTCACCGTGCATACATTCTGAGGAGATGAAAGTCTTCAACAGAGAAATAGATGTTTTTTTTGCCACTGGATTCCCTCACAACCTCAGTGATGAAGTGATGGGAGCTGCTGTGACAGAAAGGGTGCTGATACACAGGGTGCATTTTTGGCAATCATGATGGATGCCACCAGCTGCTGAGCTGCCACAGCTTTGTTGATTTAATCCATTTTTGCCATGCAGGAAACAGTATTTTTATTGGCCTTTTTTGGTGGTTGCTTCTTGCAAACACTGTCCACCTATTTAGCCAGCGTGACTTATTCAAGCTCCTGGTTCTATTCAGTATGCAGCATACAGTAGATCCCTCAACGGAGCAAGGCACTGTTAAATGTTTCCATCTGCATGTGCGGATCTAGGGAAATATTCATGGGGTGACAAGAGAGTGCAGTTCATAGCTACAGTATGAGCAGTAAAGTGTATCTAAGTCTTAAAGTGACAATTTGACTCTGCCTATACCCATCTCGTGATCACATAAAGAAATTGTAGCCAATTTAATTTTGAATTCAGGCAGTAACTGTTAGAGCACTTACAAGCATAACTCCAAGTGCAATTACAAGTTTGAATTCAGCTACTTCAAAGGGGATAGTGAAGTACAAAATGAGTTCATAATTGGCAGAGTTACACAGATGTGAACACAGTTGGACTGACGAACGGCACTCAAGAGGGATTCAATATGTGTTATAAAAATGGAACTGAAACTGTGCCTTTGTTTTTACTACCTCTGTTACAAAGAAAATATATTGAATTTGGCCAGAGAATAATTAATACAGTCTGAGGCATGAATAATTACCTAGGTGCTGAGGAGGCCCAAATCTCTTATCAAGTCAGGGGCAAAATTCTTCTCTGTGCAGACAAGAAGCCTCAGTGAACACTAAAGAAGCTTGTTTGGCTCCACAGTTTGTCTTGTTAAAATTAACTCTGAATAATGGATAGGGTTCTTGTCATTCCCTGAGGAAAGTCATATTACGATTAACCTGCAAAACAGACCCTGTGGAATGCTGCGGCGCATCTCTAATGTCACAATAACTGCACATTTTTCTCTCTTATTTTCCTCACAGGCAATTTCATTCCTTACCCCGTTGGCGGTGATATTTGTGGTGAAGATAATTCAGAGGACGGACAAGACAGAGATCAAAGAGGCATGTTTAGGTACGTGGAGCCAATTACTTGAAATGTCAGGAATTTCTTGCTGTTAGTCACAATCTACCCTGTGAGACGTCTTCAGATGACTGAATATTTGTTGTAGTTGGGGCATATATATACTGCATCTGTTGGAGTTTTTTAATAAACCCTCATTCTACTTGGAAGCCTGGGTTAATTGGTCACCTAGATGAACTTTATTGTGCTTAATGTTGCAGATCTTTCAAAACTGTGAGCTTTCAAAGTGTTACAGTCAGCATGGTACCACACAAATGAATCTTAATCACAGAAGCCACAAGTATTTACGCCCATTTAAATTGCCATGGTATTTGTACAATTCTCAAACAGTATCTGGGCATTACTCTCAAACGGATTTTTTCCCATTTGCTATGCCCCCCCTGGTCGAGAGGCCTGCAGAGGCTTTGGCACATCAGAGAGCATTAAGAAAGTTTAACACAAATCCAATTAAAGAGACACACAGAGATGAATCGGATGGAGAGAGGGTGGCTCAGTGCATCGGTGTAGAGATTACACTGCTGTGTAGAACTTAACTGGCCTATTATCGCCTGCAGTGAAGCACTTCTGCGAGGGTTATAGACGTGCAGAAAAACAACATCATTCAGAAGAACAAAGAATAAAAAGGAGCCCATTATTCTGACAAGTTTCTACATGATCATAGTTTTAAACGTTGCTTTGAACCAGTGCTACCTCTAGACATAATGAGAAAGAAAGAGCGTTTTTCGGTTGGGTGTGCAGTCTAAAAGTAGCTTCTTTTTATCTACCTACAGACCTATTTATTTTTCATCGCAAGCAAAAATCACAGAATAGCAGCTGTCCCTATATTCCTAATATAATTTATTAAGTTCAAAGTTGTCCCTGAGGGTCTTCTACTTCTGAATTCATGAATCAAAATTTCAAACAGATATAATTGAGCTGGAATAAATTATGGGTGTGAGTTAGATTTTTACTCTTGGAATACCAGTGGGACTGGGTTTTTCTAATACTGTGCATTTATTGTTTGATACAGTGCATTGAGCTAGCACATCGACTCTTTGCTATTCTTTGTCTTAAAAATAACACATTGTTCCCTTTGTAAAGTTGTCTAATAACCTCTTTACCATTACCAAACCCCTGCAGCTTAATTGTGTGATTATTTATCAGTCAAGATTGAAGGTGGACATTTTGAAAATGTGATTATATTATTCAAAAGGCTACACTCAGACACAGAGATGATTTTGCAGTGATCTTTTTTAATTTTGGTTACAAAGCATGAAGAATATTATTTATCATCTGAGTGTAAGATCTTGTCGCACGCTGAGCCATTATTGTTTGGTCTGTGTAGAGGGAGTAATCTTCCAGTTAGTGAGACAAAGGGAGGGTTTTCAATAATGGCAGTTTGTGTGGTCCCTGCTAATTAGGTCTAATGACTTTAACTTTGAGCATTCCAGTATATTCAGCACTACAGTATTGGGCCACCCTGCTGCTGAATGAGAGGGAGTTTATAGTGTAAAGTGATGGAACACTGTCTACTCAACAGGGGTCTAATTGTTCCTGAAACAGTACCCTAGTGCAGTCACTAATGCAAACTCTGGCATAAGTGCATGGGAATGTGACCAATTTCTGGTGACCAAAGGCATAAGCACAGTCCTAATGCAGCACAGACCAAGCACAATCAGACCTATGCAGGTTGAATACACTGTTAGGAGGAGGAATGCAGTATCAGCAGGTGCTTCTGGCGAGCCTCAAGAAAGGCCAATCACATCAGTTCCTCTCATACTTTTTAAAAGAAGCAGCAGAGGCAAGTCCAGGCTAAACGGAAGGCACAAAGTCGCAAGGCACGAATATGCCACATTACTATATAGCAGCCCAAATATGCTACAAGGTCAGAGGATGTCTCTCATTATGATCTTTTGGATCAGCTATGCTACTGCAGTTAACTGGGCAGAAACTGTCTCATTTGATGCCAGGAGTTTCACAAACAGGCGTAAGTGCAAATAAATAGACTGCCAAAACTATGTCAGGGCTGCTGGCGGGTTTCAGCCAGCTCAAAAATGAATTAATAGTTTACTGACCATCAGCAAACTTTCCAAAGCTAGACTATATATGGGAGTATGCAGCTGGAGCCATAGTTGTATGTGTATAGTGCTAGGCCTCCTCAGACCAAGAGGGATCTGACAAAGAGAACACATTGAAATTTAATGTCCCATTTTTTGACTGGTCAAATGGAACAGATCTCATTTTGGGCTTTCAACCTATTTGCATAGTTTGCCCAAATTAACAAGCTGTTAAATAACATTTACACTGTACTCCTCTCAGCAGCTCAAGAAGATAATACATTTGAGCTTTGGCAACATGGGGTGAATTCAATTGACCTGCAGACTACTGGGATTAACCTGTCTGCTCAGGAACTCTGGCTAATGATGAGCCCCAGTGGTTTGCTTCATAGCTAATCCAATGAATGTACAGTTACAGTCCAATGATGCTACCTGTCAACTACCAGCAGGCCTCCTGTTTTTTCTCCCAATCAAAGATTTGATAGAAACTTGCAGCATTAAACTATACACTGGCACAGCTTTGAGTGAAATGTCTCAATAACGATAGGATGGATTGCCATGAAATCTGCTAATCATGCATGTCTCCCTCAGCTTTACTTTGTGTTTAAATAAGCAAATGTTAGTATGCTAACACGCTGAGCTCTGATGGTGAACATGGCAAAACCTGCTAAACATAAGCTTGTTAACAGTTTTCATTGTGAGAACATTAGCATGCTGATGTTAGCATTTTGCTCATAGCGTCACTGTACCTAAGTAGCCTCACAGCCTTGTTTAATCATCAGTCACATTAAACTGGATCTATTACTGGAAAGGAATAGTGTGTGCACCACAGGAGTGGGACTACAAAATCAGAGCTTCATTATATTAGGATGAACAAAAGACTTCCCAGGCCTTACTGTTATATATGTGTTTGTCTATTTCTGTGTGTGTGTCTGTGTGTGTGTTTGTGATTGTGAAGCTTGCACTGTGTTTAAAACCAGCTTGCTACTGTTGGTGCTTAGAAATTATGAGAGGCTTCACACATAAATCCTGACAACCATCTGTCCAGCTGCAAGGGAAATTTCCATGAACCTAATTGGCTGTTTTATTTGTACATTATGTCAGGAGAGTGGGCCACCTGCAAGAGCCTGCATTGCACTGATAGTAAAATTAATTATTTTACTACAGCATTGCTGTTTTTTCTGTCTATGTTATTTACATTGAAAATGCTGTGTCAACCTTGTCTGTATCACCTAATACAGTAAAACCTCTGTAAGATGCTTATTTGATTGTGTCTGTCAATCTTCCTACTCCAGCTGTGTCCCTGGCTCTCGCCCTGAATGGAGTCTTCACAAATACCATCAAGCTGATTGTTGGCAGGTACGCTAAACAAATTACAAGCATTATACAGGCTCTGTTAGTGATGCTAAATGTTAAGCTGTAGGCTTTGAAGATCATTTTTTTCAGTTTTGACTTACATGATTTATAGTCAATGAACTGTTTGACAAGTAAATGGAATTCTATCTACTGAAGACACAGAAACCATCTTTTGGGTTGTGCTTGATTTTTAGACCCAGGCCCGACTACTTCCAGCGCTGTTTCCCAGATGGACAAGTAAATGTGAAGATGCTGTGCACCGGGGAGCCAGATCTAGTCTCAGAGGGACGCAAGAGCTTCCCCAGCAGTCATTCCTCCTGTGAGTGCCAGTTATCAGTCCAAGCAGATCACTGCCAGAACATGCAACACAATGCCAAAATATATCAGAACTCACACACTGACTCATTAAAACTGTATACAACTGCAGATATTGACTGATCTTGATGCTTCTGACTGGGTATGTACTGTACAATGTGTTCACTACAACATGTAACAGAGTTATCACTCAATTTTGCTTATGGTTTTGGTTGATTGAGTCAATCAATCCTCACCTGGTGTACTGATGAGTGTTGAACACCTGCTGTTTCAGCTTTATCTGACTTCCTGCTGTGTTCAGCTGTGCAGACCAGTGTGGGACACCAGACAATATTTCTACCATATTGCTTTTCAAGCTGTTTTCACTTCAGCAGCATGCTAAATAATTCACATGTTTTTTCTGTTGTCCAGCAGATGAATGTTCAGTGGTATGCATGGAGTGTTTGCTCTGGGCCACATAGATGTTGACCTCAGCATTATATGGTGCATCAGGCACGTAAAGACTGCTTTTAAGAAGATACATCTACATCATATCACTTAATTACTTTGTTGCCATTGAACATAAAACACACTTGTGACTGTATGGCTTTGAAGTTTCTTTTTTCCACCAACAGTAAAATGCTTACATTGGAAGTACACGGAACCTTCTGCTATCTATGATGCAAAATTACATCTATATATATATATCTATATAGCTTCCAGTGAGCCCAAACTGTGTCTAGCTTGTATGTTGTTTGCTTTTGTTTAAAATTCTTATTACATTTCCACTCTAGCTGCACATTATACAATACATAAATAAGCAAATGTTCCATCTAAAACAAGCATTTCATTATGAGTAGTAAAAGACAGGAAAAGCCTTGGTGCTATGAACATCTTGAACTCCTATATAGTTTTGTATTTCATATTCTCTTCAAACTGAAAATGTTACATGTAAATCAGGAAGATGTATTCTTGAGAGGTAGATGTGTGTGCAAGAAACAAAATGCTTGTGAAATGGTTTGTGAATGTGTTTAATTGCCATCCTGCTGTGAGTGTGACTGCCTTAACCTACTCTATAAAAGACTTCAAATCAAATCCAATGGCATTAATTGTTCTTTATGTGTCACAATCACACAGCAAGATACCATAATGGATAAGATGGCGTAGATGGTGAAATTTCTTTTTGATGTTAAAGACAGCTGTAATTTCATGGTCCAGTGTGATTTCAAATTGATGTTTTGGCATAATATTGAAGTTGCATACTTACAGCTTTTCACATACCTGCTTTAAAAAAGGAATGCTTTGAAGTGCTGGTTGTGTCCCATTAGAAGTGGCAGAGAGGGACATTGCTCTGTAATTCACTGCAGCACTGTCTATGGATTACATTCATCTGCGCGACAGCTCTAATAGCCTTATGTTGTTGCACTGTGAGCGAGAAAGTGATTGAGAGAACCGTGCGACTGGGACACAGGGAGCACCCATATGCCAGCACGTCTAGAGAGCAGAAGAAATCCAATTTCCTGTCTGTGTCCCTTTTCAACAGGACAACGCCTGTTGGACCACGCATAAGTTACAGAGCTTTTACCCAGACAAATATGGCAATGGACAGGGACTAGGGCCAGACAAATGGCAAGAGTGAATATAGCTGTATACAAAGTGGCATCTGGATGTAACACAACATCATTTCTGGCTTGTATTAAGCTTGATGCATGGACTATAGGTAAAATAAAGAGTTTTGCATTCAGAGACTCTGGCCTCTTCCAAAAGGATGCTAGATAATCTGCATGGTAAAAATAAAACTAATCCATCAGAATCAGCCTGGACAAAAAATATAAATATACACTAGGCTTCAGTGTTTGATGACAGCTATTTTTTAAAGCACGCAAACTATTATTGCATTTCAAAGTTTTTAAAGCCGCTCGGGTTCTCTGTGATTTGATTTACTTTCTTCACCTCAAAGCAAAGTAACAGGGTAACAGAAATCGGAGGAGACAGGTCCCAGAAAGAGGAAAACAAACAGATAAATACTAACTCCCCTGAACCCACTGCACCAATATACACAGCGGTAAAGCAAGAAGACCCTAAAGCATTAGCTTCTTCTTATTCATATTCATCTCACCATCTACCCTTGTGCATATCAAGCCATTAGATATGATCAATTAATATGCACTTTTAAAAGATAATGAATCCTGTGAGACGGATCTAATCACAATTTTGGATCTCTACATTGCTTCTTACACACAACTAAATTAACCATAGCTTGTAATGTCCATCATATTAGTTCAGTTAGGGAGAGAATTATACCTCTGCAAAATGTGCTCTAAACTATAATAAACGATAAACTTTATTTATATAGCACTTTCCTTAACAAGGTTACAAAGTGCTATACAGACAAAAAAAGAGGTAAAAACAAGTGTGAAAATAAAGACAAAAGGATCCTAAAACACAAAACAACGAAGTAATAAAAAAATAAAGTTAAATATGTGAAAAGGCAAGAATGTATTGATAAAACCTAGCAACATTACATTTTCATAACCGCTTTTCCATAAAAGAAAGGAAGTAAGAAAGGAATTTAAAAGATGATAATGTTGAAGCTTGCCAGATTTAAATAGGTAGAGTGTTTCACACTCTGGGGGATCTAACAGCAAAGTGGGATTTGCTATAAAATGGAAACGGTTCTGTTGGACAGGTATGAATGTAGCAGGTGTAGAGCAGGTCCTTTGTGTGAAGCAGGTTATAGAATGTGCTGGACCAAAGACTATCAAATCAGGTTTATCATCATTCAGTTTTGAGACATTCAACATTTTCTATTGCTAAGTCAGGCAAGGAGATTATCTAAGCTTCTGGAGTTACTGGACTGGAGAGGAACTTAAAGTTGTGTGTCATATGTATAATAGTGATGGGAAACACCATGGGTCTGGATGATGTGGCTAAGAGAAAGCATGTATATTGAGAACAGCAGTGGGCCAAGAATGGACGCTTGAGGAATACCACAGCTAAACTGAGCAACAATTGGAGTGAAATTTGTCATAGCATGGAAAAGGTTCCACTGGGCAGGTATGAATGTAGCAAACGCAGGTTTCTAGAAGTGCAGAAATAACACATCAGTTTCAATCTAAGAGCACCAGGACTGAGCAGTGCCCTCTACAAGCTGTTCATCATCATCATTTTGTTTAAAACACATTGAAGAATTGCCCTCATTCACAATGGTGGCGAGGTACAAACAAGAAAAAGAGCAGATACACAAAAAAAAAATCAGAGAAGCTAGGACAAGAATTCATGGTGAAAATAAGGTGAAAATTTAACAAAGGTAAAAGTGTAACTATCAATTAATTAAAAGTAGGTCAGTTGAGACCTTCGCAAGGGCTCTCTCTGTGCTGCCGAGCTCTGAAGTCCAACTAGAAAGTATTAAAAATGTTATTATTGTTCATAAAAGTTATTAATTGAGTTGAAATTACTTTCTTCCTTGGATGGAAATGATCATTTAGAAATTGGTCTGTAATTACTGAGTAACAGGATATTCAGATTAGGTTTTTCAGAAGTGGTTGAATAACTGTAATTTATTTTTATTTGTGTGTAAGTGCTCTCATATATTTACTATAACTCACTCAGGCACACTTCAGTCCACCTGGAGAGTCCGAAGAGGTTGACGAACAGCTTGTGTAGGAGTGCAGCAGCAATTATACAGTGCTAATAATGAGTTACTGTTGGGCTTTTGTATATTAATGAATGGAGCAAATTCAGTGCCTAAGTGGTTGGTTAATATGCATTGCTTCTGACAAGAGGCAGAGGGGTGTCACTGGTCCCTGCAGGGGCCAAAGGTTAAAACAGAAATGAGAGGGAAGGGAGATTGCTGGGAGATGGAAAAGAGAACTGCTACTATTTTTGAGCAACGTACCTTGCTCTACTATGCCTCTGTTTGTGGTCAGTTAGTGTAATAATGGATAACAGAAATAAAGGGGAGAAAGGTAAAGAGACTGATATTACCAAAATCTTTGCAGAGGCTTTGACTAGAATGTGACTCTTGTACACTCTTTAAATTTATACCCAATCCATGAAGTTTGAAATAACACTTATCTACTTTAAAATGTGTCCTCAATGGTTTCACAATGCTAATTTACTGTGGCTTCCTTTTTTACCTTACAGTCTGTGGTACCACCCATTCTTTCTTGCTTCACACCTTATCTCATTTAGAAGTCTTTGTATGAGGTCTGCTCCGTTCTTGCCAACCAACCACCATCCCCACCATACTCTCATACAAAATGAAATCATACAGTGCTCAGATAGATACTGCCACAGTGGAAAAATTACAGAATGGAGTGTAGCTCACTTCGAATGCCAATATGCTTTCTACCATTTCTCTATTCTTGAGAGTGGTGTTGACAGAAACTACTGTCCCTCAGAGTACCGTACAATGCTAATTATGAAGCTACCAACTGGAAAATAGTAGTTAATAGTGGCTCTGTGAATCTGTCCTTAGGCACAAGGGTGCTAAGGCCAGCATGCTGAAATACTCACAATGACAATGCTAACGCGCTGATGTTAAACAGGAATAATGTTTACCATGTTAACTCTTTTGAATTAAGTGTTTTAGCATGCTAACATTTGCTAATTAGTAGAAACACAAAGTAGCTCTGGATGTTGGGAATGGTTTTTGTTTTGCAAGGATTTCTACACAAACCAAAGTGTTGGATAAAGTAAGATTTTGACCTAATGATGCCACAATTTTTATCTAGTGTGAAGTCATTGTTACTCATACTGAGGGGAACACACATGTCTGTACTAAATGTCATGGCAGTCCACCAACAGTTGTTGAGATATGCAAACTGGATTTGGGTGCCGGAATGTTAGTTGGGTATAAGATTAGTATAAGATAACATAAGATTATGTCCATTTCAATTTTTCATGCTTAAATTGACATCCATCTTCGTTTTTTACCAGCCATCTTTTCCAAACTTTTGTCACCAGAAAATCTCAGTTCGGTCGTGCTTCTAAAAAGAGCATTTAGACATTGTTCTTCTTTACCTGCAACCTCTGAACAAACACTGTGCTTGTTTAAAGATGAAAAAAACAATCATGCTGCACTCGTCAGTCTCATTAGGCCTCTTTGTTTTGTCTCAAGGGAATTACTCTTCAAGGCTTTTTAAATGCATGAAGTGGATTCATTACGAGGATGTTTTTCCATTTGTTGGCCTCCTCTCTGTCCTCTGGCCTTTCAGGGACTCCTGCTGCCTCTTGGGGAGCATCCTTCAGTGGTTATTAGCACACCTAGCATTCATTGTATCACCCTGCCGCTGCACGTATATTGGCTCAGTTAATTATGCCAATTTTACATGCGTGTGAGTGACACCTACTTGCTGTCCCCACTCATGTATTATGCATATCACCAACATTTTTACTAGTATAATCCTCAAGATGTTTACTCACTGTGTGTGCAAACATATTGTTTTCTATGCAGTATGGAAATAAAACATGCTCATTTACTGCTACAATTAACCATTTTTCCTTTCAAATTCAAATGCACTTGCAGTTGCTTCGTTTTATTTGCAAATCTCTTCATATCTGTGTTACAATTCTAAAACAGCCTACAGAATATTGTATACAGTTTCCATTTACAGTTCCTTTTCTGTCTTAATTGCCACCTATATTGCCATAAAAGCCTCACACTCAGAAAAAATTACACACAGGAAATCAACAATGCCTAATAACCCAAAAAACTAGTTTCTAACGGAAGCAGCAAGTACAGTCTGAGACATATACAACTATTTTAAAGCTTTAGTCTTTACTGTTTCTATGGTTTCCTCCAGTCTAAAGACAAATAAGTTAGGGGGATTGTATTGTAGATTTTAAATGGTCTACCTTGAAACTGTGACTGTGGGTGAATAAATGTGTTCACCCTCTGAGGGTTGGGTGACCTGTCCACAGCTTTCCTCTCAAAGCATGCTTGGATAATTTCCAGCCCTCATTACTCTGAATGAATAATGATAACACGTAGCAATAAACTAGAGTCCCTGCTGGATTCCTCACAAGGAATGGAATTTGGGAGATGAATTTGATTAACAATACTGTACAAGAGAAGAAACAACTACAAAAAAAACCAACTATAATAAGCAATGGATTGATATGTATTTATGTCTTTGTTATAAAATTTCAGTTAATCGGTGGATCAACTCAAGCTAAACCGTAAGACGGGGGCCAGGTGTTTTGGAGAGAGGGGATTGTGTTATGTAAAACTGCTGTGAGTTTTCAAAAGTTAAAATGTTCAGTCAGCACACTGAGTCACTGGTTCATGGATAATTTAGTTCTGTCTATCCAAATGACTAATGTAATCATCTTAGCTTTGGTTTAAGCTATTAAAATGAATGGTGTGAGCTGCTGTGTGATTGGAAATGTGGGGAGGTCGTCCAGAAGTGAGATGGATGGGCATTGAGGGATGCTGAGGCTGAGGATCTCAAATGGCTTGTTCATGACCTCCGGACAGAAGGGCTGGACTGATGAACTGAGCCAGAAAGGTTGTTGTTTTATGTTAAACCCACGTGGCACAGTTTGTGGGTGGTGATGATGAATATATGCAGGATTTGATATACCACAGGGTGTCAATTAATTCTTTAGCATATTTCATATTTCCTCTGCTCTCCATATGGATGTATGTAACTAGCTGAATTTATTAACTTGATTATTCCAGACATTGGTGGAATCCGTTTCCAAAGGGCTATTAACAACTGGTCCACTTTAAAGTTTAAGCTATTAAAAAGAATCCACTGGCCATCATTCTTGCAAACTAAACCACCATAAGGTCTCCAGTAGGTGAGGTTGTATTGCCACCAAAGGGGCCCATACAGTCAGTATTATGAGTTTTCCATATGGGTTCCATTTGTTTAATGACAGACGTATCTTGTTCTAGGCCATATTAACTGTACAGATGTCGTTTAGAGATGTTGGTGTACTGTTTTTATCCACTTTACCGTTTTGGCTCTGTGGACGGTCTGATATTTTTGGTTTTAAGTTAAATTAAATTATTGGATGCTATATACAAATTCAAGGTCCCTGGAGGATAAATCATAATTCATTGTCATCAGATCAAAATTAAAATGTTGCAAAACCTTGGTTTATGACCAAATACCTGCAATACAAATAGAAATGTTTACATGTATCCTCCCAGAAGCATAATTTCTGCATTTCTGGGGCCCCCACTTTTTCAAGCCTATGCCCATGAGTTGCCCATGTTGCCCACATTTTACCCACATGAGCTACATGAATGTGTTGGCTGGGGAGAAACAACAAGAAAATCTACAGTACACCATACATACCTTTCTGGACTTTAGCCAAAATCCCATATTAGATTCAGTCCTGCTAATGTGTTCAATATCAGAGTCAATTTTAAAGTAGAATGCAATCAAGCAAAGTACATTACATCCATCATTTCCAGTTAATTCCATAACCATTTAAAAAAAATAAAAACCCAATATCAGCCTATACCAGCCATCCAATATTTTGGTCTAAATTGCCTAATGGAAAACGCTGAGTTCTTAATAGAGCCAGCTCCTTCTCCCTGACAGCAGGACAGCTACTGAGATAGCTGGACTTTTTCTGCCATTTCTTCCCATCATCCTTCCACTCTCTCTCTCTCTCTACAGGCTACACACGTGTCCTGGTGTCCTTAGTATTCTTGGCCAGTTTGTGGGTTGAGTGACAAATGGGCAGCTGATGGGTGCTGATGGGTGCTGTTTGGCCCGCTGCAGCAGTAAACTAATGACCCTGTCTCAGCACCACCTTTTACGGCTCCATCACACAACCTTTAATTCATACAATTAGACCTCCGCTGTTTCTCTTTCACTAACCACCATCGTCTAAGACACAGACCACCTTCAGCACAACATGGCCAGCAGCTATATTACATTTGTTTCTCATACAGGGCTTTAGCTTTCACTGTGACCTCAGGCTCCCAGGTCTCCTGTGCAGAGGAGAGCTGCTGGATAATATTAATATTGTGAATCAACTATGTATTCATGTATCAGCTCTATACTAATCTTGACATGTGGTGTGCTTTGGGACTAACATACTCTTCTCTCTTATCTCAGTTAGGCAGTGTTTGCATAGAAACATCATTAAGAACCTAATTTTGTACTGTGTATTGGTTCAGGGATGCACACTGATGCCACATAAAGCAGTATACACATTACTAAATAATTCTCCTTCAGTGTGTGGGTTGTGCTTAGTACAGCTGTGTGGATCTGGTGGTCTGTTTGCCTTCGCCAGCTCTCAGGCACCTTTTACGCACAGTGATTTAGCATGGAGGTATTTGCCTAACAGACTGTTATATCCCCCATTGAGCTTACCTGTGAGTGGGTAGCAGTGGACAAGCTGCAAATCTCCCATCTGGTTTCTTCATCACGGTTTTCTGTCAGTATTTTGGTTATCACACTGCAGTTGTCCACTTCATTGTTGATTGTATTTTTTTCTATGTCACCTGTTGTACACTCGTCCATCATTCAGTGTAATTCACTTTTTCTTTGCTGATATACCAGAAGATTCCACAGCCACAGAAATGATAAGAGTTAATTATCTGAATGCTGTATATAATATTCTTCTTCTTCTTCTTTTTTTTTCTCTTTGTCTGATCACTTCTCTGCCTGCTAGTTGCATTCTCCGGTCTTGGCTTCACCTCCTTCTACCTGGCAGGAAAGCTGCAGTGTTTTACGGATCAGGGTCGAGGGCGTAGCTGGCGCCTCTGTGCCATGGTGCTGCCTCTCTACAGCGCTATGATGATTGCATTGTCCCGCACCTGCGACTACAAACACCACTGGCAAGGTCCAACTAACAGCTCAGACACAGGACACGTGAAAATGAATTTCCTGCATCAATCAAAATTGCTGTCAAATAAATGCTGTGACATCCTAACTTACATCAAATTTGCCTGTGTCAGCCTGAGAAGGATTGCTGTGCAGAAGTCTGTTTCAATCACACCTGCATCAAGGCAGGTTTATAATTATTATACAGATCATTTATGAGGCAAACTCGGGGTAATGGTTATTTCAAACAGCTGTACTGCTGTAATCACATTTTGAACTTAATCAGCATCACTGACAAATCAAGTCTAAAAAACATAAGAATGTACAGAAAATCAGGCTGAGCAGCTTTCTTATTTGCCCAACAGACTGAAAATTGTGTCTTATAAGGCTGTTTTCTGTCAGCTATAGCATAATGCCTCCGATGACAGTGAGGTAGCATTTAATTCAGCAGCCTGGGTAGAAAATTATAATTACAAGCTTCATTTTTTCATATCTGTTCTAAAAGAACTGGATGGAGACTTGGAGGGACAGAAGGGAGGGAATGCATATGTGGGAGGGGTGTGGGAGCGAATATGTGGTAATATGTTGACAGCTCTGTCATATGGTGTTAATTAGTTTTAGAGAGCCATATGTTCCTGGGGAGTAGGGTAACTAAAAACAGACAAGTCTTTTAACAACCAGGATTTATTTACATCAAAAGTACAACATACAGTAGTTACAGGCAAGCTGGCCACTCTCTGATTCCTCTTAGTATTTCTTAGCTCTACACGCCCTTTTTCTCATCCCTCTCCCCAGCAGACTATGAGTAAGCAGCAATGGTGCAGCCCATTAAACTTGAGGGGCCCCAAACTGCACTCAGTGTAAACACAAGCTGGGAGCCCCCATTAGCCTGGCTGCTGAGCCATGTTTGATGGATACTCATATTCCTCACCATCCCTTTGCACTTTGGAGGTGCGCTCTGTCCTCGAGGGGGAAAGGCTGGGCATCCAATCACTGTCTCAATGAGGCCACCAAACTAATATATTGCATCAAGTCACAGTCTATTAAATTCAGTTGACAGGAGTTGATGAAACATTCACAGAGTAAGCTCATGCATTGTGTAGTTTCTGAATGGTCGAAATCGATGTTGTATTATATTTCATCTCGCCCAGAAGGAGAAAATAAAGAGAATTTGGTGAGACCTATGGAGAAATATAATTTTGATATTATGGAAACCTCTACTTCAACTGCTCTAGCCACCAGCTGGCCATGTCATTTTGATCTATACCTGGCAATATAGGCTTAATAATCACTATGGCAGTGTGATATTGTATGATGTATTATAGCTTACAGGGGACCAGGTATAATACGAAACTGCTCAGCATAGATGACAAAGTGACAGAGACAGCCTGTCCAGAGGCAAGTGAGCCCAGTGCTCAGTAGAACAGATTCATCACTTTGCCTTTCAGTTTACTTTCATCACCCTCTAAACTAGCCAGGCATGATGAATGCTCACTGCAACACTATTGCACATACACTGATGCTAATTAATTGTGCTGATTGTAAGAGCAGGTGTTATTTTTCTTCCTCCACATAGGCTAAAATTAACTAAGATGCATACCTTAAAATATATATGTGTTTTTGTGACGTTGCAGACGCCTTTGTTGGAGGAGTGATCGGGTTGCTATTTGCGTACATCTGCTACCGCCAGCACTACCCACCATTTCTGCACATGGAATGCCACCTGCCTTATGCCAGTCTGGCTGCTGCCGCCTACGCCCCCTCGCATCCAGAGGACGACCCGCAGCCCACTGACAATGCCACCACCCTTCCCCTGGAGGGCTTGACTGAAGGGCCAGTATGACTAGTGGCCACCACCGAGACTCCCCCCAACACCCTTACCAAGCCACCAAGCCCACCTCATTCTCAGTGACTGACTGGCACTTGTAAACATTCCTATGGACAGAAATACACCTTGCCCATCTCCATACTTGTAGACCTCGTCTCGGTGACACCTACATTCTTTTGTGTTTGTTTTTTTTTTTTTCTATATCTGGTTCTTGCTCAGCAGCCGTGAAAGTCTATATTTAGATGTGATGTATGAGAAGAACCTACGAATATGGGACATCACCGTTGAGAGGGAAGAGAGAAAAACATGTTCAAATCCTGAAAAAAACAAGTCTTACTAATGGGTGTGAAGAAAGATGAAAATATTGCCAGTTTTTGCTGGAATTCTTTGCTTAATGAGAAATGTGGTTGGCAGGTTGTTTTATGCTGCTGTGTATTTAATGATTGGGACAGTAAGCTGGGGGAGACCCACGAGAAATCCCACGAAATGTCACAGCAATCAAACCATTAAATCATACCAGTTAAACTATTAGAATATTGTAGGTTATATGTCATTTGTCACAATGAATTATGGGATTTGATAGCAGTTAGTGCCAGATGTCCAACAGCTTTCTGTCTGTTACAGTTAGACTTTTAGACACTGCAGATTCAGAAGGCACCAATTTGTTGGTTAAAAAAATCAAGGACTATGGGCACTGCTCTCAATTCATACCTCCTCACTTTTAATAATTTCTAGCTGTCCATAGGAACATAATGATACATATAGAATGGATACACTCTTGGAGAAAAAGCACTGATCCATGCCAATAAAATGACAATATTCAGTGTTCCCCAAACTCTTCTACATTCACCCGATTTTTATTATTCCATTTCACCCCATTCTCTTGGGCTTGTCTAATTTTCCAGTGCAATCCTGCATATCAGCCTTTCCCCATTCCTCTTCCTCTCCCTGTCACCATCCAACTTTATTTTTCACAAGCCCTGCATTTAACACGTTCTCACAAGGTTGCACAGGGACATGAACCCAAACTGTAGCTCAATGAGTGCAATCAATAACGGGCAGGTGGGAATGGCGTGGTGGAAGTGTGTCTGGACAGGCACAAACTCTAATCTGATCCTGCATTAATCCTCATTAAGGGAGATCAGCCACTGCTGCTTATGAGCACATTAGGACTATATGAGGTGCCCCACGGACTGCCCAAGCACTGAAAAATGGCTTTCAGCCCACTGCGGTTCCACAAATAGACAATCTAGCATTCAGGAGACGACAGGCCTAAACCCTGGACAGCGATTTTGATGTATTATTCATCCATTAATGTTCCATTAAATATGAATATTTCCAGACTTAATTTAGAGATTGCACGTTCAAACAAAGAATACACCAAAGTTTGTAGCTTTTTTTCTGCTTGGGTTGTATGCACCCTGTTATGCTTTATTAACACACAGAGATGACACATAGCCAGATTACTGCGTCCCTAACATCAACAAAGCAATTTGTAGCCCCTTACAAGTTTTGTTAGAAATTATGTATAATTTTGTTGCCTCGGTTACTGTGTCTTTTTTGCCATTGCTGTGACATTAATGGGAAGGTGCAATCTCAGTTTACCTCTTACCCAACCCCGCTACATAGAAAGGCATGGTTTGCACAGAAAGGGGTGAAAAAACAAGAGACAGCGCATCAAAACAGCGTGATATAAAATGAGCAGCAAGCCAAAAGTACAAGGTTATTTTGTAATTGTATTATCCTGTCAGAATGTTAGTCAAGCCTATTTGTGAATTTGTCCGTCTCCACTTACAAAAGACTACACGTTTCTGTGTAGAAAGTGATGGTTGAAACAGCTGCACCTTCAGCTGCTGTTTGCTTAATTATGGACACAATTTGGCCTCTTACACAGGAATAGACAAGGGAACTTTTTCTCTGTTAAAAATGATTTTAAACATCATTTCCTGAAATGAGCCACAATTAAGCTTCCATAACTAATGCAACCCATTGGCAGCTTCTTAAAACTGTGTGTGTATGTGTGTGTGTGTGTGTGTGTGTGTGTGTGTGTGTGCAGGTTTTTGACAAGGCTTATCCCACACTGATGCAATACAAAATGGAACTTTAAGAAGAACGAACCTTTCACCAGAGGGGCAAAAGGTGCTCGACTCTGCACATCAGACTCTGTGACGGGACTTGACCAGACTCTGAGAGTTGACTGAAAAGAAACTGGTAACTCACTGGAGTCTTTTAGCACAGGCCTGGAGATCTGTGACTGTGAGATTTGGACATCTTGAGGCGGTTTTGGAGATGAGATGATTGTGACCCAGATTCATTATGTTCTATAGACCTGCATTTGCCTGACTTGGCAGCCTGATGTTTGTACTTTGTCATTTAGTTTCCTACTGTTAGATGGTACAGTGTATATTGGAAAAAAAAAATGTTGTTTAGAAGTAATGTCTGTGTGAGTATTTTCGCTTTATCAAGGATTTAAGTTTCCCATGTCCCTTCAAATCATTCCATGATTTGTTTTAATTTGGTGCTATAGATGGTTTTGTAGCAGTAGGTGTCACTTTTTCCAAACAGTGGATGTGTCATTTTGAAATGAAAGTTCAATAATTTTCTACAGAGAAAGAAAAAAATATATAATAATGCGTATGTCTTAATCAGATGCACAGGGGCAACAAGTGCAGGATACTCTGTGATTTTTTTATTTAATCATTTCACCATCCCAAAGACTGATGGGATAAAAGTATACAAAAATATTAAAGAATGATGAAATTATTATCAATTATAATGAATAGATGTCTGAAGAAAAAAAGAGTGTAAGACTTAAGAATCTTTGTTCATGGCATGCCAGTTCCATTTGTGAGAAAAGACAGTTTTCTATGAATAAGCATGTCTGGCCTTGAGAACTATTTGAGCTGTGTTTTGCTGTTTGTATACTTTATGTACAATAAAGGACTGCAGCTGTGTGACATTTGTCCATGGAGAAAACAAAGGAGCCTAATGTATCTTGTCAAAGTTTGATCGTTGGAGCCTACTTTTGTTGCTATGATGGGAACTTGCCTCTTCACTTGGATTCAGTGCATCAATGGAAGGTTTGAGGATGTTTATATGACAAATGTCCTCCCTGTACTCAGAATTTAGGTATACTGCATTATTCTTTATCATATGCAAATGAACAATCTTACATTATGCAGCATCAGACGTTTGAATGAGCTATATCCCAAGTTCAGTTCAATAAATTTATGCTTCAACGAGCCTGCTGTCAGATTGCCCAGTGCTACTGAGGCAATTGAGTGTATGTGTGTGAATGTAACTCTGTCGTGTGTTGTGCTTTTCTGCATCAGTTGTGTTGCACTCTTGTTTAGAGAGTTTCCAATAAACGTGTGTATGCTTACCTACCTGTTGCTTTTCATATCAGTAGGATTTAATTGGGCTGCTGTCAAAGACAAATCAGCTGTCATTATATGCTTTAGAAGCTAACTTTTGAGAGTATTCGTTAGTCAGTTGGTCACTCCATCACTTTGGTTCAGACTGAAATATCTTAACAACTATAGTATGGATAGCCATTCATTGTTTTTTTTCTTTGACAGACATTTGTGTTCCTCAGATGATGAGTCCTAATTACTTTGTTGATTTGTCTGAGTGAAATAGCTAAACAACTGCATGGATTGCATAGTCAGTATGCCTGGAGAATAAATTAACATTACTTTAGCGATCCCCTAGTTCACCTAGTCGTTTTTTTAACCAAATACACGCAAAACAATAAAAGACATTCCCGGCAGCATTAGCTGTACTTGCGTTTAGTGCTAATTAGCCAATGTTAGCATGCTAACACTAAACTACTATGGTGAACATGGTAAACATTTTACCTGCTAAATGTTAGCACTGCCTTTGGGAGCATGTCTCCATGCATTGTGCGCTTACACACAATATACTGTATGAACCTTGTGTTTAGAGTGCATGGTGAACTTACAGTTCCCCTGAAAGAAAACATGAATGCTTTTAGTCCTATTTAGAACATCAGGCAGTGGTGCACTCCAGCCACTTGTGGCCTAAATCAGCAAAACAACCAAAAACACAAACCAAAAGAAATTTTAAGCCATAAACACAGGAGAGAAAGCTGTTCGGATCAGACTTGGATCACTTTTGGATCAATTGTTCTCATTTTTTTCTCACTTGCTGCCCAAGGCTTCTGTACATCTGACGTGTGGTAACATCCCATCCAATCAAACCCAGGAGTGCTGCAGCAGCCACTGTAACTAGATTCCTGCTGAGAAACAAACTGAAAGATCCTGGTTTCATTTCACTCTACATGGCTCATATATCTGATCCATTAGGTGAGAATATGATCTTAATTTGTCAGCTTTTGGAATGAAGGTCATTCAGTTTGGTCTGTGTTAATAATAATAATACAATCAGGAAAGACATCATTTTTGAATAAACAAATATATTTAATTGATATGTGCATCACCCCATCATGACGTGATCGTATTTGAAGGGGTTGGTGAAGCCGTGATTAGGAAACCCCCTGATGGAGTCTGGACACTGGTGCTTGTGATGGTGGTGGTGATGAAGGAATGAAGAGAAAGCTGAAGATCTGGATGCGATGAGGACTGGACTTCTAATGAGCTCAGCCTGGGAACTGGATATGATGAACTGCAGGTGAAAGGGGTGGTGGAGGCTCACAACGATGTTGTACTGAAATGACAGCTGAAAGCAGCAGAGAGAAGAACTGATTTTGACAGCAGCAACATGGTTGGCTGGAGGAGATTGTGGCAAAGTCTGATTGGATTAACTGAAAGAGTAAACGCCCATAGCTGATTAGAAAGGCGAGTGAGAGCATTGTGGATGAATGAGGCATAGTAAGAAGGTCTTCCTGATTGAATTTACGCTGAGCTTCAGTGGTCCCAAAGTCTTCCTGCACCTGTCAGATTTAACTTTATTTGGAGTTCACAGTGAATTGCTAAAAGGGCCTAATATTTTGAGAGTCTGTGCTCCTCTTTTGTATTGCAGATAGTACAGTTTAGGGCACACCGAGCACTAACATAACAGTAAAACACCCACATAGCGGCAATTACACAGACAGCCATTGTTGCTCCTGAGCAACCTATTGAAACCTTACAAGAAACCACATACTGTGAGATTATGTGTGCTATTGGAGTAAATTATGCACAAAATACAGCCTTTATTTAGCACTGCAGAGGACTAACATTTGATACAGCAGCAAAGAGCCGCCTGTCAGTTACACATTTGTTTGCTTGTTTGCCTTGGAAATAGAAGAGATGGTTTCCTTTCAGTGTATGAATGATTATAGTGCTCAATCAATGGCAACTGTGTCATCCCTCAAAACACCCATATTGTTTTCCTGTCAAGGACAGCTCTCTGCTTCTGGATGAGCAGTGCCATTATGGCAGTCAAATCAACCGGGATCTAATGCATCAACACTCAGCTGGCATCTAATATCACTTAACATTGCAATACCCTTCAAGACGCTGCACATAATACTCCATCACACTATTGTTTTCAGAAGGCTATTTAAATTGAGATTTCATGAACCTGTGGTAACATAAGTTCGCACCATGAGAAAATCGTAAACATGGTAATAAGATATTGTAGATTCTGACAAAATACTGAATGCTAGTGGGTGTCAGACCAAATTTTATCAGATCATATCAGAAAAACATTATGTGACACTCTTTCCACCCTTCAATGCAAGTAACCCTAGCTAGGTTTGATGAAAATGTTCAATTCAATAAAAAGGGATTCAAATTCAGAAAGTGTGTGTCAGTCTCATCAACACTCATAGTAACAGTTATCAGACATCTGCTTTCAAATAAATCACAGTCCAGAGCTGTGGAGAGAACCTACTTGTCAGTTAATCATGCAACTTGATTTAGTCTTTACTAGCTGGCAGCTGCATGACAGAACAAGTGTGGATAATTTGTTCATGTGCAAGAGACAGCATAACACAAACTGTAACAAACGTGCCAGGAAGCAAACTCTTGACAAATTATTTTTTCAAAGTTCCCTACTGCAGTAAGTGATAATTTACCACTGTAAGGAATTGTTTCATTACAGCATAAGTTTTAAATAATGAATACTTTTTTCTCCCCTCCGCATCTAATTTGGTTTTGGTTTTACAAAATGCGACATTTCTGAATAATAAATGGATCTGGATTCTGAAACATGTGGCAAATAAAGGAGTCATCAGATTGGCTCATAATTAATGGATCAGCTAAGGAATGTGAGACTCATCTGTTATAATTCCCTTATGTGGCGTTGTAACCGATATAGGAAAAAACAGAAAAAGAATGTTTCTGCTGAGCTTGCTGGGTCGCCACAAAAGTCAAAAGTCAGTAAAAAGTCACTCACATATTTAGATTACTTGAGGCACATTAATTACTCTTCCTAGATTGTGGCTTTTTGGAAAAGAACTGTTTCTCTGTTCATGAATCTATAACTTGCCTGACTTCATTACAGTTCTCACTCTGCAATTAAACATCAGATTCATTAAGCTTTCCATTAGGAGGTTTTGTATGGGTCTTGAGATCTACTGACAGCATTAAAAAAACAATATGTATTGTATTCAATTTTATCTCGGTTAAAAAAGCCCCTCCCTCGTGATATTTCATATCATCAAATAAACTTTATATATGTAAGGTAGCATGCTCAATAAACCAACTCGGCTTGAATCACAACCAAAGTGGAAACTGACATTCATAATAGATCAATAGCAATGAGCAGACAGCTGTAGATGTACCTTTCATGTTCCCGTTAATTCCTCAGGGTACTGTGCTATATTGCAGAATGAGAAAGAGTGATTTCTGTCATGTCTGCCTCATTAATACACAAACCGCAATTCTGTCAAAGTGCAACATTCAGTACAAACCCTTAAAGAAGGGTCTGGGGAATTGTCAGTGTGAGTGGCAGGCTTGCTCTCTTGGTTCTTAAATGCTAAGTACTGATTGCACTCTTGTTTGGCTCGCTCCGAGGGAGAAATTGATCCACACCATTCAGACACATGGCATAGTCAAACGTCAGCAGAGGACAAACATGCTTGAATGGAACAATGGAGGTTTTTTTCCAAAGGTAGTCGAATAAAACTAAGAAGTGGTTTGAGGAAGTTTTTGAACTACTCTTTTCTGCTGCACAGTCAACTTTAACTATATGCAGGAGCTCTATATACACTCTACTGTGTATAGATAGATTCTTTAACATTGGCTGTATGGTTTTACTGATCAATACGTCAACTGAGACTCAAATCTGGTAAATGTCAGTCAAGATAAATCTTGTCATGTCTAGAAGGTCAAAGTTGCTGTTCTTTCGCTTTATATTGACGGCTGGTCTGTGAGGTGACTGCGTATGCACTAAAGCAAGAAATTACCAAACAAACAAAAACAAAACACGGGAACAAAGCCACTATTAAAATGCTGTTTTGCTATATCCATTATCCTCATCGGACATTATTAGTAAGAAATGTCTGAGCTGTTATAAGCTGGAGAGATGTTTGCCATTCTGGTAAGTGTGTTTGTTCTATGCTACCTAACAAAGAGCCAAGGTAAGATCTGAATAAAAACTTTTATAATTATTAAATAGAATATTTGTATAACTCCTACTTAAAATTGCAATCCTTGCCTCTCTACTTTCTCCTTTGACATTACTATTTGTTTCCTAATCTGGCTGAACTATTATCAGAAGAAACAGACTTTTGTTCTATTTCAATTACTTCAATTACTTTCACATTGACTCCTCCCTCTCGGTTTTTACTCCGACTGCATCTGTTGTTGACTTTACTCCCACACATTTCCTTCAGAGGGAACACAGACCTGTATATGTGTGTTATGCAAAAACATGAATTTTGAAATAACTTTTCATATAAAATTAATAACTACTCTTTGAAGAGCTATATTTTCCTCAGACTGCCACACGAGATGGGTTACATAAGTTGTTTTATCATCTCTAATAGTGAAATATTTGAAATCACAATGTAAACAGTGTTGCTGAAGTTCAGAAGTTTAAATCTCAGCTCTAGCAGTTTTGCACAAAGTTGGTATTCCCCCGTTGAATCCGCAGGCTTAGGCTCACTCTGGAGGACATTGTTATATCCTCTTCTTTGCTGTTGCTGTTTCATGGGCGATATTGATGGCTGAGGTGTGAGGAGAGCTAAGTGACACACTGAGAGAACAAACCCAGTCTGCACTGTCAGCACAGCTGAACTTTAATGTTCACTTCTAACCTTTCAAAAAACTTCCCAAAGTGTAAAACTTGCAATTTCCAACAACTTTAACATTTACCTTTTTCATCGTGCAGCAAATGCGTTAATGTACGTGGTAACCAGTGATGTAATGGAAAGATAACTCATCTACTGTAAAGTTGCAGGGAATATCTTTTTCATAAGATGGCGTTAAATGGGTTTTAACATAGCATAAGACAACTCAAACAATAGACAGGAGGACACAGGTTCCTCTACAAAGATTGCAGTGTGCAGGGGGCTGTTCCAGAAAAGGTGTCAGACATTTAAAAAAGTGAAAATCAATAGACATACCCTCTGTTGCAGCACTGCTGCAGTGAATAACATTGCTAACACCACAGCATTCTCTCCCACAGCTGAGGCAACTGGGAACTTTCCTGCAGGAGAGCTAAAGGATTACCAAAATTATCTGCTCTGCACCAGGTATGGCAGCCACAGGTGAGCTGCATTATGCTAACAGCTACTGACCTAGTTGTGAGCACTTTTAAGAAGTGGAAAACTGGAAGAGTGGCTAAGCCTGCTGGGACTCTGAACAGAAAGCACTGCTGTAGCACAACGCTTCTCCAATATACCATGCCTTATTTCCCCAAACATGTTTGGCTGTCTAGGATAAGAATGTGCAGGAAAACATACTTGAACTTTAACAAAGAATAGCAGAACATAGAAGTACTACAGTACGGAACTTTGGGTATTAATCATCCAGTCTTTTCCTTTAAACATATACAAACAAGATATTTTTATTAAACAGAGTGGGAGATTTAGAAAAGTTGCTCCTATTTTCGGGGATTTTGGATTGTCCAGACATTTCACACTCTTTGGCTTAAATTGGCCAGGAGATTTGACTACTATGTTGAGTACAAAACTGTCTATTTTGTATTGAAAAATAGATATTCAATCAGTTTACTCATTGATTGGTCTTACATGGATAGTATATTTACTTTGTTACACCCTTGAAAATATACTATCCATGTAAGAGTAACTAGTAGTAAGGCTATTAAAACTCCACTAGGCAGAACTTTCCACCTATCTCTCTGCTGCTTCGTATCACTCCGCTAAAAACCTTCCACCAATCCCACAACAGCAGCAGAAGGAGTTGGCTGCCCTGTGAAACCTCATGTCTCGTAGGGCCTGCTCTTCACGGCATGAGCCTCACCAAGTCTTCTCAAAGATACCCCTCCAGCACTTCATGGCCCCAGGGCAGAGCGCCCCAGGCTTGAGGGCCAGCAATCCTGTCTAACAGTGGAATGAAAGTATAGTACACCACATACACATCACTGTCCCTCCTCAAAAGTTATTCCCCACACCTCTTTGCCTCTCGTGGATAGGAGCAACATAGCATCGCACATAAGGGGCCTGAGGCTCCATGTAGTTCTGGAGCATGTTTTGTTGCCGTTGTAAGCAAATAAGGTATTTTCTGCTAGATTTTCCATCATTGAATCAGGCATTCACCATCTGAAGGGAACAGCCAATAAGAAAGCCCTCTCTCTGAAATGTGATTGGCCAAGGTCTCCCATCACAGGCTAGTTTTTCTAAAGCCTGAAAATAGAGCCTAGAGGAGGTCCAGAAGTCTTGTTTTCTTTCAGAACTCTTGAATTACAGTATGCTGAAAGGTTATTATTACATTTCTGCACAATGATGCCAAATATACTGCCAACCCCTCAGCTTTAAGGGTCAGTATTGCCTTCTGTTAAACTATTTTAAAAAGATGATTATAATGTTGTTCCCAATGTATTATATTTATAGTGATTTATTTGCATGTATAATTGATGGACTGTATATTAAGAAACTGGAAACAGCCTCCACAATCACCCCGATGAAGGCAATAAAGCTGAGAAGCATGTTAAAAAGGAAAGAAAAAAGTGTTTAATTTTGACTTAAACTAAAACTCACTCACACAGACACCTACATGCCACCATAGTGGTCAGATGCATATTATAGAAGAACATGGAGCATGTGTTTGTGTGCATGTATAGTGTACTTGTGTGTCTATGAGCTCATAGAAGATGGAGCAGAACATTTCTGTCATATTTGACCTGAAGTTGTGTTTTTCTCCCTAGAAGTAGTTTGCATTTTTGTGGAATTGTAGGAAAGGTCAAGAAAGGTTTGTGGACTGTTACAAATAAAGCACAATTTCAGCCCGGGCTAAATCGCGAGACAACATCAGACAACATTTTGCTGCAATAATCTACATTTGTTCATTTTGCCAACACTGATGATTTATTTTAGGAGCTATGTTTCAAAATGACATATCTGCCAATGTGATACCAACTCACCCGACAGCACAAAATTGAAAATTATGAGTCTAGGGGGAGAAAATGATAGCAGGTAATTTCTATCTGCAGTTGACACATTGATGGCACCTTTACAGACTGGATCGCCTGGTGTAAATTTTTGAGATACTGAGTGATAGATATCAGGTAACTTTTTTCAGAATAGATGTAAGATGAGTCATTTTTATGGACATGATCTCTCATAGATCATTTTCTTTAAATCTGTGTTGAGGGTAAAGGTTTAATCGACACCACTGAAATGTTGACTTATCTGCCATCTGCAGACCTGCGGGATGAATTGGTGCTACAGAGAGGTGGAGGGATTTATCTCAGCACCACCAACCCCCCCAATCTACATACCATGATTGATGACACTAGGGGCAGGAATCCTCTTTCTGATGACTCTGTTTGTGTGTGTGTGTGTTGTGGTTTCATGTAAATATGAAACAGTAGACCTTCACAATGATGAGATGGAGATGTGGCAGGTCTTTTAAGATAACAAACACGTGTGTTTGTATACTTGTGTGCACTGTGCAGGAGAAAAGCAGTGTGGAATAAATAAATATTTTATGATTGCCAAGTGTTGTGGTCCAACATGAAGCAGCAGTAGACCTGACTATTAATGCTGAAGTGACAATCTGGGAGCCCATACCAACCCATACAGGCAATCTGATCCTGAACACCTTTACTGATTGTGAAAATATTATATTTTGTAATATTAAAATTCAAATTGTCATAGAAGCACAAGATAGCAGAATTGGTTGTCAGATATATATATACATATATATATATATATATATATATATATTATATATTCATGTCCCATGCACCAGCTGAGACAACATCTGCAATCATCCATATTTGCTACATTCACTGTGAGAAAATTGGAACAAAAATTACCTTTCCAATATTAGCTCAAAATGAAATAATCTGGTTTTCTATGTGCCAGAACTTAGTGCTGTATAATGTTAATGCTTATTTGGGCTGATGTTCACATGGGTAGGGTAAGATCACATTTTTTCTGTATTCAAACAATATACTCACTTTCCCATCTGTACAGAGAGAGTTAATGGTCGCTGGAATTGTTATAATTGTAATTGTAATTTTTGCCTTGTGAATTTAACCAGTACAGTACAGTGCAGTGTTAATTACATGTTAATTCAACCCAAAAGATCAATGTACTGACTGTACTGTACTAATGTTTGCTATGCTAGCTGGAAACATACTTACCAACAGTGTGTCTCTGAGGGAGAATCGCCCCTGGGATAAGTGCACATTTCCAACTTGCATGGACATGTCTTTCTCTTCAGTTTGTGCCACAGACGGCGAATTCACATCTATTCCCTCTCACATGTGTCTTTCCATTGACTTTGTATAGAACTGTGCTGCCTCTATCACTTGGTGTTCTGTCTTAACACATGGTGAGGAATGCATTTTCACCTAAAATGACGATGGTGGATTTTGTCCTCCATCTCTTACATTGAATTCATGTTAGGAAGGCTTGTATGGACTGGAGAAACAATTACAATGAGAAGAAGATGATATACTTTATTAATCCCCAATGGGGAAACTCTTTTTTCCCTCTGTTTTACGCACACACATAGGCCTGAAATACAATCATGCACATGCAGGGCTTAGAGACATGCAAATGTGAATGGATGGTGGAGTGATGGGCTGCCACATAGCGGTGCTCCAGGAGCAGTTAGGGTTAGGTCCTGTAAGTCCCTGCAGACTGAACAACCAATAACTTGTTTATACAGTACATATATACAATAAGTATAAAAATGTGAACCTATCCTTTAAACTTGGTGAACACTGCCACCAGCATTGCACCATCTGAACATTCCTGGGCTTAGGCAGTACAACATTAGCTATTGTCACACAGCAACTTATATATTCATGGAATATTTACAACGCATGTGAGGTTTTCATTTATTAATCTATGGAAATCAGAGTGCAAAGTAAAATTACAGATCCCCTAAAACATACAGGTGCCCATCCGTGGATAAAAAACCCTGAAATTCAATCTGTTCCAGCTGACTGACTTTAGGAACATTAGAAACCACAGGATTACCTGTCAACCTATTTACAGACACACTGACTCTGGGGAAACAGCGTGCATGCCTCACGCATTATGCATAAACTTGGGTGAGTGTGCACTCATGTGTGTCTGTGTGTCCTGCTGTCTACCTGCTTGTCTGCCAGTGAGCAGGAGAGACCTATAAAAAATGAGAAAATGAAGCTGTAAAGAATAACTAGTTTGTCATGAGTAGCACCACTGCCTCTTAAAAGCAGAGAAACATCAATAATTCAACAGATACAATTGCTCATCGCGGGTTACAAACCTGCATGTCTGGTTATATCTCTGCTTTACAACATCCTGCCTCTGCATCTTACACCATCACACTGAGCTTGCAGTTAAACAACCATCCAGCACTGAGATCTGACAAACAAGAAAAATTGACCAAATACCTGTGCAGATCTTTTCCTGTATCATAACCCTAGTAACAGCTTATGTGATGGATGCTCTCACCTGCTTCTGCTTGTTGCTACATGACATAATAACTGTGTGTTGGATTTACACTTAAAGTTTACCTCTAAATTACCAATCATGTATCAAGGTTATATGTATTTTAGAATGCACAACAAACAGAACAGAAATACAGCTTTTTATCAGACACATTTTTGTGAACCTTTTCTCTTCTTTGCCTTTCTCTACATGTTTGCTTGGCGGCCTCATTGTTGGTTTACAGAGTTTATTATAAAGGCCATCACTGCACTTTTGTGTCATGACCATCTGCTAAATTCTTTTGACATTTTGCAAATTGTTTTTTTCTTGCCGAGGGTCAGATGAGGGCATTGACACAGTATTCATTTCTGTGTGTTCAATAAGGCAGCAGCCGGGTAGCTTAGCTCAGCATATAGACTGCAAATGGGGAAACAGTTAGCCTGGCTCTGTCTAAAGGTAACAATATACACTTACCAGCACCTCTTAAACTCTCTAATTAACACGTTATATTGTTGAATCCATACATAAACCAAACTGTAAATTACAGTGTTCTTGGCCGTGCACAGTCTGGAGTCTCCTCTGGTTTCCTGGCAACCTCAGGATAATGACAAGACTCTGGCTAGCTGATTCCCGCCAACCATCTCCTGGCTGTAGCCTAATATTTAGCAGACAGGAGGCAACTAGCTTAGCATAAAGCCTGTAAGCAGGGGGAAAAAAGCATGCATTTTTGTCAGCACTGTGAGGTTGCCAGAAACCACATAGTGATTGTGTAGTAGTAGTTATTAGCAAATATAAGTGTACTTCCCAAAGCTATTCCATTAAGTAAATTCTCCTAGAATAGTACAGCTTTGTCATATGCTCCTACCGTACATGTGTTCAGTAACATGCAAGGTGGAATACTGCCTATCCTACACCTGTGACATAATGGTGAAATGACCTCCATGTCAGACGTCATCAGTGCGCTGATGGGTTTGAGATAACACGCTATTGTCACCAAGAGTTTGGGCCCGTAGAAAGACTTTAAAAAAATTTCAGGTCACTGAATACAATAAGTAATGCATTGGCTGTCACTGTAACTGTCACTATTTCTTCCTCGTGGATCTCTTCAAGGATAAGGCTAGAGAAGGTGGTCATAAATTCACTCGATCTAAAAAAACAGTTGAGCTCAGACATAAAAAAACCCCCCACCATGATGGAGAATCTACTGTGTATATAATAGTCCACACTGATGAAGCATAACTAGAAAGAATAAGAGATTTGTTTTGATTTCCGCTGCATTTTGATAAACCAAAAATCTTTTTGCCTATTACAAAAGACTCATCTTGCCCGAGGTACAGAAATTGTCTCAGAAATATCTGTCTGTCCCTGAAAGAAAAATGCCTCGTTTCAACCTGGCAACTCCACTGCCCCAAGGCCCCCCGGAGCTCTCTTTCTTACTGTCTCTCTCTCAGGAAACATCAGACTTCACAGGTTATGGTAAATATCACATTGAGGAATGCACCTATATTGTTAATGATGAATTATAGATATGTGTTGTTTGTTTTTTTCAGTTGCTGGTACTCCTGATGTGTACCTTTCAAAAGCAGCAAAAGAGAAAAACAAAGATAGTATTTTTATAAAGTTAATTGATGGAAACTACACAGCTAGTTCTGAACAGAGATGTGTTGAGCAAAGAAACTCAACAGACAGGATAAATATTTAAACTGTCTCCCATTTTCCTTATTTATTCATTTTAGCTATTTAATTGGCTCTCAGTCCCCTTGTCTGGTTCCAGTTGATGAATCACAGATGAATCGCAGCCTGTTTTCTTTTTCTCTGAAGAGCTTGCGAAGTTAAGTTTGTCAAAGAATTTACAGTATTTTCTTCCACTAAGGAGGCCATGGTTTCCCCGATTGTTTGTGAGTATTTCTCAAAAAACTGGGTAGGTCTCAGTTGGTCATTTCTATCATTTTATAAATGCTGTCATTTCACTGTAACTGTGACAAATAAAACCAAATATTTTCCATCTATTCTATCTTTGCGTGATAGAATTGATGTCTTGGAGATTTCTTTTCAGAACTGGCAGAGGTTTCATCTAGCTCTGTGTAATTTGCATGTTTTGTGTACCAACTAAAATAAACAGGAAGTGGATGTTTATGGGCAGAGTATGAACAGGCATTTACAAATTAAATTGCCGTCTCACTTCAAAAAAGATAACTGATTTTCCTCTGCAATATTCCGATGGCAGAATTGTATCAGGTGTGTTTGTGGTGGGCCTTTTTCACATAAAGTGATATTCATGAAATCTCTAATTGCCTCGGTTTGTTAATTTTATGCACACACACACGCATGCAGACACTCACATACACAGACGTCGGCCAGCCCTCTGAAGTGGAGATGATGTGTGAATCTAGGGCATGCAGTGACTGATGTTCAGCACTGATGGGCATTGGCACTGCCACTCTGCCAAACCCATGAGGAGCCCGGCAGAGGAGAGGGGCTACAGCTGGCCTGGATAAGATTCGCCATCAAGACCGACAGCCACCTGGCTTCTGTGGGAGTAGAAATACATGGGCCGGGGACACTTTGAGGATGCTGATGCTGCTGTTGTCTCCTGCTCTATGAAATACTTTGTGAAAAATGATTGAAATGGGCAAGTGAAGGAAGGCCCACTGTATGTTTGGTAAAAAGTAAGGCAAAATAAAATCAGATGCTACTTTTGAAACATGACAAAGACCAGAGAGTCTGCACAGACTATCTGGTCCAATACTGTCTGATATTGATTAAACATCTGAGAACAACTCAAGTGTGTGGGGGAATCACAGACATATGCCAAGAATAGAAAAAAGCTAATGAGAGAGGAGTTCACAGTGAGGTGAATCTGGCTGGTTATCTCAGTTTTTGTTGTATTGCACAGTACAACTCCATGTTGTACTGTGGATTGTACTAAGGATTGAAGAATACGGATGTATCAGAACACAGCAGGATTTTCTTAGTTCTATATCTTAAAAAGAAAAATAAGGTTTTTTTAAGTCAATGAGAATTTTGTTATCTGCCCCAGCATTCAGGATGTTGTATTTGGGATGGGTACTCCTGCCCCACTTCCCCAACTCTTTGTACTGCCTGTATCGCCTCGGTTAAAGCAATAAGCTGGCCACCACAATTGGATTCATCTGTTCTCTTCTTTTCTCTCCTTTTCAGTGCTGTTATTCATGTCCTGTGTGCAGCTGATGTTCACTCAAAGGTACTTGCAGAATTGTTGCTCTTCTAGACCCTTGCTTGTAATAAGGCTCTTGGACAATGGAAGTCTCCTACATAGGTGACCACCTTTTCAGCCTCACATCACTTCCCTGGCTGCTCATAAAATGGCAATAGTCAGGAGCATGCAGGTTATCATCATCTTCAACCTCCACAGACTTTCAATCCTTTTGGGGCAGAGGTACAAGGCATGATACTATCACCTTTTGAGCTGTATAAATACTGGAATACAATTGGCAGACCATGTTCACTATGTTTTCCTGAAATGTAGAAAGTTACAAAATATTTTTTTCATCCACTGAACTGACTTGACCCCTCTCTATGTCCTCTGGGGAATAAAACATACTGCTGCGTTGATTTGCAAAGTTAGAGGACCTCATCTGCTACAATAACGCAGTAGGTCAAAATAAAAAAAAGCTTAACAAGCTATGCCTCCCACGCAAAAAGGTCAATTGGCATGAAACCTGGAACTCATAACAAACTGTACTACTCAACACATTTGCCTCAGAGACCAGCGATGTACACAAGACTAGATGTAATTCCTAATAAGAATTATAGAAAAAGAGTTTTCACAGCTTTTTCAGTTTTTACACATTTTTTACATTTACTACATAGTACAGTACATGCTATACTCATACAAAATATTGACCACATTGTTATTGTAGCTGATTAATTGTACATTAATTGTGGGGGGCAGCATGTCTACTTGTTGCCTTGGTTACTACTGTATGAGTGGTAATGAGATGCAGTTCCACTTCATCAGCTTCTCTGTTGTTGCAAAGCAGTAATGGTATTCCTTACAATAATACTCAGAAAAAAGACTCTTTCCACTGCGTGTAACATTTAATATGGTTACTGTAGAGTAATAGGCTATGAGACATCAAACCAGCTATGAATGAGTCCCTCTTAATTTGCTGGCCTCGGTCCATTTCCTAATGGAGAGGGCTTTGTTAGCTGTAGAGGCATCTGGAAGGATGCACACATGAAAAGATAGGTTTGTTTATCCAGTCATTTCCATTGAGGCTGTATGCCTCTCATCCATCTGAGGGGCTTTGTGAAGAACGGGTGAAAAAGGATGCCTTCAGGCTGTTCGATGGGGTGCTGGCTGCTGAGAGCACCTATGTTCATTATCATATAAAGCAGAAGATGTATTGGTTCTACACTCAGGCTCAGGATTTTTACTGCTTATGAGACTTCATTAAAAATGCATGAATCATTACAGTGATTTACAGATGATTTCCTGTATATGAATCTTTAATGCTTTGCACTATGTCATCTGGCAAGTGATACAACCTCTGATAATCAGTAAGCATTTTATTTTTTTCAGCATCCTGTAGCCTCACTGTCTTCCTTCCTCTAAGAATGCACTAGATATTTTTGCAAGCTCAGACGTCAAAGTAAGGTTTTTTTTTTTGTCTCTCAGTCATCTTTCTTACTTTGAAATGATGCATGAATACTACATCTGCATTTAGTTTGTAATAAAAGATCCACTAAAGTTGCTCGAACTCCCCAGTTTCATTATCACTAATGAAGCCAATTACATTTCAGGCTGTATGGGTGCAAGGATAAAAACACATCTTTGATACATCCAAGCACCAGTAAACAGGGTGGCCTATGGCAAACAAACAATGTTATGACAATCAAGATGCAGCTGCAAAGCACATTCAGCATATCAGTAGCAAATAATGTAAAGAAGCTATCCGATAAAATCAATTTGTGATAAGAGGAACAGCAAAAGTAGTTTTTATTTTGTATTTTTTATCTCAGCCAGAAGTAACCCTGGAGGGGATTATGAGTTTGGTTGTGTGTGTGTGTGTGTGTGTGTGTGTGTGTGTGTGTGTGTGTGTGTGTGTGTGTGTGTGTGTGTGTGTGTGTGTGTGTGTGTGTGTGTGTGTGTGTCTGTTTGCGTGTGTATTTGTCTGCAATCAATCTTGCATACTACTGAACCCATCAGCCTCATATTTTTTGTGCACATTTATGGCTGTATGCTCAAGGACTTCTAATGGTTGAGGTGAGTTACAGTTTGTGAAAAACTTTGAAGAAGTTATTTTATTGACTGGTCTCTTTCATAGTGGCTGCTGACTCCTCACTCCTCCTAATTGGCCGGAAGGAGTTGCAAGTGATTAACAACGGCAAGGCTAAAAACAAGGCTTGCCTAGTTTTTTGCAGGACACATTTAGGCCTTTATCATCGCTCAAAAACTGACATCCATAGATAGTTTAGTTTATAGTTAGATCTCATCTTGAACCGAGCAGCAGATTGATTCCATACCTGATATATTATGATCCACTAAAGTAAGGCACGATACATATGAGATGAATAAATCCAGCTGCCCTCTTGACTGTGGGACCTGGAGCAAAAGATATCTCTTCTGTCGCTGCTCTGCGAGTGCATGGTTGCCATATTGTAGACGGCAAGATCTGCTAGTAAACACAATGCGAACTGAGAGATGAAGAAATTTGGTTTGTTATAAACGTGAGAAATGTAACATGATACTGGTTACTTAGTGGAATTAAGTTAAGATTTCTGTATGTATTATATTGTTATAAGGCTGCCTGGTTGCTTGTAATGTTGTAAATAAATAACAAAATGTTTAAACTGAGAAATTTGGACATATCGACCCATTTATTGTTTAAGCACAGTTATAGTACCACACTATTAAAAACTTTGCATATGTCTATATAAGAAGGCAGTTGTAGTGACGTTGCAGTAGGTGCTTCACTATCTGTTGCCTGGCGCAGATCTGCACTCTACTGAGTGCGCTTTTCCAGTTGATGCTTAAATTACATTTTAATGGCATGCTAAAACATGTGCAAGGTGAATAAGGAGTCAGGAAATTTGTAAAATCTAACTCTCTGGCTGCCACCGTTCCACTGTACAATATTAAGTCCAGGATTTGGATATCAGTGCGTAACCTGTCCACAGCTAAACTCAGCACAGACACCTCAGCAATATTTCTTGTGAGTTCACACTCATCAGTGTGTATTGCTAATCTTCTTATTCCACTGCCAGGCGGATTACCTGACTGCTGATATGTTGAATAAACCTTTGTGTGTTTTCCCTCTCCTTCTTCCCTCGAGGTCTCTCATCTTGTGAGTGTGTCTAGGCAGAAGATGCAGTCAGTAATCATTTAGTTGCAGCTGGTCGCACAAATAGCACCATATCCAGGGATTCCATCTTACCCACCATGAATACTGTCTAAAAGCATTTGCAGACATGTACTGCTCTTTCTCTTGTCTGCCGTTGAAGCTTTGTTTGTTTAACTACTGAGTGAAACATTCCAGCAAAAACTGATAATGCATAACAATTGTACACATTTAGCAGAGTTGGGAAATCTCCTAAATCAGTTTTGTGTTTGGTACGTATGCATGCATAATTTGGAATTGTTGCATAATTTCTAGTGACTGTAACCTAGTAGTGTTAATTATCGGAAAGACTTCTTGAGTAGTATAAATGGCCTCTTAGAGCTGCTCTGTAGGGTCTGTTTTTGTGTCCGCTTGCTGAGCAGCCAGCAGGACACTGGTCGCAGAGTGTGTTGTATGCTGTCACATCCTGGCAAGGACACATTTAGCCCTTCATCAGTAGCCTCAGTCAATGACCCTGGGATGTGATTCTCCCTGCCTTCCTGTCATGTTTTTCTCTTCTGTCTTACACACAAGTGCATACTGTCCATGCATGCACTTACACACAGGCAGAATAACACGCTGGCTTTGTTTTTTTATCTCCCTCTTCATCTAGTGTTTGCCCTGAAAATGCAGACATTTGGCATGCAACCCTGCAACTGTAAAACAAAATGTTTTTTTGTTAATTTTCTCCATTCTGCTCTAGTTGGTGCAATGGCTAAATTGCTGCTCATTAGAAGAGATGCGGCCACACAGTGTCCTAGGTCCATCCTGTTCCCCTGTGTATGGGAAACAACTCCACTATTAAGAGGGAAAGCATTAAGAGTGGCCATTAGTGGGCATACAGTGAAGACTCATAAAAAGCAAAATAGCACCACACACTCTGGCAGAAAGAAATAAAGAGTTTCAGCATTACATTATTCTATTTAGCATCTGGATAATGAAATTAACATTTGTTTTCCACAGTTGGACGCCAACTGTATCACAAATACAAAGTTCTGGCATCGGTGCTCAAAAATAAGGACTTCAGCATATGCATAACTGTTGACAGCTTTGTGCTTTTCCCATTGAATGCTTGAGCTGGTATTTTTTTAATTATAACATCCCCATGACACTGGACCAAAGTAATGGTATGGACAGATGTGGTAGTTTATACCACCTTAACCACCTTAATTTAGCATTTTTGCATGTTCAAATTTACTAATTGGCAATGAGTACAAAGTAGCCACAGCTGAGGCATTATTTTAGCAGTTATTTGGCAATAAACCAAAATATTGGACTTGAGCTTGATATTGTGGTGGTACCAGATGAAAAGTCAGAGGATTGTGTTTTTAGTTCACCTTGAGGTGGGCTTGAATTTATGTAGCAAATTTAATGACAATCCATCCAAAAGTTGTTAAGACTTTTCACTTAAAAACTAAAATGTCAACCTCATGGTGGTGCTAGAGGAAAATCCAGGAGATCACCAAAGTCAACAGGATCTATCTCTAGCAACCTTCAATGTCTGTACCAGATTTTGTACCAAGTCTGTCCAGTACATGTTGAGATACTTCAAAGGATAAGTGAAACCTTTGACTTGCTGGTGGCCCTAGAGGAAAAGTCAGGGGATCACCAAAGTCTTAAAGATCCATCCTCTGGACGCCATGAATGTATGTACAAAAATTACACGATCCATCTTATGGTTTGTTGAGATTCAGTCAGAGCCAACTGACCATCATTCCCATAGAGCCCTGCCACAAGCATGGCTAAAAATACTCTACATTGGTTGTAGCATTTATCTACAAAGAGTTAGTTTTCAGTTAATCATGAGTATTTTTTTACCAGCTGCAGTGAGGAGATCCACATCTTGTCTGAACTTTAACATTTTCTCCTCCCACCCACTGAGTAGCTAAAGGTCAAAGCTTCTTCTCCCATTGACACAAGTTAAACGTCCGATTCAACCGAGGTTTCTGTGGAACCATGCTGCTGAAATGTTTTCCTGTTGCAACCTGGTTCTTAATAAGTATCCCGTTTCACTTTAATAAGCACTTTGCTCAGATGAAAGACAAACACAAGTATTTGCTGATGTATACAGTAAGGGCAGCATAGGGGAAAATGTTTTCTTTTCTTTGGCTTCAAAAGTTATCATCAGTCCTGGCGAGCATGCACATTTAAACAGCACTGCTTCATGTTTGTCCATCTAAATGTTCAATTTGCTCATCGAGCCGTGACATCTATTTAAAATTGCAAACTTTCTTGAATGACAGCGGTTGTGCAATAAATTATTCATACAAAAATGCTATTTTGCCATATTTTAGGACATCATAGTAGTTACTAACAGCAACAGCATTCAGGGCAAAAATAAGGCTTGTGTTAATTTCTACTGACAGTGTCATCCCACACCCTGTCTTAATGTGTTTTTATACAACCACCATCTTTCGGAAGGTTGTGCAGTCTTGATTTTTAATAAACCATCTAAACAAACAAGATCAGATCAAATCTACAATCTACTGTTCATATACGTATGTTAGGATTTATTGGAAGTCTACACAGCCAAAATATTTTTCTTTGAAGGATTCATTATTTATTTCAAAAATATTTTCTTCAAATTCTGACAGAGTAGACGGTGGTGACCCCTCGAGGTAAAAAAGACACCTAATTTGAATGCGCTTCAGCACCAATATACCGCAAACTGTATAGAAAGTGCATCAGCAACAACGTAGCTGAGTTGGGTGTCATGTTTTATTCAGCACTCTCTGGAAAAGAAGAGACCTTGGAATAAAAACATTTTTGTCGGAGGAGAGACAGGGGAAGCAGGAGGGAGGAGGAGGAGTCAGCAAAAATTTGCCTCTTTTTGACAGCACAGAGTTCAAGCTGAAAGTACTCAAAGTGTACTCCTTCGTTGTCCAATATAGTTCTTTAGGGTAGCCAATATGTGAAATTGACAGTCTATTCCTTTTCTACAAGATTGTTGCTCTTGGCCACAAACTGAGTTATTTCATATTTTTCTGTGACCTCTTTCACATCAGAGCTTCTGCTCTGAGATTTTTCACATTTCCAGGTTCCAGTATATTATAATGGGTCAGGTATGCTAGAACAGATGTATCTTGAAGGATGTGTTGTCCAACCTCGTCGGAAATCAACAGTGTTAATGATGGTTGTTCTGTACAATCCCCATAGAGCTGCCTAAGCACATATTTATATAAGAATGTACAGTATCTACCATCCATTTGCAGATTTCACACAAACAATACAAGGCCACTTCCAGTAAATACATACCCCATATTTTTCGTTTGCCTTCATTTGTCATTTTAACTCCCACCTGATCACAAAGTCATCAAGCCCCATAAGTCTGACAGGTGATTAATAGCTGCAGGGCACAAATCGCTTGCTAAATGGCTGTAACTGACATAAGCTGCAATCAAACTGTTTACAAAGCAAAATAGATCTGTCACCTCTTCAGAGAATAACACAGTCCCATTCCCTTCCCATCAGATGAAAACTCAGTTTTTGCTAAGTAAGAAAAATGTATGCAGTCCTTCTCTGGTGGTGTTCTGGTGTTTTTATACAGTTGGAATGCCTGCAACATATTTGCAGATCCACACAACTCTCAATCTTTTTTATTTTTGTATTTTAGTTAATATTTGAGACAGGGTTGAAGTTTAAAGTTTGAGGTTGAAGATCTTATGCACTACTAAGCTCCTCAGCCCTCCACCCACCCAGTGCTCCCTGTCGGTGTGGGTCAGGTCTCGGTTCTGTGCCTGGTAGGGACGTGATCAAACTTTGCCATTGTCTTTTCCACTCGGTTGCACTTCTCTCACTAACCTCCTCTCTCCTGCCACCCTGGTGTCTCTTTCCCTTTCCTCTCTCCCTGTCACTGCCTCCGGATCGCTGCAGTGGAACCTGCTCTCATCTCAGCAGTGGGGGGTGATTGATTACCCATCAGCACCCAGACACATCTACTCTTACCATCAATGCTGTGCTGTCGTTGGTCGTGTTTTAGGGCTAGTATTGGTCAGAGCCAAAAACAAGGGTGTGACTGACTTTGATTTCAGTCCAGTGCTATAAATAATCCCCTAATCTTGGTCGTTACTCTAACCAATTTCAACTTTTGGCTCCCCAAGAGTTGAATGACCTTCACAGTCCAGCTAGAAAGATCAAAGTCACTTCTCATCTTCTATAACAGGCAAGTAAGTCATCTTTTAGTCATGACTGCATTACATTCTTTTATGCCAAATTCCACTTCTGCACTGACTCTTACTACTCTCGTCAAAAAGGGCTCCCTCTTTAATAGAGTATTCTGTTTCTCTTTCATGAGTACCTACTCCATCACGATTGCTTTAGCTTCCATAACAAATAGTGTCAAAAACATTGTGTTTGTGCTGCAAACACATTTTCCCAGCTGAGTTTCTTGTTCTGCACAAAAAGAACAAATAAGATGACCACTAACAGAACAGCATCAGAAGAAGATGTGGATGTGTGTGACAGGTGGTGTAAGATTAATTGCTTCAGTCAGTGGTGACAGTATGTCCTTGAAGCTGGAGTTGTTCACATGCAGTATTGATGTGTGGGAGGCTAAGATATGATACAGATCTCCGTTAAATGTTTCATACGAGTGTTAAGTGCTTGACAGATGGATTATTTTAGTTATGCGGCTGTTTTGGAACTGAATGACTGCATTATTAATGTAACTGTGGAGGATGAAGGCATTATGCTGTGATAGTGAAGCACAATGGTGGACAGAACGAGGATGTCTGACATTAATCTGGGAAGTGCTGTTGTAAATATTTATGACAAGAATAGTGATTTACATGGTAGCGTGATTGAAGATTTTACAAATCCCCGGATTACATTCAACGACAATTTTTTTTTTCTGCCAATAGGGGCATTAGATCAGAAAACTAATCTTCTAATTTGGCTTTCTTGAAACTTTTTATATATTTGTGAGTTTGGGCTCTCGTAGATGACAGTCAAGACACCAATAATGTTAATTGTACAATTTAGCTTAACAAAAAAGTTAGACACAATATAGACTTACAATTTCTGCCAGTCATGGAGGTTTGTAACATCAACATTTAAGTCAGACAAAAAAATCACAGTGTCATCAGCATATATTGCCGGACGGCTGGAGTATTTAGGTCTCATCTTGTCAAATGTACGATAGACCACAACACTCCAAAACATCTTCCGTTTACTGACTGCACTGCATTCGTTTAGCCTTCTAGCTCTTTTCATTTGGATTTGACCTGGCGAAGGCAAGACATCGAGACAGAGGAGTTACATAAACAGCCTGAGGTGAAAATTACTTTTACTAAAGGGCCCGTAAACAAACTAACCTATTTACTTTTTTTCCTATTTTTTTCTCTGTTCATCTATATATATTTCTGGCGTCCTCTGCCCACCTTTTCCAAACATCTATCTCTTTTTTCTTACTCACTCACTCCCTCACTGGCATACTGCAGGCACTCAAAATCACACTTGTACCAAGGCAGTGGTCAATTAATATTGAGCTGTCATGCATCCTTGCTTTTGGAACGTAATCTGGCTTAATTGAAACTGGGGTAATTAGCAGATAACTCATCTCTGGTTCAAGATGGAGTGCCTCTAATTGAAGCCCATACATGCACCAGTGAACATGCAAGTGCACATAATGTGTGTACACGTGCATGGATGCAAATATACACATAATTAAAAGCTGCCCAGGTGAGTTCAGCTGTAATTCTTTTATGGTCGATAGGCTGGGTATATTTACATTAGAAGAGGAATAGAGTGGAGTGAAGAGAGTGCAGTAGTCTCTTGCTGTGCAGCTAACTTGTAATGAATGTCTGAGCTTACTGTGGATTTCTGCCATTTTTTCCTCCTTTGCAGGCATCAACCTTGAGTTTCCTTTATTCTCTCTCTGTCGGCTTCTCCTTGACGTTCTCCCTTTCGTCTCACTTTCCCTCCCTCCATTATATTCAGTCTGGATTCAATTTTGCGTCACATTGATTCTTTATTATTATGAAGCCTACGTGATCAATACTGCCAAAGCGTCACAATGCAATGAGATGTCACTGAGATAAAGACAAACATTATTTTTCTTTATTTTTTTTGTCTCCCTCTCTCTGTCTTTGTTCTCTTTGTCTTTCTGTGCCACCGTATCCTGCCATGATTTAAGTGTATCCCTGGCAACTGGGCCTTTATTGTTGCCATTACTGTATGGTTGCCAGGGACGAACCTATCCATTTTCTCTTAGGCGTGTATGAGAAACTAAGTCTATAAAAAGTCACTTTATACTAAGTTCAGACCACAGAGCCAAATGACATTGTTAGGAGGTTAGATAAACTCATATTAGTGTCAGTATATTAATCCAGAATATGTGTGCACCCAAGGCTGTAATTCAACATATCATAGTTGTACTCTCTGCCTTAGGAAACCAAGTATGCAAGGTTTTGATCATAGAAACATATGCTAGTGATTAACAAAAGTGATTTGCATGACTGCTAGACATTTAAAGCTTATCATGTTGTGGGAGATTTATAGGCTTCATCACTGCATTAAGCTGTTGAAATACTGTTCTCATGGCCTTTATACTATCCCTACGCTACTCTTCCTTGGTGCAACTAATAGGCTGTGAAGCCTCATCTGCCCTGCATGTTGAATATACAGTAGTCTTAATGTTTTATTGAAACATCACACACCCAAGGTTTAATTCATTTTGTTTATACTCCTCTTGGAAAAGGCTCATTTTCTTTAACCGCAATTCATGTCTGACCGTCCGTCACCTTGTCATCTATTAGACGGTAATAAAACATCAAGGAGGCCACAGCAAGTAATATGTTATGCTGACAGCCTCATCAGCATATGTGGTTTGTGTTGATGAGGCATCAAGTGTGGCCAGGAGACTGAACGCACTACTTATGGTTCTCTCAGGGTCAGGTTTATGTGACACTGTGGTACCACTACATTAAATATTGTTTTCACAGGCATTGGAAAATGAAGCTGATGTTACAGGCCTCAAGCATGAGTTACCCGTAAGCAGGCATTGTGTCCTGTTTTGTGCAGGAAAAGCAGAGACAGGAGACGTTACTTGTGATCGCTCAGCAGGTTGTTCTCTGTTTTTTATTTAACAGAATCTTTCTTTTTCACTTCATTTAAACCATCTTAGTGTTTGGTTCACAACAATCTTCCTTAAAACACATTTCGCTATTTACATTTCATCAAGCTTTAAGGTTCATGTACTAACCCACTGGACTGACATTTTACAAATGTACAAAATTACTGCTGAATGAAACAGAAATCAGATTCAAACTCCTAATTTGTACCATAGTTCACCAACAGTGGGTCCAAAACCACATTTACAGTAGCATTAATACTTTTAAGCCCAAGCTGTTCACATTTTTACTAAATTCCTAAACACAAAGTATACATAACAATAACAGGCCATCATTACAAAAATACCTTTGCCCTTTTTAACTTTACCAAAATATTTTATCTACATATATTCAGTATTATCCTGGTAACATGACTTGGATGAACGACTTAACAACTTTACATAACCGTACTTCTCAAAGCTTTGGCAAACAAATACAAGACAGAGGGTATGTCAAGGAGCAGGGACCATAAATAAAATAGTTATGAAGAGTAAGGACGCCATGTTGTCTACCTTTTTTTCACGTGAGCTAGCAAGACTTCATTGCAGGAAAACTCAGTTTCTTAGCAAAGCAAACTACTGTTTAACACATCAAACGTTGTCAAAACAACATAATGATCCCTTATAAATGCATTGTGACAAGATATGAAACACCACTAGCCTGTTTTGTGCAGGAAAAGCAGAGACAGGAGACGTTACTTTTGATCGCTCAGCAGGCGGAAGCCTCACGCAGCCCTACTAGCGCTCACCAAAGTGGACCACAACTGAGAAATTGCACTTTTAAAACTACTACTCCAATGTCTTGTAAAGATTAATTAACATTTGACCTTTTTCACTGGCTAATACACCAAACATTTTAACAATTGTGACTATACATTTGTAGGCGTCACACTGACATATATTGGTTTAAGGTAAATAGCCTATAAGTGCAGTCATTATTTGTCTGTCTTGGTGCCTTGGTCAATTTATGGGAATACATTTTCATCATATAGTTTGCCAAGGGCTCAATGGTTTATTCACTCATTCACTCTAATGTTTAAATGGTTTTGAGTGTGTGTATATAGTAGTTCAGAAGGGGCTTAATGACCAGTATTATGTAAGCTCCATCCCACTCGTATCTCCACTAATATGAGAGAGAATGTTTGCATACAGAAAAACTTGGAACCCTTTCAAATATCTATTAATGTGAATCCTCAATTGCTACCATGCTTACTCACAAACACACATGTTAGAGATATAAATAGAGATGGGTGAAAATAAAAATAAAAACCAAACAGTTACATATGATAGGGTGTTGGGCCACCACAAGCACACCGCTGTATTACAGTGACGCACATGGGAAAGGTTTTCCAAGCATCTGGCAGGATAAATGCCATTCTTATAAAAGATATTTCCTGATGACGCTGGCAGAGAGTACTGTCTAACACATTGGCCCAAAATCTTTCATATGTGTTCCATTGGGCTGAGCTGATTGCGAAGGTCATTGCATATGATGCATATGAGTTTTCACACTCATCAAACTGTGGATGATAAAGATCATGTGACATGATCAAAAGCTCAAGAACAGATACAAAATGGATCTTTAAGTGTGAACTTTGGAACTTAACATTCAAATGTGTATGCTTCTTTCCTGAGCGAAAAACGCAATAATGTTAATCCATTGCCACTATCCCTCAAAGCACTCTGATTTTCACCTACTACTTTGCACTTAGTTGTGGCTCAGACACTTTTATTTCTCTACAGAGATAAAAACACATGGCCTTCATTTGCACCCAGTTGATGAAAATTACTTTCCAGTATGGGTAATTGTAGACAATTCTGAGGGTAGAAAATACCTTCATTTCTTTTGGCTTTAATAAAATAATGATGCTCAACAATGAAGCTCATCACAATATTATTATATTATATGTATGTCAGCCAAAAAGCTATGCTCAAGCCTGTGAAATGACTGGATTTCAAAAAATATTGAGAATTCATATTGGGAAAAAATCTTGCAGGACGGTGCACAGAGAATAACCTACTGCTCAACGCCAGCAAAAACCAAGCTGCTGATTGTTGATTGTAGGAAAAAGGAGACAAAGACACACACCCCTGTCTATACCAGTGGAGCTGAGGTGGAGCAGGTGAACAGTTAAAGACTTCCTGGAATCTGTCATGGTCATCTCACATCTCCACCTTACAATTGTATTTCTTAAGGAAACTTAAGAAGGAAAAATTCCCTTGCCAAGTTATTGTTAGCTTTTACAGAGGAGCGATAGAAAAAACCCTGACTGGCATGGGATGTGCCTGGCCCAGGACAGGAGGACTCTGCAGCAGGTGAACAGCAGAACAACATTTATCATGCAGCAGTGAAAGTATTCAAAGAATACTAAAACACAGTACCTGCCCCAGCCACAGCCTGTTCACCCTGCTGCCATCTGGCAAGCAATACAGAAGTATCAGAGCAGCTTCTTTCCTCAGGCTGTGAAACTCCTCAACTCATCCTCCGCACTTCACTGTAAATAAATTACATTGACTTTGCACATACTGTACTGCTTTCTGGATGCATAGATTTATATATATGTATAGAAATAACTGTTTTATTTTATTCAACTGCATTTTAATTTGAATATTTGTAGGTTCTACATATGTGTAGCAGGAAGGGGCTAACTGACATTTCAATGTGCGATGTGCAGTCCTGTAAAATGACAATAAATTGATACCTTGAAATAGATGTTGAGTATTCACATGCAATCAAATGAAAATTGATCGGAAGAATTTTCCACCCCTTCTATAGGTAGAAAATCACAGTATGTATTATAATTCGTATGTTTTATGTCATTATGCAATTTACGCCCTCCCTGTCACTCCTGATTCTGCTGTATTTATGATGAATAAAATGTGTTCGTTATGTAGGCTATCATTTTCCCAGTGTGAAGAAATTATGCACCCTGAACATAAAATGATGAGTCATTTTGCTGCTACAAGCCAGCAATTTAGAATCAATTTCATACCAGCAGAAATAATAGAAACAGTGCTGCCAATTACACAGATGACAATGCCATCACTGTACGACTCATTCAAGCTTTCATTAATATACATATGGCAGATGTTCAATTGCCTGATGATAAAAGCAAATCAGAGATCTCTTGTGGGGGACTCTCCTCTCAATAACTCATCCTGACATCTAGTGCTGTAACCATCAAGCGGGACTGTTGAAATATGGAAGAGAGCAGTTAACACATTCTGGAGGCATGATTCAAAGGGCTTGTCCAGTAATGTGGATCTGACATGCTTCATGAGCAAAAGAGGGTCTTATATGGTGATGAGAACTTTTAAATAAAACATTCTGTCTTTTTTCAGGTACCTCAAAGTTTTCAAGTGAACTAAGATGTGACATAGTAACACATTAAGTTGAACTTCCCATATGGTTTTAGAGAAATCAATGAGATTTTTATGGCCCTGTTGCCTCTGTTTCATCTTCCCTATATGCCCACTGTGCTCACAGAGGGAATTGTGCTGATGTGAAGATCAAGAGGATGTGGGCAGGATGGCAAAAATGAGAGCATACAGACACTGGGGGCTTCAGCTTGTCATTTATTCTCTTTTTTTTCTGTGAAACATAAAAACAGACATGGCGGAGCTGTGTTTGAGGACAGATGATGATGATAGGGGGAGCCACATGATAAGCCTCTTGGCTTTTTAGGCTCTGACAGCACATCTGTTGTTACAATATGACTCTTTCATTCTGTATTAGGGTTTGGGTGTGGTTTTTTATGTTTTGTTTTCCTTTTTTGATATTGTGCAAAATATACTATACATTATGCTAGTTTAAAACTCCCAATTCATATGATTTTCATTGTGAAATTAACTATTATTTTGTTGGCACTGAGCAAGTCATTTATTGCTGTGCAGTGAAGGAGCATAATAAATTCAGCAAGAGCCTTTTTTCAACATGCCAGCAATATGTTTGAATTTATCCATTCGATCTGATGAATTTTGAAATGGTTACAGACCACATGAACTGAAATTTCTTCTTTTCAACTCTTAAAGGTCCAGTGTTTAACATTAGGAGGATCTATTGCCAGAAATGGAGTATAATATGTAGAAATAATAATTGGTGCATAATCAACTGAAAATAAGAATTGCTATGTCTTCGCTACCGACAGTCTTCGTGGGTGAGGAGAGCGCCACGTTGAACCCGAAACGTTTCTACAGTAGCCCAGAGCAGACAAAGCAAATGGGTTAGGCATTTTCCGTGCGTTTTGTGGCCATCGTGGGGAATTGCCATCTACAGCTACAGCCTTAGATGCTACTTAATTAGACACACCGATCCTTTAAAAGGAACATACAGAATGTGCTTTCAGCAGCAAAAAAGAAGATTAATGGTATGCTAAGTGCTAAAACCTAGTTAAAAGTAGTGCAATTGTCACACACTTACTGACATGGTAGGTATGATTTACTGCTGTGTGTAATTTTGTAATGTTTGCTTGGTGCTGTTGTGTCACTATGTGTATGTTTGAATTGTGACTTTCTGCCATGAGCTGGCAGATGAAACATGTATGTTTAACACTGCACATGGTCCCTTACAACTAATTAGTTAATATTAATTATATGTTTTAATTTTAAATATTAATTAATTACTTAATTAATTAATTAGAAGGTAAAAGCCATCAAGTCAGTAAACTAACTTATATTAAGTTTATGTTACTAGAACCATTTCCTGTCTCTCGTCTACATCCTGTTCTTACTTCTCCATAACCGGTTCTCATTGTGCATACATATTACTGCACAACCTGCCTACATCACAGTTTATTCATTTTATTACTACTGTACCAGTCTACCGCAGCATTTTATTTTTATTTTGTTATATTTTATATATTATATTTTATTCCTGCATTTAACATCTGCAGTATTGTATATATATTTCTGTCTTCGATTCTCATACTTTTCATTTTTACTTTACTTACTGTTCAAATATGTGTGGTCATTGTTGGAGGGAGCCTGAGAGCAAATAATTTCATTGCCAACAACTGATTTGCTGTAATTGTATGACAGAACTTGAACTGGAACTATTCCCTTAAAGGCACATCATAAAGTGGTGGGGATCAATCAGTTTGTGTGAATAAACAATGTGCAGTACATCAATAAAATATTTCAGCACGCTCATAAACAAATTTAAAATAAGGGTGGATATAGAGGCTGGATATACAGATGGGTAGCGGAAATAATGGGGACATTTCACACGGCTGATGGCCAGCAGTCAAGCGCACTCAGAGCACTCAGGCTTTAATTGGGTTTTTACGTGGCCCAAAGTGTGATTATCCCTGCTCTCCATTTTCATTACAGAACCTTCGTTACACATTGGTGCTCAGGTCTCTTGGCCAGCAAAGCCACAGAAACTTAAAGGCTTTAGGAAGAAAAACAAGAGAGAAAAATAAAAGACTGATTTATTACCTTTCACTCATAATGTCTGTCCTGAGAGGGCAACCTAGACCCATGGCTTCATTGCTATTGACCAAAACAGAGCTAAAATGACAGTGCATTTTACATTTATTAAGAAGAAAGAAACCAGAGAAAAATGCCTCAGCCATTTCATCAAATACCCCAAAACGACTTTTCATTTTGCACTGTTTTTGTACAGAACCTTTTGTACAGCGTGTTGCTAAGCTGATTTTTAAGATTTTAAAGAGTGAATAAATGCATACTCCCAAAATGTCAAATTATTCCTTAAGCCAGGTAACCCAAACCACAATGTTTCTCTATCCCTAACCAACCCTTAACAAGAGTGGTATCAGAAAGCAGTTCACATTATGCAACAGTGATTTGCAGTGGGTTTGGAAGGCACTGACAAGTAATGGTATTACTGGTGGTATATTTCAAACTGTTGTTGTTTATTTGACAGACTTATTGGGCCAGAAACAACTGATCCTCTTCCGTGTTACCATACTGGTCTTAATACCATGATGGCATGTCAGTCACCCACTGGTCAAAAATGACCCAATGCACATAGAATATGTACATAATGTTGATATCAAGATGTGACAGACAACATATCAAGTCAGAATAGTCAGTTAAAATACTATAATTAAGAGTCTGAGTGAGGTAGTGTTGCAAAACTGTTCCATATAGTGACAACAGCAGAAGGATGTGCCTCAAGAAATGTTCTAATAACATCATCTGTATGCTCTGTAACAGAAGCATATCAAGAGGTATTTTGACAGTAAAAAAAATGATAGCAAATAGTAAAACATTTACTGTTGACAGAAAAAAAGGCCTGACGTTGGTCCCCAGACAGAAGTGAACCAGGAATGTCATAGTTACTATGTACATGTTTTCAGACCATTGTCTGACCAGAACAAGCAGACCCATCACTCTTAAAGAGACACTTTGACATTTTGGGGAAATGCTTGGTAGTGGTCTCATGCATTCAGATGGGAAGATCAATATAAATTTAATTTCTGTGCAACTGTTCCTCCTTGGGTTTTCAAAAAAGGAAAGGTTTCACATTCATCAAACAAATCGTGAAAAAATATATTCAGTGTAGGTTTTTTGAAGTCTTACCACATACTGCTAAATGTATCAGTTCAAGTTGGGGAAACTAACTCGGAAATGCTTAAATGAGATCCATTAGAAACCCTTAGTTTTCAAATTAAGTATTTTCTAACCCAAAACTAGGAAAGAGTAAGAAACAGTATACGAATTCTACCAGCTCAGCAGTGTTTCTAAAGACAGCAGACCAGCAATAATTATGATGAATGTGACAGATTCTGGGTGTGTACATTGAGTGTGCAGAAAACCATGACCACAAGATGATTCTGACATACTGTCAAACATCCAGGATGTAAAGCGAGCTGCAATCTTGAGTCAACCAACTGACAATTAACATGCAAATCAGCAAAGAGCTGCAGGGGATTGCAAACAAAATCCAATAACCCTTTGACAAAGACAGCCATGGAACATGTTCATTTAGTCTGTCTGCCTCAAAGGCAATATAAGAAGATTGGAATTCATTTTCCCTATAGCTGGACCTGTATATTAGAATTAGTTCACAATATTTTTTAAAGAATGGGAATCATTTAAAAAAGATAAATATATTAAGATGAACATTCAGACGTATTATTGTGATTGCAGAACATAATAGAGTGTGTAAATGCCGTATGCAGAGTGTGAATGTTTTACAACTCCCTGAAGAAAATAGCCCAAAATAACAATGTGGTTTTCTTATGTGAAAAAAAAACAGTTAATAGGGCTGCATTTGCAGCCAATGAACTGTGAATGAAATTGTCAAATTTGACTCTTTGAATATGTTACTCAGTGGGGGGAAAGATACAGTATATCTTTCTCAAAGGTCATCTAAAGGTTTTATAGACTCCATCAATGCTGTCATCTACCAGTTAATGAAAAATATATCTTAAGGTTGCTGAACCATAACAAATAAACAATGTGTCCATGCACCAATTTGTGCATTTTTTCGGCACTTTCAGTGTGTTGTTTCACTCTGTGTATTTTCTTTGTATAGCACTGAAAGCTGCGCCACAATTCACCCTCCCCAGAAGAGAGAATCTTTAACATGAAGGCCAACAACAGCATGCCATCATATAGAAACAAATGCTCAAGGTAACTTTTTGTCTTGTGTGAAACTTGGCCTATTCTTGTTGTTAAAAAGTGGAAGATAAACATCTCGTCCCTGAGCTGAGGATGTTTGATACAGAAATAAGTAGCATGGCAGAACACAATGAGAATCTGAATGCAACAATAAGTTTGAATATGTGTGACAAAGGCTGTGTAGGATTTGATTGTGGCTGTCCAACAAATCAGAGGGTCGAGAGTTGGACAGGAGAACATGCCAGAGATTTTTTGTATGTGTGTGTGTGTGTGTGTGTGTGTGTGTGTGTGTGTGTGTGTGTGTGTGTGTCAGAGCTGTTGATGAACTGAAATCAAACTATATTCAGTCAGTCAGTCAAGTGTTAGTTCAGGGTCAATCCACCTTGATAAGACTTATCCAGGACAGATGCTCTTTCCCCAGAGTCATGAATATGTGATCAGCATCAACCAGTGTGCCAACTTAGGTCACCGCAGGGAGGAAGAGCCGCCACATAAAAGGCAGAAAGATTCTGACGATTTGAACTGCCAACAGTTATTTGAGGGAGTTTAGATTTAAGTTGCACAGCTGTGGTGGCCAAAAGCCGTCGTCACTGCTCTCCCTCGTGTCTTGCTTTCAAGCCCATCAGACTAAACCATGACATAACTGCCTTCCTGCAGGTCTCTGCTCTTAGCAGCATACTGAACCTCAAGGGGTCTCTCAAGTATTTCAGACTCCTATGCATCATGGGGCATTAGATCATTAGTGTCTTGGTAATAACATAATAAAGGCTATAATGTATAAGTTGCTAGGACAATTGTTTATCATGGGTTTATGTTATTAAATATTTAATAAGCTGTTGTACAATTTCAAATGATTGGAATAACCGACACTATCTGATTAATAATACATTTCTGGTGATACAGTAGAAAAGAATCAATGAGGCCCTAGATTTACACTTATACAATACTTGACCAACAAAGATAGTATTTACCATATTTTATTTAATTGTATTTTGGATTTAATTGATGACCTTCAGTTTAAACTAAACTGCAACTTCTGAGTTGACAGAAGGTCAACTAATAAATATTAGATTTGTCCATGAGCAAGTGCTGCCAGCTTTTCTATTTGACTATAATTACAAATTACCACAGGGACAGTACACACATTTACAGACATTTTACACCAAATATTGGTTAAAGATGGCCCAATAACTGTTCCCCAATTATTGGATAAGAGCCGATATGTATTATCTTAACCCTTACAACATGTTACATTCACAAAACGTTAAGGCACTATTGGATGTCAAATAAATAGTACATTATTTAAAAGCCCATTAGAAATGTTTCTTTTTTTACTTAGGAATTTATTAATTTCAACATTTTACCTCCAGACTTTTGCAAACATGACCTGTCCGTGGGGGAACCTTGTTACTCTGGGATGTTTGCTCCAACACGGCGACCCATTTTGAAAACACCGTGTCACTTCCTGTTAGACATCTCAACAGAGCCGAGCCACAGAAGCTAGTCCATGGTAGCAGCGTTTGCTCAACCAATGTGAATGTAGCAGAAATACTGAGCAACAACAATGATTCCGTACACTGTCAACATCAAACTCGCGGCTCGGACGCTGACTGGCACTCTCAACCTACAGAATAAAACCGCTGTAGACTGGTGAGTCCTGCGTCTCTGCCGTTAGCATTGTTGTGTAGCTGGCCCACTTTTGCCAAAGATGCGCCGCCGACAGATGCTGTTTCCAAACTGCGAGTTCTACATTGCATGCGTTTCATTTCATTGTTTACGATGATTGCTGTCTATCGATAATGGATGCTGGTGATATAGATTCTTCTCCACGCAACAAAGCAACGTATAGGGTGTCCTGTGTCATGTCATGTGATGTGTTGTGACATTTTGCTCGGCCTGATGGATTTCCTTTAGGCTTTATCTTCCCATAGTTACCCAGCAGAGACTGTGACTGCAGTGGGTCTGTTGTTTAAGTCATCGCAGTCCCTGGTGTGTGAGGGAGTATTAACACTTTCCTCAAGGGTTGCACAGCTTTGTGCATGGGGCTGGCAATGAGTTAGAAAATGTTGCAGTAATTGTTTTTCCCCTCTTGCAGATAGACAGCATGTGCAGTGTGTGGTGGATTAATATATCTGTTGAATGGTTTTTATAGTAAATAATACATATACACATATATATTTTTTTGGTTATTACTGCCCTATTTTGATTCACAGTCCAACACTTGTGTTAGCTGTGGATAATGCCATCCTCTTGCACCGGGACTTGAAAGACTTGCATATATATGAGTTTCAAAATTGTATGTGGAATTGAGCCTTGATTTTTTTTTGTGCAGTCTGGATGCAGCCCGGCCACATATTCATGCAGGCTCTGTATGCACACTGAAAGATGAAGATAGATATAGGGATGGATGGGAATTGTAATGCAGACACAGCTTTTGAGGACTATATTCATAGTAAAGGTCATGCAAATCAGTGTCAGGCCAAATAGGCACAGTCATTGATGCTGTTTCATAAAATGTTTGTATTCACATCTTGAATTATGTTCTATGTAATCTTGTGCATCACTTGACTCAATCTCCTGCTTACAAACCATCTCTTTTATTCTGTAGTGGAAAGTTCCCTCACACTGGCCTCATCATTCACCTTCCTCCGTATCTGTTACTCTTCTCTTTCTATCATTCTCTCTGGCTTTCATTTACTGTAGGGGTTGGCAGGGGCTGATAGCTCAGGGATGTCACTCCAGTATTCTCATCATCGATCCAAAGACGTCCCAGACCATCCAGGTGTTGGAGAGGCACAAAGCGAATGTGGTCAAGGTGAGTTACCTAAACATTTTCTCCATCTCTTTAATTGTTTATCTCCATAATAATCTCCATAATAGGGCTGCATCTAATGGTCATTTCCATTTCCTGTTAAATTATTAATAGTTTAGTGTATAAAATGTCAATAGATTGTGAAAAATGCCCATTGCAATTTCCCACAGCCCAAAGTGATGTCCAATTATCCAAAGCCCAAAGGAATTATATTGACAGTGAAAGAAAAGCAGCATAATCCTCCAATTTCAGAAGCTGAAAATGGGTGGAACAATGAATCAATGATAAGAATCGTTACCAATTCAGTTTTTGTTCAATTCACTAATCAGTTAATAGACTAATAGTTGCAGCTCTGCTCCATAGGCTACGAAATAGAATTTAGTATATGTCAATAAGTCAAGCTGTTGAGTAAGAAACACGCATAAAAAGACTTACTATTTAATGTAAAAAAAAAAAATCTTTTTTCTTTTTTTTTCTTTCATAATCACAAAAAGTGTTTAATAAATACCTGAGTCTAGGAAACAAGACCCTAAATCTTACCTGTTGCACTTTAAGTCGGAATACGTGTATGTGAAGTATGATTTGTAAGCTTTAATTGTCTTCAGCGCGCTGCAGTGTATGTTCAGAGATGCCAGTTTCTTGCAGATTTTGTTTTCCAGGGCAAACACAAACACACACCAGCTGATAGAGTAATATTGTATCACCCAGTATTATTGTAAGCATTGTGTGACCTTGAGCTAAGTTGTTTTCGTCCCTCTCTGGCAGACAGATTCAGCTCTGCTTCACTGTGTAAGCCAACACCAGAACACTGATAAAGGTTCTGCATTGACAGAGAGTCCTATTGTGTGTGTTTGGGTGTATGTGTGTGTGTGTGTATGTGTGTGTATATATATGTTTGTGTGTTTTGTAGAAGGCCAAATAATGGGCAATAAATTCTACAGTGATTATCAGTGCCTGGGCTCAATCCGAGGCTCTCATTCCTCACTCCGAAGCGCACTTTAATCTTGTAAAGCACCGCAGCCACAGCAGTGGGCCATTCCTCACCGCCCAGCCTGACATAAGAAAGCTTGCCGAATTAAAAAAAAGTAGTAGTAGCCGCAGTGAAGAGCATGGGCAACAAATACACAGACAGAATCAATTATTTAAACACCAACTTGTTCATAGAGTCATTTGTCTTTTTTAAGTGTAGAACTTGCATTGGCTGCATTTCAATGTTGTGTGTTTCCTATACGGTTTGTGTCTCATTCCTTCAAATTTCTATATCATACCCAGTGATTACGACTTTGATGAAAGATCGAATGGATTATCCCTCAGATATCTCAGTAAATAATATCCATCAGTATTCAGTCAAGGCATAATATAAATAATATTTTACATTTGAAAATGTACAAAAGGGAATCTGGGGTAGTCAGTTTGAATGGGCCTGATACAGATATTCTGAGACTTAAAGCTGTAATGTTGTGAGGACTGGACGAATTACCAGGCAGCAGAGCCAAATCTCAGATTTTACTTTTTGATTATTTTCTACATTTTATATTTTCTACATGTTGAGATTAATTTAAGATTCTATAGAAAATATTATATTGAATAAATACTGTTTGTTCATTCGTCTTTGTGTTCTGTATAGATCTCTTAGACCGACAAATGGAGCAAACAGTTTTAAAGGAGGCGCAGTTTTCGTTTGGTGTGATTGTGTGGCAATGTCAAATAATTTACATGGTTTATTATCAGGTAGAAGGGACCAGAGCAGAAATCTGCTTGTAATACTAGTTATTTGTTTAAATCCGTAAAAGCGCTAACACAGAACAAGACCTGGACAGGTCTACAGTAGTACAGAACGAGAAGATCTGTGTATCTGTTGTATAATTGTGAAGTTCATCATCATCTCTGTCAGAAAAATATTGTTACCATCAGCCTCTATTTAGTGTTTCTATTGCGACTGCCACACACTCAGCATGTGTTTTGTGTCTGGTAGGTGAAATGGTCAAGGGAAAACTACTACCACAACATGAGCTCTCCCTACTGTCTGCGGCTGGCCTCGGGAGATGCCTCTGGGAAGATCATAGTGTGGGATGTGGTCAGCGGCACTGCCCACTGTGAGATTCAGGAGCACTCCAAACCTATTCAGGGTAAGAGATTTTCCAGAAACCCCTCCTCCCCTTATGTAGGCTTGGATTGATTCTTTGTCCATCCGCTCTGTACAGGAAGGGGACATTACCCTGCCAGCACTGCCAAGGAGAAACTTTGAGAAACTTTGAACTGTTGCCATTTGTTTTCATTAAGATGCTCTTATCATCATTCTCTGTCTTTCCTCCTGGCACACACTACGCCTCCATCCTCTTCATTCTCTCATTCTCCTCTCTGTCTTGCTCTGTTTCTATGCCAGACTTGGAGTGGCTGTGGAATCAGGATGCGTCTCGCGATCTGCTGCTAGCCATCCACCCTCCCAACTACATCGTTCTGTGGAACGGAGACACAGGAACCAAGCTGTGGAAGAAGAGCTATGCTGAGAACATCCTCTCCTTTTCTTTTGACCCATTTGACCCCTCCAACATGGCATGTAGGTGAACAATATCTGACCATAGTTTATTCACCTTTACACTTTCTCGCCCACATACACACATCATGTCTCTATACTGTAGCTGGAGCTCTTTTGGATTTACGATTCATCAAGCTCAGTATGAAATTGAATGAATGAAATTCAATACACAGACACATATCAGAGACTGTACCACCTCCAGAGAGATGCATGGAATTCAATTATGGTATTTATTGAACTGTTGGGAACATGTCTTCACTTTTTTTGAAGAAGAAGGTGAAGGAAAACAGGAAAACATATTTTCTCAAGCGACAGATGCACAGTGGCTAACAACAGTTGTGACAAGCATGTGCATCTTCTTTTATAATACTTTGTCAATCTTTCTTGGCAGTGCTGACCAGTGAAGGAATAGTCTTTATCACAGACTTTACCCACTCCAAACCACCAGGCAGCGCTGGCAAAAAGGTCTACATTGCCAGCCCCCATGCAAGTCCCGCCCACACCAAGCCTGCGCCTGCAGCTGCTCCAGCCCCTACTGGCGCCAAGAAGGCTCTCAACAAGGTTAAAGTGCTAATCACCAATGAAAAACCCACGTAAGAGCCAATTAATTTATATTATGTTTTTTATAATCTGTGTGTTTTTGAACATGTAAATACATCTATTCCATATTTTAAACCATTTTCAAATCTGTCAGATTCTTGACTCTATATCAGTCTTAGAAATCTCCCATAACCCAGGCTGCATTCCAGGTAAGGTCCCTTGCAGTTTTATTTCTGCAAGTGGGACTGAAGGGCATTGCTCAGGGTCAACTCAGTGGAGTTTTATTCAAACGGAGTTCCAAGAGATAATTTTATCAGACAATTTATCACGCTTAGGGCAGCTTCACCTGCAAAGAGTATGTGTTTGGCCTTGACCTGTTGTGAAACTGCACCTGTCAGCATGCGTTAATTCCGTTATGTCCTCTGCTTCTAGACAACATATTCAGGCACTGAATTTTTTTTTTATAAATCAAAGTCTCCATCTCATAGATATGAGGGTTAAATGCAGTCTGGGGAGCACAACACCAATACCTTGTCAGTTTTTTGAAAGGGCTCTCCACAGGTTGACTCAGCCTGTCTGTATCAGTTTTTGCTCCCCCCCCATTCCC